>NC_090935.1:370532048-370835079 GCF_040938575.1 Ambystoma mexicanum
TTACAAGAGATTACGGGCATACACACAGGGCAATAGGGCAATATGGCAATTCCTAATACATAGTGCAGTGCTAAGGGTGATGAAGGAGAGGTGCCATGTATTAAAGACGTGATAATAGGAAGCGAGGAAATAGAGAACCTGCTCTGCGCATCAGAGGGCGGACATGCTATCTCAAGGATCTACGAAGTATTGATAAAGCGAGACTCAAGGGCAGAATTGAAGTGCCAGGGGAGATGAGAAACTGAATTGGGCAAAAGATTTGACGATAAAGAATGGAATGCCATAGTAATATTTCATAAAAAGGTCTCAAGAAACGCCAGACTGCAATTGATACAACTCTACATCACACACAGGGCATACCTCACACCAGCAGCAATAGCAAAATTTAAGGGGGCAGGTAAACAAGAATGTCCTAGATGTATAGAAGAGGAGGCAGGGCTGACCCATATGTTCTGGGGATGCCCCGTGGTACAGGAGTTATGGGAGGGGGTGGCGCAGAACGCGGCCACAGTTGTATAGATCTAGACATAATATCTGCAGAGGTATGTATGCTCGGTAGATAGAGGAGTTCGAAGAATAAATAATTGAACAAACAAAGATTTAATGTATATCCTAGCTAAACATAGTATAGCCATGAGGTGGAAGGATTCAAAAGGACCGAGTGTGACCAGATGGTGGGATGACAAAGAAATGGTCAGCAGCTGAAACTGGAGTATGGGAAAGGGCGCCAAGGGAACAAACACAAAATGGGCACGGACATACAGCAATGGATTGCGTTGTCAGTGACCCTGTTCAATCCGAACATGCGCGAAGGTGTTTTACAAGACGATGCACAAGATGCAGACTGTGGGACAATTGGTATAATAAATAACAAGAGTTTATGCACACGAACGGTTGGGGGGGCGGAGTTGGGAGGTTTATAGGCAACAATCCTCAAGTGATAACGAAATGTCGTGTTTTCTTTTTCAATTTAACATTTTATTGAAGTATACAAAAACACATTGACATTGGCATCTTAATGTAGAGCTTAAAGAGTACAGAGACACGGCCAGAGACCAAGCAGATGGAAACGGAAGCATACCCTCCTCCCTGCCCTCAACCGTACACAAAGGTCAGCCTTGTAGCCAACGGGTTAGTGGAGGTCTTTTGGTAAGGGCTGGAAATTGCTCTGAATAGTCCATATAGGGGGCCCAGTTAGTCAGGAAATGGTTCAGGTTTTCTGTGCGGATGGATGTGACTTTTTCCACCTATGAGATTTCCCAGCATTTAGACCACCACAGTGGGACAGAAGGGCCAACCACGGGTTTCCAAAGTCTGGCGATTGCCACCTTCGCCGCTAGTAGGAGATGAGTGCGGAGCCGAGAAGCTCTTCCAGAGAGCAGGAATTCCCCCACCCCCTGTTTCCCCCAAGAGAATGATGCAGGTATCCCATGGGAATGCAAGTCCAGGGATTGCCTTTATGTGGTTTGTCACCTCTCGCCAGTAGGCCTCAGCTTTGGGACAGGTCCAAAGCAAGTGGAATAAATTGCCCTTGGACGAGCACCCTCGCCAGAAGTTTGGGGAAATTTCAGGGTTAGATTTGTGCAGTTGGGCCAGGATGATGTAGTACCCGTAACAGTTTATATCCACCTTCCCTATTGGTGATACAATGCCGTTCCCAAACCTTTCCCCAATCAGCCACCTCAATTTCCCAGCATAAGTCCATCTTCCCAATTAAGCATGTATTTATCTTTTTGCCCCGGGTCAGATTTATCTAGGAGACGATAGAGAGTCAAGACCCTGCCCCTGGGTGCTGAAGCGGTTAAGGAGAGTTCCAATGCAGTTCGGCATCTGGCCCCACTCTCTCTAACCAATTTATGGGAGACCAAATGACGGAGTTGGGCATAGTGGAACCGTTCCGCCTCCCCCATACCAAATCTTCCCTTTTACCCCTCAAATGTGATGGGAGAGTCCTTTTCAAGGAGGCCTGACAGCTTTTCCACCCCATCCTCCCATGCCAAGAAACTGTGCGGGGGATTCCCTGGAGTAAAGTCAGGGTTATACCAGATAGGAGTGAGTGGGCCCTGTGAACCCCTAATGCCCCATTTCCTGGCTGCCGCTTTCCAGCAGTTAACAGTGACAGTTGTAGCCGTAAGTGTTCCCTGGTTGGGCTTTTCTCTAATAACGGTTAGGTGGGGTGTGCCCCGATAGGAGAGAGGGACACCAGGCCTCTTCCAGATGCCTCCATAATGGTTGGTTGGTCGATTGAGTCCAGGTGTACGCATGGGATAATTGTGCTGCAAGGGCGTATCTAGCTACATCTGGGACCACCAGCCCTCCTGTGAACCTTCCTCGAAGCATCATTTTCTTTGCAATTCTAGGCTTCTTTCCTCCCCAAACAAATTTTAGTATGTTCCGCTGTAAGATGCGGAGTTCGCTCAATGGGACGTTGACCGGGAGTGACATGCATTGGTACAATAGTCTAGGGAGCAGATTCATTTTCACGGCAGCAATTCGGCCGAACCAGGAGGTTTTCCCCAATGTTTTAGGTCTCTCCGGAAATCATACCTCAGTTATGGGACTTTACATCAGTATACACGAGTGATATCACTGGGGATCTACACCCTGAGATATTCGAGCACTGAGTCTGCCCAGGGGATTGGCAAACGAGGACCAACCTCCATGCTTTGTGCTTCAGAGAGGTTAATTGCTAGCGTGGATGATTTGCCCAGGTTAACCTGAAACCCGCCCAAATTCCTCAATCTCCACCCACAGGGGATCTAGAGAAGAGCGTTCAGCAGTTAGAGTTAATAACACATCATCTGCATATAATGCAATTTTGTATTCGTGTTTCCCTATTGTGAGCCCTTTTATCCCCGTTTGCGCCGGATCCGATTTGCCTTGCCTCGTACCCTTAGTAATCCTGATTGACTCAGATCTGGCACCATTCACCATTAGCTGGGTAGCTGGGCATTGGTAGTTAGCCAAGATCCATTTAGTAAAATTTGGCCCGAACCCAGAGTGTGAAAGCACCGGTCCACCAAGTCAAAGGTTTTGTGTGCGTCCAAGGACAGAACCACCATGCTCTTTCCCATTCTTTGGGTGCTCTCTACAATATCAATGGTCCGGCGGATATCGCGTTTCCCTTCCTGGGATGAACCCAGTCTGATCGCAGGAGTTATGTCCGGAAGATAGGCTTTCAGTCGTGTTACTAAGACATTTGAAAATATTTTCCTATCATTATTCATGATGGTAATTGGTTTGTAGGAGGAAGCCAGCTCTGGATTCTTCCCCGGTTTATGAATAAGAATCGTTAGCGATTCCGGCATAGACTTGGTGACTGATCATGTTGAGAGAAAGGAATTAAACAGTGTGTTGAGATGCGGGGTCAAGATGTGTACATAGGTTTTATAGAACTTTGCGGTGAGCCAGTCGGGTCCCGGGGCAGTTTTTTTTTAAAGGTTTGATGGCGTTGATCATTTCCTCCACTGTGATTGGATTTTCAAGAGCAGATAGACGAGACCCAGGACCTGGGTTGCAGGGTGAAAAGAAATAGGGCAGGTACTAGGGATCTGTGGGCGGTCGCGCCTTTACATCTTTATGGTGATCCACCAGCTCTGCCAGCTTGTCCGCCTCAGTGTAACAAGCTATACCATCAGTCCCAACAAGGAGAGAGATGTTATTCCTGCAGTGTTTTTTAAAGTTTATATGGAAGTATTAGGTTCGCCTTGTTGCCTTTACTATAGAAGAATTGTTTTGTGAAAGCTAGAGACCTGGCGTATCAGTCAGACCAGTGCATTTCGAGTGCAGTTCTGGCTTTCACCAAGGTCCTCTGTGTGTTCTGTGTCCTACAGGAGTGAGATGCTTTTTTCAAGGATGCAACTTCTTTCTCTAGTTTTGCCGTCTCTAAGCACGATATCCGGCTCCGTTCTGCCCCTGCACTGATTAGCACACCTCTCACTACCACCTTCATTGCATCCCAGATAGTAGCTACCCCCGTGTCAGTAGAGGTGTTTTCAGCAAAGTAGTTAGAAAACGTCTAGCCAATTTCCCTCCGGATGACATCATCCAGTAGGATGGGGTCATAGAGTTTCGGAAACCTTTGGGGTGGATGCGAGTGACCGGTTATGCTAAAGGCAGCAGATATAGGGGCGTTGTCCGAGAGTGATCGGGTGATAATCTCCACATCATCCAGGCATGGGTAGATATCGCTAAAAATAAGTAGAAGGTTGATACGTGAGAAACCCCGGTGTGCGTGTGAATAATGAGTATAATCCCGCGTCCCAGTATTAAACAGTCTCCATGCATCCACAGTTCCCGTGTCTCTGAGAAGCCTCACAAAAGAGAGCATGGGTATAATCTAATTTAGTTGGGGGAGAGTTTTGTCTAGCAGGGGATCCTGGACCAGGTTAAAATCCCCACCTAGGACGAGGACCCCCTCCGCAAACGCAAGAATAGTCGAGAGTAGGTTGGCAATGAATTTATCTTGGGCCTAATTAGGACAATAGATGGTGGCTATGGTAATAGGGCGTTCAACCTGCAGTCCCTTAATCAGGAGATACCTCCCATTGGGATCCCGTTTTACAGCGATTCTGAATAGGGGGACCTTTGCGCTCAACAGTATAGCTACACCCAGTTTCTTCGTCCCCGAGGAGGCGACAAAAGCCTTTTTGATTCTCTATCTAATGCACATTTCATCTGGCTGCAGTAAGTGAATCTCCTGGAGGAATACTATGTCCCCCAATAACAGATCAAGCCTGTGCTCCACGGATCTGCGCTTCCCAGGGAAATTGAGGCCCTGGAAGTTCCAGGAGAGGCATTTGAGTGTACTATCGTCTTGCCCCATGAGGCAAAGTGGCAAGATTGTCTGTCAAGAGTGACCCCCTTCGACGTGTCACTCGCTGTAGCGAAGCGAGTGCAATGGCAATCTGTTTCAGAGATAGAAGTAGCTATCAACGCGATACATTTCCCCCCCCCCCCCCCAACTTGAGAGAGGAGCAGATAGAAAAGTCTCAACCCATCAAAAATAAGCCGAACACTCTCCCTCACCATTCCCACCCCACAGAACCTGTAATCCAACATACCCAACGGGGCAAATGGAAGAGCTCCAATCACGAGCTCAGTGGCTATCTGGACCTAGCGCGCCAGCGACAGGGCATATCAAATGCTCCAAGACACAATGCAATTTGGATTCGATAAGCAGTGCAACTCAGCGCTCTGCAGCTCAGGAACTTGGTAGTATCAAGAATCACCCGCCCCGGTTCTTGTACATCCTGGTCTGGGGGACCCCAGTAGGGGCGACACATCCAACAATTACATCCCCAGCCTGAGGGAGATTCAGTTCAGTCTGGATCCAGCTTTTTGCGGGGTTGGCCACGGATCCTGCGCTTTCTGACAGCTCTCGTCCAAGACGCTGTAGGATGCTTCTTAGTGAGGTCCAGAGAGTGCACATCGGGATCAGATTCCTCACGCCCATAAGCCCCTCAGCCTCCTTCAGGGTGAGAGTCTGGCACTGCGAGCCCTCCCAGTGGAATTTTACGGATGTTGGGAAGCCCCAGTGATAGAGAATCTTCCTCTTGCGAAGCCAGTCAATGAGTGGTTTGACGGCTTTTCTTTTCTGAAGGGTAGCGTTTGCAAGGTCGTGGTAGAATAGGATATTGGACTCTCTTAAGGGGATTTACTGCATTGATCCCGCTTCGTTTATAGAAGTGGAACCTGGCAAGGACATCAGGAGGTGATGAGGTAGCCTGTCTCGGGGCCGTCCTGTGGACCCGGTCTAACTCCAACAGGGAGTCATCGGGGAGCGTAATTATGAACCTGAATAAGTCTAGAACTGCGTCAGACGGAGACGGAGTCTGGGATTCCTCCGAGGCGGATGTTATTCCTTCTCGACCTGTTCTCTGCGTCCTCCTGCTTCACCTCAAGTGCCTCACATCACGCCTCTAAGGCCATTAGTCTCTCATGGCTTTTCTCCCATTCATAGGATTGCTCACATAGGGTGTTCGCCACCTCCGCCGTACGATTCTCCACTGCTTCTACTCGCTTGTCGAGGGAGTCTATCATCTTTGTTACATTTTCTGTTCCTTTCTGAATTTCTTTGGTTAGGGCGGCAAGTTGGTCTCTCAAGTCTGTTTTCGTGGCCAAGGTCTCCGATTCTGGGGCCTCCTGGGTAGGGTTGGAACCCGCTACTTACTCCCCTGGAGGATCCGCCTTTCGAGGCCTCTCAAGGGTGCTGTTCCCCATCAGTGTGGCAATGTCTGTTTGCTTAGTGGTTTTGGTGCTTTTCGCAATTGCAGCAAGATGAATGTGGGGTGGTAGGCAGCTGAAGGGAAATTACCAAAGAGTCCTCTCAGTTCACCCCTTTGAGGGAACAGACACCCCCAATGCTACCCGAGACCCACGAGGGACTGGACCCACCTTTACATAAAGTACAACATGCTCTAATTGCTCCTCGCTTCACTGGCTCTCCCGGGATGTCTTGAAAACAGCAGCTGAGGGATGAGGGGCAAGTGCTGGGTAGTGCGTCCCGTTGCAAGAAAGCAGGGTTTCGGAGGGGAGAGGCGCAGCCAACACAGCCCCCCACCCGGTAAGAGGGAGAGATGCATTGGAGGGAGAGCAACTGACTCAGAGATCCAGCGATGTTGGTGAATTGAGCAGGGTGCAGGGGGGGGTTCCTCAGGAAGAGCTCCGGCAGTGCTAGGGGCGAATAACAGAGGAGGAGCGCCATCGGGACCACCCCCGTAATAGAGATGGGCTGGTAAACTGAAGGATCCTGCGGCGATGTCCGGCTCAGAGGGAAGAGACTGCCCTGGCACCCCGCACCAAACAGGTAGGGTGAGTCCATGGCAGAGCCAGGGCACCGCAGAGCACGTGAGGCCAGGATGTGGGGGGGGTCCTAGGGAGTATGCCTCATGGTCCGTCACCCCCCAGAGCCGCAGTGAGAGTCGCGTTTATGTGGGGCTCCCTCAGCGGGGCGCGGCGTCCCGGACCCAGGATGCTGAGAAACTTACTGTGTATACTGCAAAACGGGTCCACCCCTCCTAGATGCTTCTGAGGTCAGGTGTGGGGACGGATGAAGACACCCGGAGCCCACCACTATGGCGTGGGAAGGACGGGCAAGAGGGGCCGGGCGGACAGGGCAGGCAGCAGAGGCACGGCGTGGAGGATGAGAGGCACCGCAAGCCCCCCAGGAGGGCAAAGATGTTCACTGCGGAGGCCCCGGAGTCCGCTCCGTGGGAGAGCCACAGTCCACCAAGGCGTGCAGGGGGTGCCGGGAGGGTCCGCCTCCGGAGCGTTGCTCAGGCACTGCACTGAAGTAAAGAGGGCAGAGAGTCAGAGTCCAGCCAGGTGAGTCCCGAGGATCCAGGCCCCCCTATCAAGGTGTTTCCAGGGCAAAAGGAAGGCCAGTAGGGAGAAAGCACTCACATCCAGAAGTCGGCGGATCAGTGCCCAGATCAGGCTCACGCCAGGCCCAGGGGGCTGTTCATTAGCCCAGGTTCCCCCCTCCAAACGGACTTTGCAGAACTCCAGAAAGACATGGCCACCATTTTCAAGTTGCTCGCGCGCCAGTACCAGCAACTTGGAACTCAGCGAGCCCGGGGGTTGTTTAGAGTAAAGAAAAAAACGGCGATAGTCGCATCTTTCCTTCCTCATTCAGTCGGAGTCGGCTTTCTTACAAAACGGAGCAGAGAGCCAGCGAAATCATGCTCTTCATCTGGAGCCAGCCAGGAGCGTCTAAGAAGCCACACCTCACGTGGCGGCTTCAAGCCATGCCCCGAAATGTGATGTTTAATGTAATTCTGTTATAAAATAATTTAAAAAAAGACTGCCTTGGTGCATTGGCTTGAAGTGGGTCCCATGAGCTTTGTGAATATAACATTCTAGTCCCAGCCAGGAGTTGGATTTGAAACTCGTGGGTATAATCTCTTAACATCCTCCATGAATGCTTTCGCCATGGGTGCTTTTCAACTCAATACCTTAGTTTGTGAAGTGGTGTCTGCTATTTGTTACGCTCACCTGGCTCCCACAGGGGCGTCTGTCGGACCTAGACAGCTGCGGTCTCCACCCACATGATGTGTAGTGCAGTGAAGACTGACTGGATCTGCCCTCCTAATCTTGTCTGCTTAACCCGTAGAAATATTCTCCTGCAAGTGGAGAGTATGGATTTAGCCACTTGTGGATTCAAGTGATGGCACCCCCGACCGTCCTCCCCAACTAATCACCTCCGAAATGCCCTCACAACAATCTCACCTTATATTCTTGAAAGATGAGCTCTCCATCCTGCGTGGATTTGCAGGGGCGCGTCGATTCCAGTTACTTCACTGGTTTGAAGGCTCGGGAGAGTTCCAGAGAGTATTGACTCTGAGGTTCCTGGTGAGGACCAGTAAGTATTAAGTTCATAGAGTTCAATATGTCCGATGTTCACTCTTGTTCCCCCCTTCCTTTCTTGTCTTGCAGCTGGCTTGTGAAAAGATGCTCTTGTGGCAGCTGGTGGCGCTCAGGTAAGAGTCTGTATTACCCGGCGCTGTCCAGTAAATGTTGCACGAGGAAAACGTGTTGTTTTTTTTCTCCCTTTACAGATGCGGCACTTGAAAATATGGAGAGTCACAAAAGGATGCCTCCGGTGGTAAATCAGGTAAGTCTATGGTGGTAAGAATTATATTTGTTGGTTCCCTCGGCTCACCTTGTGGTTTTCTTTTGTCTCCTAGGTGCCGAAGGTCGGCAAAGAAATGATGGAGGCAGCGCCGACCCGAAGGATGCTGTGAAGACTGGCGAGTATGGCGCGCGCTGCAGCTGGAGGTGCGGCGTGTGCAGAAATGATGTTCTTTACAGGTCCGGAGACGAGATGGATCCAGAATCAGGTGTGGAATAGAAATAAGTTTGTTTTCTAACCTTGTCCCTTTCTTTCCTCTGTTTTAGGAGCTCCGGATTTGAGGCGGGCGTGGCAGAAGACTGGATGCAGGCTGCAGGCACGGTGAGTGTTACGCTGCTGGATGCAGAATAACGCGAAGCGTGTGTTGCTGGTCGGGTGTGGTTTAAATAGCCTCAAAAGTAGTCCCAGGTAAGAAGTCCCTAGAACCACACCCGAGTAAAAAATAGTCCCTGTAGAAAAATAGTCCCTTTCAGGCTTCATGTTGGATTGGAGTTATTTGCAGCATGGTCTGCCTGAGGTAAGTAATGACTATGAGCCTGGCGCCCTAGGCGCCAGGACGGATTCCTACTATGAGCCTGGCGCCTAAGGCGCCAGGACTGAACCCAGATAGCCGCTAGCCAGGGCTCTGAGGTTTTACTAAATGTCTAGATGCCTGTTCCCGGGGCTGATGGGCTTGGTCCGGATGCCTGGGTGTAGGCATCATGACAGTATGGAATTACCGACTCCCAGGCCCCCAGCCCATGAGTCTAAAAGATTTAGCAAATAGTGTACTACGTGAGATCACGAACAGTCAATAGGGCTGATGTTGCGTATTTTCTACCATAAGACAAACCTTTTCCATTTGTTGAAATACCAGTGTCTTGTATTTGGTGAATGGTTTCCTTTAAAACGTCCATACATCTTTGATCTAGATTTAAATGTCCAAATTCTAGGACTTCAGGCGCCAAGCTGCCAAGTTCAGTTTTTGCAGATATGTATGAAGTTTTGTCCACTGATTGTGTAACATGTTGTAGGGTCACACTAGGTTGATTGGCGGGCAGAGGCATTTTCAACGGGTGTGAAAACCATGTCTGACGTGCCCACATAGCGGCTATCAGGAGCATGTTGAGATGTTCTTGGTGTCATTTATGGACTATCTTGTTGAGAAGTGGAGTTGGGGGAAAGCGTATAAAAATGTCCCTGACTAGTTGATCAACAGTGCGTCCTACTTTGACTGTGTTTGGGGATACCTATATGCAAAGGTTTGGCATTGTGCGTTTTCTTGTGCTGCAAAGAGATCTAGGTCTGGATGTCCCGAGTTTATGACTTTTGTATGCAACTGCCATTTGGGTTCTGATGGAAGTTCTTTGCTCCTGCACAGCATGTCTGCTAGAAAATGGTGTTCCCTGGAACATGTTATAAGAGAAACATGCCGTGTTTAAGAGCTCACATCCAGATGTTTTGGGCTAGTTTGGACAGCCCTGGAAAGCGTGTTCCCCCGGCTTGTTTATGTAGTACATTGCAGCAGTATTGTCTGTTCAGATGAGAACTGTTTTCCTCTCCAGCTGGTGTTAGAAAGCTTTTAAAGCTTTGAACACTGTCAATAATTCCAGCAGGTTGATCTGTTTTTTTGTCATTGCCTTTGTCCACACCCGTAGGCGGTTTATTGGAGAAAATGGGCTCCCCAACCTCACAGCAATTAGTCTGTTTTAAGAGTGGCCTTGACTGTGGGGGTGGCAAATGGCGTGCCCTTTAGAAGGTTTTCTATGTGAAAATACCACTAAATCGTACCGCAGACCGCTTGCTTGCGACCACTCTTGCATTGGATGAATGTGCAATCGGGCGTGCAGCACAAGGTAAATGCAGGAAGCCATCATTCCTAGAAGGTGCATGGCCGTTCGCACGATTTCCTGACGACCGGCTACACACTGTGGGATTTGGTAGAGCAGGTTTTGAATCTTTTCAATTGAGTGGTAGACTAGGGCATCTTGTTTCCAAACTGGCGTATCTAGACATCGTTTCACTTAACTGGGAACAATACTATTTTCTTCTCGTTGATTGAGAACCCTAACTTGAAAAGGCGGTGGAGTGTTCTGTTGACACATTTGAGGTGTGTCTCCAGTTATTAGCCAGTCTTTCAGGAATTGATTGCCTGCACAGGTTTGTTGCAACTGTCAGAACTTTGGGGAACACCCTTGGTGCTCGGGTTATTCCAAAGGGTACAATTTTGAACTGGTAATGTGTTTTCCCTACTTTGAACTGTAGGTATTTCCTATGCGCTGGCAACATTGAAATATGAAGTATGCATTTTTCATATCCAATGTTGCCATGTAATCCCCTTGCTTTAGACGTGGGATTACCTGCTGCAGCTTCTTCATCCTGAATTTTTGTGGATTGACGTACGTGTTTGCAGGACACAGCTCTAATACAGGGTGTATGGTTAAATCCTTCTTTGGGACAAGGAAGAAAACTGAATACCTACCGTTATTTACCTCTAGTAGTGGAAACGGCTCTATTGTCTCAGGAGGATAGCTCAGTGGCAACGTGCTCGCCATGGAAGCAAGACGACATGGAGCAACACAGGTCTGATCCCCGGGTTCGCGCTTAGAAACCTCTGGGTATTAAGTGCGTTATAAAAATAACATATCATGCCATATATTGCTCCATTTTGAAGTAGCGTCTTCAAATCTTCTTGCAAAATTAAACAATGTTCTTTTGACATTTTCCTGTATATTGGAGGAAAGCGTGAGGTTTTTCTAGGAATTCAATTTTTTCGGATCATATCCCATTGGCGCTATTATAGCTAGCGAGTAATGTGGAGTGGCTAGCAATACGAGCTGAGTAAGCTCCTGATGTAGCATCTCTTTTGCCCACAATGTTTAATCTTTTGCACTCTATGAGGCGGTGCTCAGCAATTGATAATGGCACGCATGCTCTCTTTTTAGTAGTAGTGATAAGAAACTGGCTTCACATGTCCTCCAATGTACAGAGGGTCTGTAAGTGCAGGTCTAAATAGTTTTCCCACCCTGAGGTTTACAGCTCGTGTAACAGTGTCTCATTAATGATGGGGCAATTCTCTTTTTAATTGATTGTAGAAGAGGTATGGACTGACTGCCTTTTATTCATTCAAGATGCCGTCAACAACATTGTCTTCAACTGTCTCCTGAGTCTGGATTTTGAAATGTTCTGCTGCTTTAAGGAGGCAATTAAACAATATCAATAGGAAAAGTACGATCTGTTTCAGCAGAAACTTAAGGGGCCGTTAAGATGGTAATATCTGGATCTTCAGGGTCATCTGGGTCATAGCCACTAGGGTCATTAGGGTCATCGTACCCTGGTCGTGATAGCAAAGAGTAGATTGGTCATCTTGCAATGTGTGTTGTTGGCCTGTAACCTCAACAATACTATGTGTTGGCGAAGTATTAGGAGTATACAATCAGGGCGATTAAGGGCAAGGTTGATCTACTTCTAAGTCTAATGTCTTTTGCCCAATAGGGTAGTGCTCCATGAAGTCAACAAAAGAAGATACTTTGTCCATAGTGTCTTCTATGCACTCCCTGGTCCATGGACCCGTTTTGGCAGTGTCCTGAAGTAGGATAACAACTGCCTCAGGGTCAGGCTGCTGCCTCTTCTATGAAGTGAATCAGAAAGGGGAGTATTGGCCCTACTTTATTGTAAGTCCCCTTGTGGATCATGCAAGGGTGAAAGTGGGACAGAAGAAATTACAGTTCCCATGTAACTGGGCTGTGATGCTCCCTCATGCGCATCTTTCTCACCAGCTGCTTTGTTTTGAGCAGTTATTTCGACATAATGCAAACCACTTCTCAAAGATTTAGGATGCATGTTGACTGCCGGCTTTCCTTGTTTCTCGCCATGCACTGAACACAAATGCGAAAGCGCATAGGCTTATAGCACTTAGGGTCTGTAGGCTTTGAGGCACCTTCTGGTGTCCTGCAGCCTTCTTTCGATGCATCAGTAGAAGTACGGCTCTTGGTTGTGTGTTTATGGTCTTTGTGTAAGTGTGTGTGACCGTTGCCAGGAGTTTTCCAGATAGCGCGCTGGGCCAGCCTTTCAGGGGCAGAGGACTGTTCGGGAGAATTCTCTGTATAGGCTAATTTCCCAAACCTAGTGAATCCCCCAGCAGCTTTGCTGGATTTTAGGGGTTTAATTTTTTCTCCTGCTAAGAGTGAGACTCTTTCTCCCACTCTTAGGCATGATTTGAGAATGTCCTTTGACTTTGTAACATGTTTTATGGGCTATGGGGTCTTTTACTCCATAGGGCTTCATGTGTTTTTGGTAAGTGTGTTACACAGCACCCTCAGTGCAGTAACACAGGGGTATCATAGTGGCCCCAAACAGACTCCATACCCTGGGAATGACTACTGTCTCCCAGGGCATGTAAAGTCACCATTGACTTTACTAGTCTTAAATTGTGAACAGAACCAGTACAAACCATCATATTGTGGAAGTACTGATAGGGGTAATTCGATTGCCGCTGGGTCGGTTTTTCAAGGGGGCACTGTCCAGTCCCCCCTTGTCGAGTTTCTAGCTGGTGGCAGTGGTTACCACGCAAAATATTCCACCAGAATATTACCTATGGGATTTTCCCATTCATTTTAAATGCACCACTTTTTTTGGTGCAATGTTAAAGATACCGCCGGGTTATTTATTTAATATTTATTCCCCGGTTGGGTCTTTTGCCAGGACTCTGTTTTAAAATGGTGTTTGTGTTCGCCTCTGTAACTCCAACCCAAGTCGAGCCCTTTGTTCCACTTTTGGCGGGCTTCTGTCCAGAAGCCTCCAAAAGTGGTGCCACTCTGTCTGGGTCTACAGGATGTGTGGGAGGGGGGGGAATAGGCACCCTGGACTGAGTTGCCTCGGCAACTCAAGTCGCACTCTTGTGTGAATGGCCTAGTGGTGAGGCGCCCGGCTCACCATTTAGCATATTTGAGTAACAGCTAAGACTGATAAATAGGGGTTTGCAGCATAAAAGCAGGGTTTTGGGGACTGGAACTTCAGAAGTCGCCACAGGACCTAAAGAATCCAAAGAGGGATAAGCTGAGCCGACCTGCAACGACACCACCGGCGGAGCCCTGCTGGACCGACTCACCACGACAGAGAAGATCTTCCAGGAGAGTCTTCTTCCTTTGAGCTGGTGGGGTTAACAAGTTTGCCTTTTTCGCCTTCCTGGATCGTCTCGTGGTCGAATCACCCGTGCTAAGCACCCCGGCGGCCAGATAGCCACGCTTCACCACTACCGCAAATAAAAGGGTAGTACCTTTTAACCGGGAAACTCCGCGGCTGGTTTCTTCCCTGGCAGTTCAACGACCTCCAGCTTTCCTCCACGTCGAGATCTTCTATTCCCCTGGACAAAGCACCGACTTGCACCCGCTGCCAGGAACAACTGCCCCCGCTGGAGCTTTCTCACCATTTCAGGTACTGTGTCCCGCCTGGTCTCCCTTGCAACAGACTGTCCAAGGTGTCCCGTAAATCCTCGACTCTCTATCCTGGGGTGACCTCGGACCCGTTAACTAACTTTTCTGAACTGATCAAACTCCTTTTTGAACTATCTGCAAAGACTTTTAAAGTATACTTCAACTGTGTGATCTTGGGCACATTCCGCCTTGCTCGCTCCAAGAGTGGGCCTGGCCTATGAACTTTTTGCTCTACAGTAGACCCTGCCTTTCTTGACTTTTTGTGGTTCTTTAAAAGTGTTGATATTGTGCGTTTTCCTATTTCTGCCTTTTCTCTCCCTTTTTAAATCATTATTGGAGTGCCATCCATGGTTACGCGCTCACCTATGTTTTGCTAAATAAGTGGTGTACTAACCTAGACTTGTCAAATAGTTAATTAGGGAGGTGTATATATTTCTAGTGACTGCGTTTGAACTTGCTTGACATATTAGTGCCAGTGTATTTTTACAAGTGTTTTTAAATAAATAATGATATACTTTTATACCAAAGCTCTGGTCAGTGTTTGCTTGTGCTACTGTCTTTTGGTACCTAATGTGTATACTCTATATACTGTCTAACTCTAATTGAGAGAAGCCTGACTGCTCAGCCACAGCTACCAGGTAAATCTGGGTGGTACAGACTGCTACCAATTGGGTTTACTGCTAACACCTGTAGTCTTAATCTTTTTGCAGTGGTCCCTAAGGGAACTGCACAGGTTTCTGCCTAATAAGGACTGACACGCGGGAGTTAGTCTACTCCTGCAAAATGTTTTCAGCGTCTGAATCGGAACCATTGCTGTCTGAGCCTTCCACATCCGATTAGAAGGCCCCTGTGGGAGTCTCAGACTTGGCCATCATTGCGGATGTCGCTCACCGTTTGGTATGTCTTACGTACAATGCCTTCCAGAATGGTTGCAAAGTGATTAGACACTCAATGAGTGTCCTTCTAAGGGAATTTTCTGTTCCTTAACTTTAGCCTGTGTCGCATCTAGATAGAAATATAAATGTTAGCATGCGCCACACTTAAATGAAACTGAATGTTACCAAGTGCCACACTGAAGATGGAATTGTGATCACTAGCCTGTCTCACATCTAGATAGGATATTGAAGATTAGCAAGTGCCACACTCAGATGGAATAGTGAATGATGGCAAGCATCACACCTAGACATAATTGCAAGGTCAGCAATGCCATTTAACTGATCCACTAACAATTTCACCCCTCTGCATACACCTCTCAAACTCTAACCAAACGCAACCACAAGCCTAAAACACACCAATCTGCACAAACTTCACTACACTGCAACAGCAAAACAAACCACACAGAATAGCACAACAGCACACGACTACTGACCGTAAAACACCCCAAGCCCAGCCAACGGACCGAGGCTGCCAACAGCACATCACTGCTCTCTTGCACTTTTCTCCAGCTTATTCCCACTAACTCCCCCCACCCTCCTTCCCTTTTTCAGAGCCGCCAGAGCGCCAAGGGACCACTCGGGTGGTGATAGTGTGCGGTACAAATATCCTTTAACATTAACATTGCAGGATGGACAGAATTTAAATGGTGTTCTTTCCATTTCAAAATATTAATGTGGCGGCAGCAAGACAAACGCAGTATAAAAGGAAAGCTAAAGGATGCATTCTCTAAAGAGCGATGTAAGAAATCAGTCTCCCCAATCTACCTACTGCAAGGCCGAAGCCTAGTGAAAGCTAAATCCTGCCGTCGAGCTGCTGAAGAGATCGTCGAAATCTGCAGTTGATGCTAAGGTAAGAAAGGTGCAGTAAGTGGGAGCAGTTACTGCTGCTCCCTACTAAACTACCCAGCCTTTGCGCGTACTTCCATCTAACCGTCTGACATAACGTACTCTGTCTCTGCGCAATCTTAGGCTCTCCCCCCTAGCGGTTAGCTGTACATGTTTTTTGACCCTCTCTAAGTCCCCTCAATTGTGATTACTCTTTACTGTGAACTGTGCCCCACTAGGCTCTCTCCCACTCTCTTGGTATCCCACTTGGGTTACTGTTGTGTGTGCCCTGTCTGCTCCTCCTTGTGTTCCCTACTGTGCGACACTCGCCGCCCTCTGCGAATCCTGCGTTGTGTGGCGCAGGGCTGTGCGTCTCCTTCTCCCTTTCGCTCCCTCCTCCTCCTACTTTCCTCTTCGAACCATCTATGGTGCATTCCGTTTCTCCCCTCTTCTCTAACTGCTACTTTATCTCCTATGATCCCTCTCACTAAATCTGGACGGAAGAAGATCAAGCAGGACATCCTGGTCTCCAACCCAGGCCTCCCCATCGCTGATACCTACATCAGTGCTTCCTCCAGACAGACTCTCACCAACATCCTCTTTGTTGTTCCTACACCAGACCGATGGACCTCTCATATGGTCTTGGTTCACTCTCCTATCTCTTCCTTTCCCATTAATTGTGGCACTCAGTGAGAGGTACTCTTGGCTTCCATCCACTCCTCAAAGACCATCATCCGTTTCTATCTGAATGGCACAGTCTTGGTCCAGGGCCCAATCTCCTTTTCCATAGGCGTCTCACCTGCCTTATCAACTGACTTCTTTCTCCGGCTACTCTGACTAGCACCTCTCTGGTTCCTCCGCCACGTCCATCCTCCGTCGCCACTCTGGCACCTTCCTCCTCCTCTCTGGCTACTATGCTACCTCCAGCTACCACCTCTGCCCACTCTAGGGACCCTCTAGCAATTCCACTGGGTGTACCTCAAGCCTGTACCCAACCCCGGAAGTCTTTCAAATGTGGCAACCTGCTCCACATCGCTACGCAACTCTCAACTCTCGCTCTGCTGTCAAACACTCCCGACAACTATCCTCTCCTGGAAGAACTTGACCTTGATGTCCTCGCTCTCACCGAGGCGTGGTTCACGGCCAGCAATGTCACAAGTTTTGACACTATCCTCCCTCATGGCTACAAGATCCTCTCTGAGCCAAGAACCAAACGACTCGGAGATGGAGTAGCTCTGATCTTTCCAGAGTGGGTCCCTGCTTCTGTCATTCCTACACAGGCCTACACCCCCTTTGAATGTCTGTTCTGCAGGCTTGCTATCTCTCCTGGCATCATTCAGACTGTGGCCACAATCTATGGACAGGTTGCCCTCTTCCTCAAGCGTGGGCCGACCTCTACTCTTCTGTTCTCTTCACTTCTCTACTTGCCTCTATCTCTCAACTGCTCCTCCTCGTAGACCTCAAAATCTACCTGGATGCTTCCGATCCCTCCTCTGGGCTCTTTTTCCCCCCTCCCTCTCTCCCTAAAACCCACCCACCCACCATCCCACTCTCGCTCCAACACTCCCTCCCTCCCTCCCTCCCTCCCTCCTACCCTGTGGTCCGGCACACACTGCCGGTCACTCCTTGGATGTTCAACTCTCCTCAGATACCTCCCTTTCTAACCTTTATTTATTTCATTTTTAAAGCGCTCACACAGCCTGCGGGCATCGAGGCGCTGTTACAGGAATATGACTTAGTTGCGTATTTATAACGTGCTTAATACCCAGAGGTTTCTAAGCGCGGACCCGGGGATCGAACCTAATTTGCTTTGTGTCGTCTTGTTTCCAAGGCGAGCACGTTGAAGCTGAGCTATCCTCCCGGGACCTTCTCACCAGTCTTCTCTCCTGGACAGACCACTTTCTGCTTTCCTCTCACCTGAAACTGTCCACCAAGCAAAGCCCACCCCAGCACTGCCACCTCCCGTCTCGGTCATTTGCCCGTGAAGCGTTTCAGTGGATGCCTTTGCCTCTACCTTCTCTGTTCCTCCTACTCCTTCAGCTGACTCACACCCTGACACAGCCCTCTCTAACCTGCATCCTTCTATCTCCAACACTCTGGACATCCTTGCCCAGTCATGAGGATCCGCCTGAAGCCTACCTCCAAGTGTAACTCTTGGTATGACTCCAACCTCGCCGCGCTGAAACGCAAGTGCAGGGTGGCCGAGAGGAAGTGGAGACCTCAGGCGCATCCTCTGACAAACTGGCCTGCCGCCTGCTCCCAAGGAAATACAGACTCTGTCCTGTCCAAGAAGAGGGCCCACAACCAAGCCAGCTTCTCTGCGGTCTCTAGCAACACGGCCAAACTAGTTAAAAGCTGCAAGGAGCTGGCCAATCATTCTGCAGTCTCCACCTCTACTGTTTCTTCCCAGGCCCTCTGTACAGCTCTGGCTTCTCACTTCATCACTAAAACTTAGGATATCCTGTCTTTGCTCTTCTCTTTCTTGTCCTCTCCCGCTCCCTCTCCCGCTCCCTTTCCCTCTCCTCCTCCTTTCTCTTCTTTCTTTCTGACAATACCAGACAAGGTTTCTAGACAATTCCGGTCTATGAAAGGGTCGTCCAAACAGGTGCTCCCCTGCTCCTCCAGAACCATCAAGGACCACAATGATACCCTCGCTCAAGCTTTGGTCAATTTCTGCAATCACTCTTTCGCCACTAGATCTTACCCCTCTCTCCTCAAGCACTCCCTTGTGCACCCCCTCCTAAAAACAATTGTCTGCCAATCTTACCTGTCTGGCAGACGATCGCCTGATCTATATCACTCCTTTCCTGGGCAAACTACTGAAAAACCTGGCCAGCTCCCAGCTTACTCTCCACACTGAATCTGTTGGTTATCTCCATGACCATTAGTCTTGCTTCAGAGCAGCCAGAGGCACAGAAACTGTTCGCTGAACACCCGTGCAGATCTGCTTGCTAATCCGGACTCCAGCCTTCCTCCTGTCCTCATCCTCTGACCTTTTCTCTGCTTTTGACACGTCAACCACTCCATATCTGATGAAGCGATACCGTGAGAACCTGGGCATCACGGATCAGGCTCTGGAGTGGCTTTATGCCCTTTCTCTCTACCACCTCTCTCTCCAGTTGTGGTGTTCTCCAGGGCTCTAACCTCTCACCGTGCGTCTTCAATGTCTACTTGTCCCCCTTGGTCTCTACCTTCTCATCCGTCAGTGTAATGCAGATGACACTCCGCTCTCCTTCAGGCTTCCCTCAGCCTCCTCGCTCGCTCATTCTGGACTGTCAATCCGTGATCCAGGATTGGTGCGCCTCCAACGAGCTCTGCCTTAATGCCAGTAAGACGGAGATCCTTCTCATTGGAGCCCTTGCTCCCATGTTCCCTCTTTCACTCTGGCCGCCTTCTTTGGTCCTCTTCCTTTACCTTCCTGAGAGTCAAAAGACCTTGGTGTCATCTTCAACTCCTCCCTCTCCTTCTCTCCACACATCACACACCTTGCCAAGAAGGCCCACTACCAGCTGCACCTCTTCAGAGGTATTCCTTCTCTTCTAACTTTTCCGCAGAAGCTCACCGTCTCTCGAGCCCTGGTTCTCTCTAGGCTAGACTACTGCAACAACCTATTTCTCAACCTTCAATTCCTCTACTCTCTGGCCTATGCAACTAAATCCAGAAACGGACTGCAAGACTTATCCTTGGCCTCAAGCCCAGGGACGGTATCGCTCCAGCCCTAAACTCTCTCCCGGTGGCTGCAAGGATCAAGTTCAAGACCCTCTGCATCCTCCACAAAGCTTTCTGGGGCTGTGGCCTGCTCTACATCCAACTCTGAGGTTCAGAACGGTCTCCAGGCAGAGAATGGGGGTAGATCTCTCTCCTCTACAGGTGCCTCCCTCTGGAATGGCCTCCCTGCCCCTCTAAAATGTGAGCTGAACCACCTAAAGTTCTGGAAGCAGCTCAAGACTTCCTGCTTCTCCTCTGCTTTCTCTCTTTCCCTCTACTGCTGACCAATTGTCTGCAGTGCCGATTGGTTGCTTGGCTACCCTCAAGAGTCTCACTGGGTACCAGGCTCCTCCTGTTACGCTCACCTGGTATCCACAGGGATTCCACCCAGCTGCGGGGACACTGGTGCCCTTCTCAGCCACTCCCAGGTATAATCAGCGGGAAAGTTCTGCCTGGAAACCAGGTGGGCAATGTTCAAGACTGGGCAACTGGGTTAAGAGCCTCCCAACACCCCGTATGCCCGCAGCCCCTCCCCGGACCTTTCCTCACCTTGTTATGGGTTTTGGCGTGCTCTCCGTCCTGCCTTCTTGGCAGGGGCGCGTGTCCTTTGTGGGCGAGTGATCTAGTTACTTCACTGATGCAGGCCCTTTATAGTCTTTCAGGTAGGTCTTATTACTGTTATACTGTATGCCTTTCTTGGATTTAATAATGTCTTTTCTCTCTCCTTAGGTGCGCAGAAGTTCGCTGTGGAACGTTGGCTGAATTTGGACTCACCGGCTGGTGATGGTGCTTCGAGAGCGCCTTGATGCGGTAAGTAGGCACTATGCGCAGCGCTATGATGCCTTGCCTTTGCTAACCTGTTGTCTTTTGTTCCCGTAGGTTGCGGTGCTCACCCGGAGCAAGAAGTCCCAACGCGATGCTGGTCGGTGGGCGACTCGAGAGGTAAGCTGCCGGCACAATTGTAAATGTCGAATGTCTCGTTTCTCTCCTTTTGCAGATCCGACGATCCGGGAGGCTCGCTGTTCCTTGGATGCTGTTTGCAGGAGCAGAGGGCAGCTAGCGGTGGAATCACAGGTAAGCTGCTGCTATTAACAATGTCCCTTTTGTTTTTCAGGTGCTGTTCTTCCGAGGTTCGCAGATGCTGCTGAACATGGTGAGCGTCACGTTGCAGGTTTGCAAAGTAACATGAAGCGTGTTATCCAAGTCGGGTGTGGTTTAAATAGCATCAAGAAAGTAGTCCAGGTAAAATAGTCCCTAGGCTACCACACCCAAAACTCTATACCGCATAGCTTGGTTCCAAGGAGCCAAGCTATGTGGATGCCTCCATGTTGACGGACACTGAAATAAATTAGTTTCCAAGCACAAGTCTTCATTAAGTATGAGCCTGGCGCCAAAGGTGCCAGGACTGGCCCCAAGAGGGCCTAGGCAAAGGATGCCTAAGCTTGTTGGGGGCCCGAGCCGAGACCCCTCCTGGTCCATGGACCTGCCAGGGGGGTGGAGGGGGGGGGGGGGTTCAGGAAGTGGATCGTGACACCTCCATGATCAGTCTCCTCTGCATTACCTCTGGGCCTACCGCACACTTAGGGGCTGTAACTGTAACCTCTACTATCCCCTGCCTCCTGCACTTAACCAGAGGCGTGCTACGCTGGCTGATCTTACTCAGAGCATTGATGGCTGATTGAACTTCCTCCTCCACTCTCCCTGACACTTCCCCTTCCCCCTGCACTTGGGGTTGTCGCACTTGCACAATCTGAATGACAAGGCCTAGTAAGATCGTTTTGCTCATTTCCTCCATCTGTCTTCTCTCCCTTGTCCCGCCTAGAAACACTTGTGTACAGGCACGTTATAAATTACTTATCATATATCATATCATGGATGTTGGTAGCGCTCGTCGAAATGTGCGTAGAAGGAAATGTGTCAAAGTCGCAACTAAACTATTAATATTATTATGTAATAACTAGGCAGTGAATTTTACAGATGCTGCAGAAAACGAACCAACCACGATGGTAGAAAAAAACAATCTGAGGGACTTCGACGCTCAAGGGATCATGGGTACTATACGCGTCACACTAGGAATAGTATTACAAACCCGCCCAGTCGACGTCCCTTTTCAAACGTCGAAAAATACTGTGCCACTACCACTAGATTTCGCCAATGCAAAGCATGTGATTCTAAGCAGATTCACAAGCTTCAGAAAGTACGACATCACCTGTATTTAATGAAATCCTGTTCACACCAGTCATTGTCACCCACTTAAATAGCAGATGTTGGGGTTTGTAAACAAATTATTTGACGGCAAGTTAAAACAAAAGAGTTGACAATGGGCACATTTGTTTGGTGCCAGAATATAATGAAAACATCTCTGAAAGAGATCCATATGTCAATGTCAAGGCTTGTGGGTTGCAATACTTTGGCAGTCAAACCATAACCTGGAACAGGTAATTGCAGCTACCCAATGAAAGGCTGTCCAAGTAACTAATGAGATCATTGCAGGATCCATGTGTCTGTGTCAGAAGATTAACGCATATATTGTCTATGGTGTTCAAGCAGATCTGCAAGAGTGGCACAAAGGCATAGTCATACATTCTTAAAAAATGCATTCATCAACTTCAGTACGTACCTTTGAAGGGAGATGGACTTGGCGCATTGTTTCCAGTCTCTGTGCTGAATCTAGAAGAAGCGACTTGATTAAGGATGAGGGTGAAAGATGATCTGCAAATTGAAGTGCTGTAGCCATGTAACCATCTGAAACAATGAGGTAGGGTAACCGCGGGTGCGTAGTAACAGAAAACCTCTGTCTCATTACATCATTCTCTGATACGGAGGATCCAAGGGAACTATTTGCATCAGCAGCTTGCAATGCAGCATTTGGTGGTCTATTAAAAGAGAAAGGCCAACTGATTAGGAGAAGTGCTGCCTGCTGAAAAGAAATTGCAGTGGTGAATAATCACACTCACAATAAAAAATAATTCTAAACTGTACGACAGGATCTGAATGTACTGTTTGCTAGGACTGCAATACGTGATAATTCCTAAACTGAATTTTCCATTGCATGTGGTGCACACTTCATAAATAAACATTGTGGCTCAGCTAGAAGGCGAGTTGTGAATTCAAGAAGAGCTTCAACCAAGATATTAGCCCTGGTATTAGGTTCACTGTTCTTGTATCTGGTGCTTCTCACTTACTTGCTTTACTCGAAACACTGCCATACCAGCAATATACAGGAGACATGGATTTATGAGTAATATGCAGAAATTAAGATGCATTTCCTGTTTGGAATCCATGACTGCACTGGGAAGTCGAAAAGTGGGGCTGCTTATTCAAAGGGAACCCTTCATGTTTTATTACTTTCCAAGAAAGGATAGGCAACCCTCCCAGCCCAGCCTTGGATGGGGGGTGGGTTGGAGACCCGCCAGAGTTTACCAGGGCAAGTCCTGCCCCAGAGCAGAGATGGGGTGTGGCAGTTTGGAGGGCCTCACACCCAGTTGCTTCTATATGTGTCTGCATGACTGACATGAGTATCACCTTTTCTTACCTCATACCTGTATTGCACAATTCTGCCCATTCTCTTTCATTTTGTCCCATAGAACTCCATCCCCCAGAAGACCGGGCGGTGGAGGAGAGTGTGAGAAACCCAATCTGAAGACAGGCAGTGAGAAATGTCGTACCTGCGGGGCATTCCTGCCATATAGATTGCAATTCCAGTCCTATACACAATATTGAAAGGCAGTTTTCATTCAACAGGGCAGCAGAGCAGCGCTCAGAGCAAGGCAGCAGTCTGCCCGGAAAAGACTGGGACATTCAGTTTACCTGCAATGGGGCAGAGATCGGTCCACATATCCGAACAGCAACCACATTGCCCAGACTATCATACCATTGCTTGAGTTGAGAATGGGCTAGCACTCCCAAAAGACCTGCGTATGAAAAAGGGGGTGAGGGACTAACAGTTCATTATACAGCTTTGTTCACCTGTAACCCCTCCCCTAGAGAAAGGAAAGCCAGCGGATGGGATGACGAATCAGGTGAGTGAGCCAATATACAGGGAAGGGAGAGGATAAAAAGGGACACAAGAAACAGGAAGGTCTGTGTTGTTTAGGTGACATCAGTGGAGGAGAAAGAGGACCAACAGACCAACCAGTGGACCTAAAATTACAGCCAGAGGCCACTAAAGGTAAAAATACATTTAGGCTCACAGCTCCAAATTACACTCCTAGAGAAAATAATTACACTAACAGTTTCCAATAATTCATTGCATCAATATACTTCTCATGGATAGGAGTGTAATACAAGACTTTAAAAGTACATATAAAATCAGTGGCACAGACCAGTTTGTAAGCGGTGGTCTAGAACTCCATGGAGCCAAAGGGGGACCCCATGGAAAAATGTCCAGAGACAGCTAAGTACCTCAAGAGTCACTTTAGGAGAGTAATAGGGAAGTTCAAAAGTACCCCATTGGCTTAGACAGGGCTATGTCGATAGGCACAGCCAGGTTGTGGTGAAAGTTAAATACCAGTTATACTCTACAGGTGCTAAAATGGCAAAAACTAGCCACACAGAACTGCGGCAGAGACCCTCAAGGTTCAAGTGCCAGGTTCAAGACTGTCACTGTATGAGCAACTGATTGTTCGGCTCTCGGCCTGTCTGGGATGGTTTCCCCAGGTGAGTAGTAATTTTTCCCCTCAATCCAGCCCTACCACATTAGAATGATACCTGTAGGTTAGTGGATTATGTGGAAGACCAAGAGGAACACTGATCAAATGCATTCCCCAGCTATAAGTAAAAAAAGATAGTGCAATTCAGAATAATATACAATGGAAAAGGCAAATGCACCCCAGATCGGGCCCTTTGTTCAACCAGCAAATCAGCCGCTGGTTAAGGTCTTTGAGCGCCTTTCTTCTGGGATAACCACCGGGCTAACCCCTGGCAAATCTCCCAGTTCTCCACAGAGTGATTGGCGTACAGGCAGTACAGACAGTCTGCATGACCGTCCCCTTTATAAACGTTCTTGAGGCCGCAGGTCTCGCATGGGCGGAAAACGACTTCTTCGGGCCCACAGACGACATGATGGGTCAGGACAACACCGGAGCAGTGAAACAGCATAAAAAATTCTCAAGATAAACACGGGGTGATCCAACAGTTTGGAGACGGTTGAAATCTGAAGGGTAGCCGCAGGGGCGGGGCCATTTATACTGGACGTCCTATTGGTGCAGCCGACACTCAAAGTGTCAAAGTTTTCCATAGGAAAGAACAAGTTACTTTTTTACCTGGTAACGTTCTTTCGATGGGATGGTCCGACGACGTATTCCATATCTATTACAGGTAATGTCCACAGCTGTGCTGCTTCGGAAAAAGTTTACGTCTGCGTCCTGCGTCGACGTTGATGCGCCGTCCCCCAGGACCTCCTCCGACGGCCGATGTCACCCGATGTGATAAGTAGGACGCACGACGCCCATAGCCTCAGTTATAGTTTTTTCCCAGAACGTGTGCCACCAGTTTTCTGCCAGTCAGACACACAAGGCCTTGCGGAAAGCAAGCTGCAATTGCAAAAGAAATTCTGCAGCGGGGAAGGCAGGGAGGGAGCGATATGAAATACGTCGTCGGACCATCCCATCGAAAGAAAGTTACCAGGTAAGAAAGTAACTTGTTCTTCGAGGGGATTGGGTCCTCAGACGTATTCCATATCTATGGCAAACTCCCAAAGCAGTACCAAGCAAGGAGGTGGGAAAGAATTTAGAATACAAATTTAGCATGCCCAATCAAATTGCGGAATAGAGAACTGCCTTGCAAAAGGCCAGATCTTGCCCTCTAATAATCAAGGGAGTAGTGTCGTACAAAATTATGTACTGAAGCCCAGGTGGCCACATCACAGATGTGACGAATAGGAACTCCCCTCTGCAGGGCAGTAGACGCAGCCACTCCCCTGGTCGAATGGGCCCGCAAGCCAGTCGAAGGGTCCTTACCCGCCAAGCGGTAACACTCGGAGATAGCTAAAATAATCCAACGAGACAAAGTCTGTTTCGTCACAGCTTGTCCCAAACAGTTTCCAGCGTAACCAATGAAAAGTTGATTGTCCACTCTGACCCGGGACATGTGCGAAATATAAAAGCTCAACGCTCTCCTAGGATCAAGCCTATGGAGCCTCTCCTCTTCCTTACCAGGATGTGGAGGAGGATAGAACGCCGGAAGAACAACCTTCTGGCTCAAATGAAATTCCAAAACCACCTTCGGAAGAAAAGAAGGACGAACTCTAAGGACAACACTGTCCTTCTGAAACACAGTGAAGGGTGGCTTAACTGAAAGTGGCTGCAACTCACTCACTCTGCGAGCGGAAGTAACCGCAACCAAAAACACAGGTTTTCAGAGTCAACAGCCTCAAAGGGCAAGAATGTAAAGGCTCAAAGGGAGCACCCATAAGAAACTTAAGAACAAGGTTCAAATCCCAACCTGGCACCAGAAAAGGTGACTGAGGGAACACATTAGTGAGCCCTTTCAAAAACTGCAAAATTAAAGGAATTTTAAAATAGGAACACTCTTCAGACGAGCGCTTAAATATGGACAGGGCCGCCAGGTAACCTTTAATGGTCCCCACTTGCAAGCCCCTGTGGGCCAAACAAAGCAAAACAGACAGAACCATGGGAATGTCACATTCAAATGGATCCACATTCTGAACTCTGCACCAGTCGCAGAACTTTCTCCAATGGCTACGGTACAGAGACTTTGTTGCCGGCCGCCTGGCCGAAAGCAAAATCTCCATCACGTCTTCAGGGAGGTCCCAATCCTTATACCTCAACCTTTCAAGAGTTAGTGTGAAGATTGAGGGATCTGACCTCTGGAGGGAGAACCTGACCCCCTCCTCCCGTGAGAGCAGATCGTCTCGGTAGGGAAGACGACGTGAAGGGCAGATGGACAAGTCTAGAAGGACCGGGTACCACGTCCTCCGGGCCCACGCCGGAGCAATGAGGATCATCTGGGAACCGAACCTCCGTAACCTCCGCAGCACTTGCGGGATGACGGGGACTGGAGGAAACACGTACAGCAGTGGGAACGACCACTCCACCACGAACGCGTCTCCTAAGGCTCCTTTTGGAGGAAATTCCCGCGAGCAAAACCTTTCGCACTTCCGGTTGACATTGGAGGCGAAGAGATCCACTTGAGGGGTCCCCCAAAGGGCGAAGATCTCCAGGAGAATCTCTTGAGCCAGCTCCCTCTCGTGAGAGATGGAGCTCTGCCTGCTCAGAGCTTCCGCCGTCTCGTTGTCATCTCCGGCCAGATGAACAGCCGAGATCGAAACTTCCTGCTGGATGGCCCAGAATTCGAGCTGCATCGCCTCGCTGCACAGCGGAAGTGACGCTGCCCCCCCTCTTTTTGTTGAGGTAGTGCATGGCCACCGTGTTGTCCGTTAGAATCAGGACACTCTTTCCGCGCACAGTCGGCAGAAAAGCCTTCAGGGCTAGCCTGACAGCCCTCAGCTCCAACAGATTGATATGGAGTCTGGACTACGGAGACCAACCACCGCTGACTGTCAACTCGTTGGCATGAGCTCCCCATCCCGTGAGGGATGCGTCCGTCACGATCGTCACCTCTGACCAGGGCAGCCAAAATGGGGCCTCCTTCATCAGATTTCCCTCGACGGCCCACCACATAAGGTCCCGGGCTACCGAGGACGGCACCTGAACAGGGTCCGACAGCCTGCCGGAGGACTGAGACCACTGGAGCTTGAGTGCCCACTGCAAAGATCTCATCCTCAGACGAGCCTCTGGCACCAGAATTATGCATGAGGCCGAGCAGTCTCAAGAACTCGGACGCTGGGAGATACTGGGCAGATTGAAACTTGTACACCATCTGCTGAATGTGAAGAGCCCTCACCCGAGGAGGAAAACACTGCCCCAGTGACGTGTCGAGCACTTCTCCGATGTACTGGAGCCGCATAGTTGGTGTCAAATGGGACTTCTTTAAATTGAGGGAGAAGCCCAGCCTGTGAAGGGAGTGGCAGGTAACGGACAGATGATCCAGGACTTGCTCGGGAGAGCTCCCCCTGATCAACCAATCGTCCAGGTAGGGGTAGACGTGAATCCCCCCTTTCCTGAGATGCGCTGCCACCACCACCATGAGCTTGGTGAAAACCCCCGGGGCAGAGGTCAATCCGAACGGCAGGACCCGTAACCGAAAGTGCGAGTTGCCAACCGCGAACCTCAGGTACTTCTTGCGCTTGGGATGGATCGGCACATGGAAGTAAGCATCTTTGAGGTCGAGAGACACCAACCAGTCCTGAAGTTGAAGGGCCTGGAGGACTTGAGAAAGAGTCACCATCTTGAACTTGTCCTTCCTGAGGAGTTTGTTCAAACCGTGCAAGTCCATGATGGGTCTCAATCCCGTCTTTCTTCGAAATCAAAAAATAAGGGGAATACCATCCCTTGTTCCTCTCCGCTACAGGTACCAGTTCTATGGCGCCTTTCTCCAGCAGGGCTTGAATTTCCTGCGCAAGGAGCGGATCTGGACATTTCAAAGAGAGGTTCCCTGGTGGATTGTCATGAGGCCTCTGCCGAAAAGGAAGACAGTAGCCGTGGGTCATGATCTCCAGAACCCACACATCTGAAGTAATGGCTTGCCACTCTACAAGATGCTGCACCAGCCTTCCCCCAACTGGCGAACCATGGGACCTGGCCCCATGACTGAGTGGTAGCGGCTGCGGCGTTGCCTGAGGGCAAAGAGGCAACTGCCCGAGCGGCCTTGGCACCTCGAGTACCTTTGTTTCCACCTCTGGCACTCTTACGATGGCCTCTTTGACTGCTAGCTCCCCTCGCTTTACTGAAGGACGAGTAATAGCGAAAGGAACCTCTCCTCCATTGCTGTCCCCTAGGACGAAAAGGCGGAGGTTGGCGAACTGCAGCGCCCAACGTCTTCGCTGCAGCTTTGGAGGTCTGCAACCTCTCAAGGCTCTCGTCATCCTTGCTGCCAAAAAGGTGTTCACCGTCAAAGGGCATGTTGAGGAGCCGGGACTGCACATCAGGAGCGAACCCAGACTTCCGCAACCACGCAAATCTGCGCATTACGGTGCTCGCCGCCATGGACCGGCTGACACAATCCGCCAAGTCCAAACCCGACTGAACGGCCTCACACATAGCATCCTTGCCATCCTGAACCATAGCAAGGAAACCATCCCGTTCATCCCCTTCGGGAACATGTTCAGCCACCAATGCAACACAGTTCCACAGAGTGTGTGTGAAACGAGACAAGGCACATATGGAGTTGGCCGCCTGAAGCGCCATACCCCCCTGAAGAAAACACTTTCTTCGCCCAGCCGTCAAAACGTTTGTCGTCCCTATCCGGAAGGATGGTAGGATACAACGCCTGCTTTGCCGGGGCCGTAGCCGCCTGCACCACCAAACTCTCCGGAGTGGGGTGCCTAGACAAGTAGCAGGGGTCGCTACTGGCTGGATGGTATTTTCGCGACAAAGACTTGCCCACTGCCGGGAGACTCTCCGGAGCAGTCCAAGCCGCCGCCACCCTTCTCTGCAGAGCCATATGAAAAGGGGAGCTGACCAACCCAAGTACTCGGTAACCCGAGACATAAGGCGCCGATATGAAGAATCGGCATGAGTGCCAGGCTCCGGCCTACAAAACTCCACCTCCGGAGAGGTGTCCAGTCCACTGGCATCATGCAGCGACTGCCGCAGATCATCAAACTGGCTATGGCCCGAGATGAGGTCATCTGGAACCGTATCCAGAACCAAGCCCCCATCAGAGCCTTCATCACCCTCTGAAATGTACTCCAGGCGGGGAGAGGAAGACCTCTACGGACCAAAGCAGTGCCTGACCTTAGCCATAGCCTTTCTGGGGGCAAACCCCATGCCACAGGGCCCCTCTGACACCATCGCCTCGAATGGCGTTGAGGGCGCCGAACGAGTCGGCGTCGACAGAAAAGGCGTCAAGGTCGAGCGACTCGGCTTTGACGTCAAGCGACTCAGCGTTGACCTCAGTTGCAGTGCCGCCAGCATCGGCGGCGTCGACACAGTCCTTGAAGCCGGAGCACCAAGCGTGTCTCTCGACGATCTAGGCGCCGACGGCATCAATGCCCCCTCGGAGGTGGAGCCTCGAGAGAAATCGTCAACGACCTCAGCACCACAGGCGTCGACGTCTTCTTCGAAGACACAGTATCACGCGGTCTCAAGCACGTTGAGGACCGGGACCTGGAACGGGCATGGCGAGAACGGCTACCCTTGTCCGAGCGGGACCTCTCCCGCGAGCCGTGCCGACCACCCGAGCCCGAAGGCGTACGGGCAGTGTCTCTCGACCGGTGCCGACCGACCCCACTCGGAGGTGCGGACGGACCAGTGCCCTGCGATTCAAGAATCGCTAGCATCTGCTTCCCGAAGGAAGCCCATTCCTCTGGTGTCGCTTGCATGGAGGGATAAGCGACCCGCCGACGGGTGGAGTCCTCGGAAGAGGACGGGGAAGGCGACCTGTGCCGGCGCTTCCGGGAATGCCTCGAAGAGGCGGAGGAGTGGCGAGACCGACTCCTGGAAGTTGACCCACCGGAGTCACCCCTCGAGTCATCCGTCGAAAGCCCCGCAGACCTCGACTTCCGGGGCTTAGACACCCGGCCTACCGACAGCTTCTTCTTGCGTTCCCCCAAGGCCTTTGCTGTGAGCGACTGGCAGTCGACAGTCGTCTGTATCGTGGGCCTCCCCGAGGCACCAGAGGCAGGCATTGTGCGAGTCCGTGACCGACATCTTGGACCCACAGTCCCCGCAGTTCTTGAAGCCCGGATGCGTGGTTGAAGATGAGAAAGACATCGCCACGAACAGGTCTTCACACAAACCGAAGAGGTTCAACGAACCGAGAATTGAAAACTCCAACGAGTCGAGGTGTACCGAGATTCACGAAGCGAACACGTTCACGGAAAAAATGGAACTGAGGCTATGGGCGTCGTGCGTCCTACTTATCACATCGGGTGACGTCGGCCGTCGGAGGAGGTCCTCGGGGACAGCGCATCGACGCAGGACGCAGACGCTAAAGATTTTCCAAAGCAGCACAGCTGTGGACATTACCTGTCATAGATATGGAATACGTCGGAGGACCCAATCCCCTCGAAACTGCTATATTAAAGTTACCAAGGTTTCGCAGCCTGACGGCGGGAAATATTCACAGCATGTGAATCCATGAAAGATCCAATGCTGGAGAATTACAGTTCACGAATGAGTAGGACCACGACTTCCAGGGATACATGACAGACTTGGCGGTCGGTAAAACAGGCCCGTAGTAAACCTATGTCTTTGGTTAGACAATACATTGACAATCCAAAAGGGCAATCCAAAGCATTCTGTGAGGGGAAAACAGAGCCCGAAACCAAGTTCACAAACAGTGTTTTAACCCAAGGAGAAGCTTTCATCATGTTCGTAGAATGAATCTGTGTATAGAACCAGGAGAAGACCAATGGGCCATTGTGACAATTCGGGTGATGGGCTGAGGTCGGGGAACGCAACAAGATGGCTGACTGAGTGCTGAGCTCCAGACTGGGAGAGCACATATTCTTTGATATATCCTCACTGATATAGCTGGTCCATTTCCAATTGCTGTGGCCGCTGTGAGAACCTGCATACTACATCCACGCCGACTCTCAGGCCGGGGGACCCCCCCTGGGAGCTTCGCTGCAGCCGCCGAAAAATCAGGGCCGCAGACACCTGGCTCGCCCCGTGCCACAGTTTCAGCAACCGTTCCTCTCCTTTGTTGCCCAACACCCCGGCGCAGACGGCCTTTATGGGGGAGGGGCATCTGGGCCCAGGGAGTGCGCTGCACTGTGCCCTACCAGCGCACCCAAGCCTTGTCTGAGGATCACTGTGGGCTGCACCGGCCTGGGTCTGGAACCTGTTACGTCTGGTGCCCCCGTGCTCCGAGCCGGACGCCGAGGGTAGACAGCGCCGCCGCTGCTGACTCCGCTCCGGTGTGCTGCTCGCCTGCCCTCCACCTGCTCCCCTCCTTGAGGCGCACTCGGAACAGCTCACGACAAGGTAAGGGGGCCGGGAGCGGGCTTCTCCTGCGGTGCTGCGGCGCCGGCCCCGACAGCCGTGGGCTTGCCCTGGTCCCTCTCCTCCCGCTCACGGGAAGCGACTGCTGGCGGGCACCAAATCTTGTACCCGCATCATCGGGAGACACTGTTGTCCCGGGCGCTCTGCGAGGGGTGGCCCTGGGCACGGACACTGCGGTGGCCTGGACTCTGCGGAGTCCCCCTTTCCCCCGTGCCTACATCGATTCCTGTTACAGTCCTCCTTGAGTGCCATCACGCGAGCCCCTCGGTCACATTCTACCCTTCCCTCCAGGAGTTTGGGGCTTTGTGGGAGCGTCCCGAACCTGGAGCTGGCCTGTGGGCGCCTCCTCTGTGCATCTCCATCACCAGGGCAATTAGTTACTGCCCCCCCTGGACGCCGCCACTAGCGAAGTACTGTGAACTGGGTTTTCCCTTGTATGGCCCCTCCCCCCCGCGGCTACCGACCCGGCAGAAGTTGATGTGGTAGCGAACACAGGGGCCAGGGGCTTATCCGAGGCCATATTAAGCCGTGGGTTGGACTCTGCTTAATCGGACTTATGAACCTTAAACAGCACCGAATTCTCTGATCACTCCACGTGCTCCGACAGCGGACATGACCCAGCCCTGATCACCAGGACCTGCCCTGCGCAGGACCGGCCCCAGGGGCCTGCGCTGCCGGCATTCGCACTCTCACCAGTTCTATCCTAAAGCATCCCCCGCCGCTGCTGCCGCGGACGCAGGTCTACTCCACTGGTGACCCTCCGCCGGCGCCGATTCTGCAGAAGGTCGGAACTCAAAGGCTACTAGTGCGGCACACACATACAGGCTTAAAAAGAAGCCTTAGAACATAACATAACCAGGAGCAATATATAGACTCAGAAACCGAAGGACCACACAACTACCTACCTTGATACCCCTATTCCAACAATTGCTACCAAGGAACTCCACTACCTCCGATCACTCACACTCTCCCTGGCTCCTGGAACCCTTCCCTGGTCCTCACCATGACCAAAGGAGCCAGTGCCGGGAAAAAGCAAAGTTCACTGAACATGTTCACCAAAACACCGTCCAGGCCGGCGTCCAATGCCCCTGAGGAGGCGCCCACCACCTCGGCCCCTTCAGCCCCAGATGACTCTCAGAGGATGGTGGAGTATATTCGTGATGGATTCACTACTCGGCATACTAAACTTGACGATATGAATGGCACAATCTCCTCCATAAATGCCCATTTCGAAAAAACAGACGGGCGACTCGCTGAAATTGAAACTAGGGTGGGTGCCGCTGAGGATGATCTGGGCTCTCTCCACGCTGCGGTTTCCACACTTTCCAATCGGGTGTCGGCAGTGGAGAAGAAAAATGATGATGATGATCTCGAATCCCGCTCGAGACGAAATAACCTGCACATTATCGGAATACCCGAGGACAATATCATGGAGCCCATGGAGGACCATGTGGAACGCATCCTCATGACACTCCTGGATACTCCAAAACTCTCCCCGCAGTTTGCAGTTGAAAGAGCACACCGATCCTTGACCGCCAAACATAGACCGGGTGTCCCCCCCACGACCCATCATAGCCAGGATCTTAAACTTCAGGGACCGTGATGCCCTCCTACGAGCAGCCAGGATCAAGGGAGAACTTCTTCGGTCGGCCAGGATCCATCTTTACCCAGACTACTCTGTGGCAGTACAGCAGGAACGCAAAACCTTTGAGCTGTGAAAAAGAGACTCAGACTTAGGAGTTAAAAATACTCCATGCTGTTCCCCGCAAAATTAAGGATCGAACACTCCAACAAAACTTTTTTCTTCACGATCCCGGAAGAGGCTTCTAAGTTTATCGATGAGCATTATCCTGGCTGATCCCTCGTCACCACAGTGGAAGTTCAGTCTGGTGTGATATGTACCAATTCAGCCCATGCCAGCAATAGGCCGTACTCAGCCTTGCTCAGGATAGTGACTGGGCCGTCCAAGAATACATCAGTCGTCAGTTTGTTTCCTCTTGTTAAGCTGATTCTCTGTTATCCGGTCCTCTTAGGACACACAAACTCATGGTGTTTAGCAATTACCGATACCCTAATGCTTTCCCAGTTCTAAGGTACGGCACGGAATCGATTCACATGCTCCCGGTCGCGATACCGGGGACCTGATTATGTTCACAATTATACTGTGTCATTTCTTACCCTCACAGGAATGCATCAACAGGTTGTTGTAGCCCTCTTGATTCAACCAATAATCCTCTGCATGCGTAGCCTACACTAAACACACTAGCTAATTCAACTGTATTGAAAATCTCACACTCTCTCCATTCCGCTGTGCCATCGCCAGGCCAGCTAACAGGCCCCCAGGCGCTGATGCTGAGAAGTTTTTTGTTGTTATGGTTGGGTTTGGGCATCATTCCTCTGCTTGGGGGATGGGTGGGGGTTGTGATGTTATGTTACAAAAGTCTTGACAACCACCAGAGATGCCACACATGACATTAGTGCATCACAGAGTCATAGATAGGGTGACACATCTGCCCAGGCCGAGATGGCATAGGCCAACACGAACCCATAGAGTAAAACTCAAACAATTCCCCCACGCCAATGGCGGATAGCAGCTTAACCTTCATGAGCTGGAATGTTGAGAGGTCTGGGCAACCACAAAAAGATGCGACAAATACAACTCTACGCTGAGCACCAAGGTGTTCAAGTCTTATGCCTACAAGAAACCCACGCCCGCTCTGAACAATGCGAGAGATTCGCTAAACAGTGGGGGCCCCAGAGGTACTACACTAACTACTACACTCAGAGTCAGGTAGCCTCATTTTAATTCACAGGAGCCTTAAATTCTGTTACTCCCACTCACAAATAAACCTCCTTGGGAGATATATACTTATCGGCAAATTGCAAAATCAAGAGGTAGCCAGCTTGAATATATACGGCCCTAGCATTGACGATCCCGAATTCTACCTTCACCTGGCCTCAGTCCTGGAGAGTTACCCCCAGATCCCGATTATATGCGGCGGCGACTTCAACACGATCTTAGACGTTAACCTAGACAGATCAGGCTCAAGACCTCGCCAGCTCTCAAGGGCAGCCCACACGATTCTCACAATTCTCCCCCGACTAGCAGTGGTTGACGCATGGCGCCTAATATACCCTGATTCCCGCACGTATTCCTATTATTCCTCAGTCCATGACTCACATTCTAGGATAGACAGATGGCTCTTATCGGACATCCTGATCAGGTGCCTGTTCCATCTGGCTATCCTCCCCAGAACACTATCGGATCATTCTCCGGTGATTATCTCATTGAACTGGGGCCATGACTATGAGAAAACAAGAGAATGGAAAATGAGGCCCCATGCCCTCCTAGACCAGGCCTTCGCCTCCGAAATTGAATCTTCCATCGAAGAGTTCTTTGAGATTACCCCAGATTCAGTATCTCCACGAGCCACCCTCTGGGAATCCTTTAAAGCTTACACTAGGGGTATTGCCATATACAAAGGGAGCGGCATTCTGAAAAATATTCGGGAGGATATTGCAGACAGCGAATCATCCCTAGCTAACCTGGAGTCCCAATATGCCCAAGACCACTCCCCTGACACACTAGCATCACTGGGGTCAGAGCTTGACAGATTCAGCAGCCTTGCAGAGCTAGAGGTTAAGTTCCTGGATGGCCCTCGGGCAGTAAGACGATATGGGGAGGGTGAGCGACCAAGCCGCATGCTGGCCAGATTGATTTGCCGCAAGTCTGGAGACCCCAACATTCCGGCGCTATAAAGGCCCGACGGAACAATACCTCGCCACAAAACATCAACACAGAGCTCCTAACATTTTATACCTCTCTATACTCGAAAGCCGATGGCCCCCATATCTCCGAAATCGACTCCTACCTGGAAGACCTCCCTCTCACGGTCCAGTCTACTGATGCCATCGTCTCCCTGGAAAGACCTTTCACTGCCGAAGAACTTACAGAGGCCATCGAGTCACTTGCGTCGGGGAAGGCCCCTGGGCCAGATGGCCTCCGCATGGACTTTTAAAAGCGTTATAAATCTCTTCTGGTCCCACATTTACTGGGTCTCTGGGAGGAGGCATGTGAAAAAGGTATACTCCCCACCTCTCTCCGAGCGGCTATAACAGTCCTACTCAAACCTGGCAAACCACCCACCCAATGCGGTTCGTACCGCCCCCTCTCGTTAATTAACTGACGTTAAAATAAATGCTAAACCACTGGCTAACCGACTGGCTCCATTCATGCCCTACAACATTCACCCGGACCAGGCAGGTTTCGTCCAAGGTAGGTCCACATCCCTAAACCTTAGAAGACTCACAATGTGATCAGTAGGATCAAACCAAAGACACATGCGGTGGCAGCCACTTTAGACATGCAGAAGGCATTTGACTCAGTGTCTTGGGAATATATGTGGCGAATCCTTGAAAAATGCAAGTTTGGCCCACAACTTTCGAACTTGGGTCAGGCTCCGCTACACCAGCCCAGTGGCCAGGGTCCGCACTGAGGACAGATGTTCCACCCCCTTCCAGATAGCCAGAGGGATGCGACAGGGATGCCCCTTCTCTCCACTAATATTCGCGATAGCTATGGAACCCTTTGCGGACATGATGCGCCAGTCAGACTCCCACAGAGGCTTGTGCACTGCGGGGCAGGCCGATATTGTCTCCTTATACACCAACGATGCCCTTCTTTACATCCGCTCCCCAGAAAGCAACCTTGCTCCAATCCTGAACGATGTGGCCCGATTTGGACACATGTCTGGGCTGAAAGTTAACTGTTCTAAGTCGGTCCTATTTCCGCTCACAGACACCACGCAACCACCCTCTGATCTAAGGGGATTCACTTGGTCTCAATCCAACATCACTTACCTGGGGGTTACGGACCCCGTTGTTAGTACATCCTTGGCACTCACCAAATGTAACGATCACCTGGTATCCATGGAGACGTCACTCAGCCTGTTCTGACCTCTTACGACCTCAACCCCTTCCCTGGAGTCTACTCGACTGGAGACTGGGCCTGGCTCCCTCATTCTCAAACCGGTCCCACTTGACCTCGACTCAGCGGACCCCGTTGTTAGTACATCCTTGGCACTCACCAAATGTAACGATCACCTGGTATCCATGGAGATGTCACTCAGCCTGTTCTGACCTCTTACGACCTCAAACCCTTCCCTGGAGTCTACTCGACTGGAGACTGGGCCTGAAACACAGGATTTGTAGAGTTTAACTCCCTATTGTCTGTGTGCTTGAACCCCTTCTTCCCCGGGGTCCAACCCTTCCCTTTGATCCATAGCTCACCTCGTTTTCTTGGAAAGTGTGCTCTCCGTCCTGCTTTCAGTGCAGGGGCGTGTTGATTGATGCAGGCTCGTTGCTGCCTAGTTACTTCACTGGCTATCATGATTCCTGCCCCTCATGTCCCCAGCCCTCCAAGATGTCAGGCTGAAGCCAGGCCATGATCACCTACATGGCCCTCAAGGGCCTCTCCCCATCCCTCCAAAGACCCACTTGGAGTCAGACTTGGCGCTTGTGGCACCAGACTCACTCTCATAGGATAACATTGGGGATTGGACTTGTAGTGCATTGATGGGGACAAGATGGATGCCCCCACATATTTCGGGTCCCAGAAACTGCATGCGCAGTCTAGTCTTTTGGGTGTGGTTCAGCCCGGAGACACCTGGGATACCCAGAGACTATTTAAGCTACACCCAGGCTGAGAAACATGCTTTGCGTTTTCTGCACCTGCAGCGTGACACTCACCATGTTCGGATCGGTCTCCGGTAGGCCTGCATCTTTCTTCTGCGCTCAGCTCCTGCAAGAACAAGAACACCTTTAGGAACAGCCTTACCTTGCGGCGCTTCTGCCCATCATTCATCACTCCTTCTGCTCTGTCCCGACAGGTAACTATAATGAGTCTTTTGAACAGTTCTCTAACTTCGTTCCTTTCCTTCCTTAGATGATGGCCGGCACCCGGGGATGGCGACGTGCTGCTGAAATGAGTAGCGCTGAAGGTGAGTGAGAGCGCAATGCAACCCTTTCGTATTTGTATTGAACAGAGTTCTTTTTCTGTGTCTTTTAGGTGCTGCGACATTTTCAGCGTGGATGCCGGTTATGAAGAAGAAATGCGGTGAGTAAGCGCGGTATGCAGCGCCTCTAGATGTTTCCACGCTAACCTGGAGTGTCTTTTCCCTCTTGCAGATGGATGAGAAGTTCCGGAGACAGAGTTCCCCCAGAGCGGCTGGGATTCAGGTAAGCATTTGAAGCTCGTACAGTCTTTAAAAATAAGCGAAGATTTGCTGAATGCTTACTAATGCCTTTTTTCTGTTCTTTTCCCTTTTTCTTAGGAAGCGGCGTGACGTGATGGGAATGGCACCGCCTAAGATGCCCGCAGAACAGAAGAGGCGATGAATGATGGGCAGAAGCGCTGCAAGGTAAGGCTGTTCCTAACAGTGTTCTTGTTCTTGCAGGAGCTGAGCGCAGAAGAAGGATACAGGCCTACTGGAGACCGATCGGAACACGGTGAGTGTCACGCTGCAGGTGCAGAAAACACAAAGCATGTTTCTCAGCCTGGGCGTGGCTTAAATAGTCTCTGGGTATCCCAGGCATCTCTGGGCTGAACCACACCCAAAAGACTAGACTGCACATGTAGTTATGGGAACCGAAATATGTGGGGGCATCCATCTTGTCCCGATCAATGCACTACAAGTCCAATCCCCAATGTTATCCTATGGGAGTGAGTGAGTCTGGTGCTACAAGTGCCAAGTCTGACTCCAAGTGGGTCTTTGGAGGGATGGAGAGGCCCTTGAGGGCCATGTAGGTGATCGTGACCTGGCTCTAGCCTGACATCTTGGAGGGCTGGGGACATGAGGGGCAGGAATCATGACTCCAAAATATGGGCAATGGTTGCTACGCCTTACCCATTTCACGGGGACTTCCCGCTCTGGAATTTCTTCCCTGATGTTCCATACATTCCTCAATCCATTGCGTCTCGCTGGACTGAGGCAGGGTTCTTGACACTTCGCGATGCCTATGCACAGGGCAATTTTCTCGAGTGGTCAGACCTCCCTCTCTCCCTCAGGCGCAAGCCATCAGCATGGCTACAATACTCCTCGCTTCGGAAGAATCTTAAAGCGAGATACCCCGGGCTCCCCACATTGCCACCGGACGTTCCCATAATTGCTGAACTCTGCTCCTCCGATTCCTTCAGAGGGAAGGTATCAAGACTTTATAATCTATTACAGACCAGAGGTGCCCCCTCTTTTACCAAAGACTTAGATGGGAGGAGGATCTCGGAGTCGAGATTACCGATGAGCGCTGAGTGCTGTTTCCGAATGTGCGTGCGTACCCAGAAGTGTCCTCTAATTCTAGGTTCAAATTACTGCAATTTAAGGTGCTGCACAGATATCAACACACGCCAACTAAACTGCATCATATGTTCCACAACCTCTCGCCTAATTGCCCCAGATGTGGTGCTGACCAAGACTCTTACATTCATATGATCTGGCACTGCTCACACCTGACGCAATACTGGATCGAAATATGCTCCACAATATCCGAAATACTAGATCATACCATAGACCCTTCTCCTATGTGCTGCCTCTTCCACGCTTTCCCCAGATTGAAGCGTGACTCTAGGAAATTGGCAGGTCTCTGCATGGGGCTGGCTTGTCCCAGTGTGCCCACGTACGCGCAGTGGTTCAGAGCAGTCACCTGGGTGCATGATAACGAGGAGGCCCTGGAGGGCATTGCAACATCCCCACGAGACCAAGGGACATTTGGCGTCTGTTCCGCAACTACATATCTGCCTTGACCTCCAACTCAGATTAGGAGTCTTCCCCACCCTTCCCAGTCCTCTCAATGATTCCCACCTGCGATTTGCTTCTCCGTTAGCCCTGGTCGCAATACATCCTTCATTATCCGACCCTTGTGATCTGCATGATAATCTCGCACTGTACTGTAAAGTCAACTTGTTGTCAATTGCAAATTGATGCCATGCTGTGCCCATCTGTTTTGTTTTTCTGTGTGTTGTCAAGTTGAATAAATAAAGTTTTTAAAAAAAAAACCTGCAGCCTGCCAATGCAAATCTGACGGAACAGAGGCAAGGATCAGAGGCTCCCCTATACAACCTACACAATCCTGGGATGACTTAAGCCACCCCCCAAACACGCGCCAGTGATACTTGCAAAGGTGTTGATGTATAATGGCCAACGTAGGGCTAAAGGGCTGTTCTAAACCAATTGCAAACCACTACTGTGGGTGCAGTGTTGGGTTCAAAGCAAACCCTATGTGTGCACAATGGCCAATGTAGGCCTTCCTTGCTAATACAGAATTTTAATTTATTGGACTTCTGTAGGGCCTTTTTTAGGATCCCTTGGCATTTTCCTTTTCCCCCTCTATTTATGTATCACTGACCTATTATGGAGGTTAGAGGGATTTCTGCTGAGGTCCCACTGACATTGCAAACCTTTTTCACTCATTAAGAGTATATGGTCCTGGGTTGCCCAGAAGGCTCCCAGGCCCAGGGGTGCTTCTAACAAAGGACCACATTTGTGCCCTAGGGAGATTACATCACACTACACTGGCTTTAGCTGGTAGGTTGGTGGCAGATGTAATTTAGTTTTAGCTTCACTAGGGGTGGGAGCCGATTTACTCCACTGAAAGCACAATGCGCCTCTTTGGTAGCCAGCCATTGGTGTACCAATGTATTTTAGTAGTACTCTTCGCCACTTTGTTAAAAGGACTTCCTTTTAAGGGGAACCATGATGTAGGCCTACGGCTGTTGTGCACGAGTGGGCTTTTGTGAGCCCAGCCATGCACTCCCTTGTCACAGATGGCCTGAATAATTTGCTGAATCTCCAATAAAGGTCATGGAGTTTTATTAACACACGTATACAGTATGTTATATCGACTTAATAGCAATTTGAAAATTAAGACAAGCAGGTGGGTAAATCAAAGCACTGGCTGAAAAATGGGTTTGGGAAAGTGGAGCTAGGGCCATGCCCCCCCAACTCCCAGAGAAACTCCACCCTAGCCCAGGCATCCGTCACCCTAGTTAGTTTTAATGGTCTGTAACCTCTACTGTCCAACTGTTGCCTTCTCCTAATGGTGGTTTCCCTGTATGAAGGCTATCCAAGTCCCTCAGGGACTTTCTACCTGTCTCTACATTACTGATGATTAGTTCTAACAGGGTCTTGAATGTGTGCTTTCTGATCTTAAAGCCCTATTTCCTCACTACTATTCCTTCCTCCCCTGATTCTCCTCCCCCATCCAATTCCACCCACAATCGCTCCCCTCCCCATGTCCTTCATACCGCTCTCCACTTTACCTTATCACATTACTGCTACTCTCATTTCTATACACGAATACTCTACCTTCACAATACTTACTACTACTCTCACTACCACTGCTCTCTACTAGTCCTTGCTTCCACCCTGGATGCCACAACTCCATCCGCTCCTGCACTACTACTTCTCTCCACCAAATTAAGGGCTATGGTTCCCTGCTCCCCCTTCCACAGCACCCACTCTTACTACTCTCACACCCTTCCACTTCTGATACACCCAGCTCCTTGCACCCAATTTCTATCACCTTCTACTAGGCGCACTCTCTCCTAACACTACTAATGACACTACTACCCCACACTGCTACTCCCATCTCTCACGCTAGCTCTAAATCTCTTTCACACACCTTCTAAGCACTTCTCCCACTTATTACAACACACTTATACTATAAACCACTGATACCACTTACTGAAATACCTCACCTTTTCTAAACTATGACAACACTCTGCTGTCTGTCCTCTGCCTGGTCTCTTGATCCACCTCTAGATCCTCCTGTGACCCCAACCGTACAACCCACACTGCCTGTCCTGCTGCCTGTTTCTATACTGTGGGGCTGGTGGTTCAGTGCCTTTCTCAACCACCATTGGCTGCAGTGCTCACCTGGCCTCCTGCACCAATCAGTGTCTGTCTTTACCACACAGCTGAGAGGCTTTAAGTACTTTTCTAAGCCCCTCCCACTTTTCCAGCACGGTTTTGCAATCAGCTTGATGTTTCTCTCTCATGCTGTGGGCTTAAAATCTGTTTTTCTGCTTGTATGGCGAGTGCTCTGCTTTTCTGGGGTGATGTTTATTGTTGGGTTGTGGTGCCAGCTCATGTTTATTCTGTGTTGCTCTGTTCCTATTTTTCCCTTCGGTGGATTCTGGTTTGGCTTTTCGTGGCTGCTTCCAGGAGGATTCTGAGAGTAGCACTTTTGAAATAAAAAAATAAATAACTGACCAACAATTGTACTGGGAGGCATTGATAGACAAAAAGTGGTACGAGGATTGATATTCGTTGCATGGGGAATTTCTCAGGGACTGTCAAGTCCCTCCCCCACCCCCTCTTCAACTCATACTTTCAGAATCTGAGACTGGGCTGGATCGGGCTTTTGCTCTGGTGAGCCTCCTCTCCCAGGCTGAGCAGGGACCGTGCCCCACTCCCCCCTCCGCCCCCAAAACAGTGTCATGTCCCTGACCCTGTCCCAATCTAGTGTTCCAACTGATACAAACCGGTTCCAGGCCATATCACAACCTGTGGGGATGGTCAGGTTGAGTCGCAGATTTTGGGAACAGCCCTTTGCCCCTTACCTTCTAATGGGATTGGTGGCCTGGTCTAACCAAATACCTGCGAGTAGTCGTAAATGTAGGTGAAGCCCTGTTCCCAAGTTCAGATTTCTAATAAAATTTCCTTAAGAATCAGGTTTATTGCTTGCTGGAGGTTTATTGATATTTTCCTGCGATTACTGCATTAGAAGGATCACATCTGGCCATACTGTCCAGGGCTAATCTCCGATTGTTTTCTTTTAGCTACTGGTCATCATTCCTGGGCCTCCACCATTTTCCTATTGGCTCCACCTGTGTGCTCCGCCAGGAGTTCCTCCTTGATGGGACAGTCTACAGGCCATTTAACAGACAGCTTCTTGCCATACCACCGTTATTGTCCCAAGTTCCGTGTTAGTCATTGTCATCTCCTGACACCAAGATCCTGCCTCATCTGCTGCCAAGTACCAGCCCGCATAGTCACCACCATAGTCTTTGCAGTGGGACTTTGTTCTGTGGTTTTGCTGCCTTCCTTTGTTCATTGAGCTGCTGGAACCTGCTTCCCCCACCTTTCTGCGTTTGGCTTTAGGAGTTCTTTAGGGGTTCTCTGCAAGGAAAGCGGTTTGTTCTTTCTTTCTTTCTGTTGTTGGATAAACGTCCCTGGGAAGTCACATCTTGTACACCATATCTAGAAAAAATGCCTGTACTCATCAGGTTATTTTGCCTTCCTGGAACAGACTTTCTGGGAGCCAACTCTGCGAGTACCCACCTCTGAGTCCTGATGTGGAGGGTTATTAACAATCTTTAAATATGAGGGATCCCAATGGTTCATGTAGGAGAATATTCGCAGGCTGTTCTTACCCATTGGGTCACAACGCCACAGCACGTCTCATTCGAATGTCCTCCATGCACAATTCATTCCAAGACGCATCTTTCCTCCGTAAGGATCAACAAACCCTTTCCTATCAGACAATATTTGAGATTCTGCTGCCTTGGTGTCCCTCTATTTCACTCCAAGCCTCCATGACTCCTTTTTACTCTATTCAGCTAACTACTATGTTAATATTAAAAGATATTTATATAGTGCACCGACACCAACAGAGTTGGTCTCCAGGCGCTCAGGCGGATCTGTAAACAAAGAGGTGGGAGAAGTTTGGGTTAGTGAGTGAAGAGCGTAGGAAAGTGAGAAAGTGGTGTCCTGTTGGCAGCTTCAGTTCGGTTTTCACTGTGCGCTGAGCTTGGGCGTGAATATAGGATCGAAGCGACTCCTCAGGTGCTGTTGTTGCGATCTATGTGTTTATTGTTGTTGCGGTGCGGTGAAGAGCGTGCGGTTTGCTGCGAGAGAAGTGGTTGTGTGGGTTTTTGCGTTAAGTATGCAGAAATCTGACATTTTGGTTAGTGGGTGTTATGATGTTGTTGCATATAAGAGAAATCTGAGTCACCCAACATAGTGTAGCTGGATGGCATAGAATGTTAAGCACCTCCAGTTCCGATGAGGTCATACAGCTGGAGATGTACCTCAGTGTTCTTAATTGGTCAGTTGATCTTTGCTGTGTCAGTGTAGGGAGCCCTTGTTATGTTGGGGGTCTTATTTCCCATTTATCTTGAATAAATACTTGTTGGATAAACTTACCTGCGCCATGTATGATGCTTCCCAACAATGGCGACGAGGATGGGATGAGGTAAAGACCCCCAGCAACTTCGATGAAGATACTGCCGCTCCGCTGTTCCCCCCCAGCGTTGTAGTGGCAGTTAAGGGCATATCTGAAAGTATATGGTGTGTTGGCTGCTCCGCTCTGTTCCAGCGTCGAGCGGCCACCAACAAAAGAAGAATTTTCAACAGCATCAAAAAAAAAAAAAAAAAGTAAGTGCGCTGTCCGCCTGGCGTCGCAGCTGTTGGTTTCTGGCTCGGGGGTCCCCGGCCAAAGTGCGCCGATTTTGCCGCGGGCGTGTCGCGGTTCGGGGTGGCATTGTGGCGCTGTCAGGTGGAGCACGGATGCCGAGTGAGAAGCGCAAGGCGCCGTTTGAGGAAGGAGATCTCCGCGCAGCGTAGTGCTATCAAACCAATGCGCGCCTGCCGTGTGGAAAGGGAAAGGCGCCGTTCGAGCGAGAGGAGGACCCCGCAGCGGTGTGGAGAAGCCGAAGAAGATCCCTCGTAGCGTCTTGTAGATTGCCCGCGACGCCGAGGAAGTTTAATACGCGGCGTTTTACTGAAGCGTGGCGTGAATGAACTTGAGTGAATTACCACGCTGCGTGTAGTATAAGCGCGGCGTGATTTGGCCAGAGAAAGCCAACACGCAAGGAAACTACCACGCAGCTTATTATAGAAGGGCATTCAGAGGTAACATTAGAGTGTTCAAGTAGAGAAGGAAGGAGTATCAGAAAAGATTGAGAAGACCGGATTTTGGCCGCACTAAAAGAGAAAAAAAACAACATTACCAGGGGTGAGAGTGGAGAAAGGGGAAGTGGAGATACAATCACAAGAGAGGCACTGCAAGCGAAGTATCACACATGACAACTAATCACAAGAGAGGCACGACCAGCGAAGCGAAGCATCATACATACAGCGAGGCATAGGTGTTACGTCTAGTTGAGAGGTGAGAAATCTGAGAACGCGACATGGCAGGATTGCCAGGGATAGCTGGACCGCCGATTTTTATGCCGATACCAGGACCTGCGAAGATACCATGGGCTCAATGGCGAAAGGGATTTGCACATTACTTAAAAGCTGCTGGCGGAACGTCATATTCTAGTGAAAGGAAGTTGGCGTTACTGTTGCATTTTCTAGGGTATGAAGGCCAAAGAATCTATGAGACTCTGCCACAGCCAACGGGAGGAGGCAGCGAGGGCGATGCTGGGAATGAGTTTGACGTGGCTTTGGTGAAGCTGGACAAGCATTTTAATCCTAAAACCAGTACCATACTAGAACGATATAATTTCCGCATGAGAATGCAGGCACAGGGAGAATCAGTCGAGGAGTATGTGACGGCCCTGGGACATTTAGCATTAACGTGCAAGTTCCAAGGCACATTTGATGAGCACATTCGGGACCAATTCATGACACACTGCAGGTCAAATAAGATACGCGAAGAGTTGTGGCTAAAAGATGATCCCAACCTGGATGAAGTGTTAGATTTGGCAAAGCGAGTCGAACATTCATTAGCGTGTGTTGCCAAACTATCAAAAAGTGAAAATAATGACCATAAGGAAAGCAAAGATGAAGTTTTGAATATAGGAAATGACAAAAGCAAAAGGCGAGGAAGAAACAAGCAGGCGAACAGGATTGGGGGAGAGGAGAAGAAAAGCCAAGAGACAGTGCAGAGATTTGAAAAGAAGGAGGAGAGACTGTGCTTTCGATGTGCCAGCGGAACACATTTTGCTTCATCAATTGTGTGTCCAGGGCGTAAGGCCACATGTGCAAAGTGCAAGAGGAGAGGTCATTTTGCAAATTGTTGTAAAAACTACCAGTTTGGACAATTTAGTCAAAAGAAAGTACTATATGTAAATGAAGATGATGGGAACAGATCGTCAGATGAAGAAGTGATGATTCCAGTGCCAAACGTCATAGTTAATGTTGTTAATGCTGTGATGGACGGTGATCCAGATGATTGTGAGCGACCGTATGCGACTGTGAATGTGAATGGTCGTGATGTGTCCATGATGGCAGATTCAGGCTCGAAAATAACTTTGGTATCTAAGAATGTGTTTGAAAAAGAGATGGGTGGAGTGGTAAGCCGCTTAACTTGCCCGGATATATGTCCCGGTGGTTACAATGAAGACAGAATTGATTTACTGGGTTATGAGTGGAGTGAATTTAAGTTCAAGGGAAGGAGCTGTAAGGGCAAGGTATATGTCACTAAAAAGGGGCAGTCTCTATTAGGATGGAGAGAACAGAAGAGTCTAGGTATACGTTTGGATCCCAATCATCCTGAACAGGTGCTACAAGTATCAGGGTCATACACAGGATCAAGCAAATATGTGTTGAGACATAAAGAAGTTTTCGAGAAAAATTTGGGGAAGGTGAAGGGATTTCAACATCAAATTGTTCTAAAGAAGGGGAGTGTGCCTGTCACGGCGAAACTTAGATCGGTACCGTTCGCTTTGAGAGAAGGGGTAAAAGATGAGCTCAAGAAATTGTTACAAATGGGTGTGATTGAGAAAGCAGGAGGTGTGGAGTGGGTATCGCCAGTTGTTGTGGTAAAGAAAAGTACAGGTGATTTGAGGCTGTGCATAGACATGCGGGAGCTCAATAAGTGTGTTATGGTAGACAGGCATCCTTTACCCAACATGGGTGAAATGTTAACCATGGTGGGCAAAGGGAAAATATTTTCAAAACTCGATATGGCGTCGGCGTACCATCAGGTCGAGCTGACAGAAGATTGTAGGAAGGTTACAGCTTTCATAACGCACGAAGGTGTATTTCAGTTTAGAAGAATGCCGTTTGGGTTGGCGTCAGCCTCATCAGTTTTTCAGAAAATTATGGATCGGCTACTTGGATGTGTAGCAGGTGTGTTCTGTTTTCAGGATGATGTGTTGATATGCGGTGAGACGTTGGAGGAACATGACCGAAGTCTGTATGCGGTCCTAAAGATATTCGAAGAGAGAGGCATCACCTTGAGGGAAGAGAAATGCAAATTTGCAGTATCCAAGGTAGAATACCTGGGTCATGAGGTATCAGGTGAAGGGGTGAAGCCCAAGGAAAGCATTATCAACTCCATAAAAGAGATTGAGAGACCAACGACCAAGAGTGAACTGCGTTCATTTTTAGGTATGGCAGAGTTTTACCAGAAGTTTGTGGAAAATTATGCTGCAAAGGTTGTAGAGATGAGGAAGATTCTTAGGAAAGGTGCGGACTTTGTATGGAGTCGTGAATGTGAATTAGAGTTTGACAGAATAAAAGAAGAAATTGATATGGCGAAACCTTTAGGATGTTTTGATACTAGGAAGTTGACAATCATTACGGTGGATGCGAGTGAGGGCGGCCTGGGTGCTGTCTTAGCACAGAAACAAGATGATGGATCAGAAATTATAATAGCTCATGCCTCACGAGGATTGAAAGGTGCTGAGGTACGTTATTCGGTCCTAGAAAAGGAGGCCCTTGCATGTTACTGGGCGGTAGAGAAGTTTAAAAATTTTGTCTGGGGGATGAAATTTGTGATCCGTACAGATCACAAACCTTTGAAAGTTATCTTTGAAACGAAAGGTCTGGACAAAATATCTCGAAGGGTGGCTGGATGGGTCACTCGATTGCAGGCCCACAGGTTTGTTATGGAAGTAATTCCGGGAAAAGAAAACACTTTAGCGGACAGCCTGTCGAGAGTAAAAGTTCATTCGCAGGACGGAATAGAGACAGATGAGATGGAAATGGTGTTTGTAAGTACAGAGGGTATTGTATCCAAGGAAGAGTGGTTGGAGGAAATAAGAAAGGATGTGGCATTCAGCAAAGTGATGGCATATGTTGAGTCCACAGAGTGGCCAAACAAAGCGGCGTTAATGGAAGAAGAAAAACCCTTTTGGGAAGTCAAAGATGAGTTGTCAGTTACAGACAGTATATTGTTTAGATGGGAAAGGGCAGTGGCTCCCAAGGGGATTCGGGGAAGGATTATAGATTTGGCGCATAGTGGTCACATAGGTATTGCAAAAACCAAGGGAGTGTTGAGAACAGATTATTGGTGGCCTGGTTTCGACAGAGAGGTCGAAGTTCGGTTAGGTGAGTGCCAATTTTGTCTTCAGAGTGGTAGGGGGGTGGAAGCTAAGAAGCAACCCCTGGTGGATGTGGGAGTTCCGTCAAGAGTTTGGGAGGATATAGCCATGGACATACTGGGACCTGTTGATTTGGGATATGGTCGGGGAAGATTTGTTGTAGTGGTGGCTGATCTATTCTCTAGGTGGGTGGATTTTAGAGTTGTGAGGGAAATAACGGGGGAAAACATGGTAAGAGTGTTGCAAGAAATTTTTGCGAGTGAGGGTCTTCCAAGTAGTGTCCTCACAGACAATGGAACGCAATTTACTGGTGGGTGTTTTCCCAAGTACTTAGAAAAATGTGGTGTGAACCATAAAAGAACAGCTTTGTACCATCCGGAAACTAATGGAGTTGTCGAGAGACTCAACAGATGTGTGATGGAAAGCATTCGTATGGGGGAAGTGTGTGGATTTGACAAGTTAGCGACTATTCAGAAGAGGATGTGGGCGTTACGTATGGCACCCCATGCTACTACCGGACTATGTCCATTCGAGCTAATGAGAGGTCGAAAGTCTTATTCTATAGCGTGCCCGCCTTGGTTGGGCAGAAGCAGGGAGTCTGATGTGGTTGTTGAGGAGGTGAGAAGATCTCTCACTAAGAAGAAGAGTGAGTGGGTCATGCGGGAAAACAAGAGAAGAGGAAGGAAGGAGTTGCGTGTAGAATGTGGTGATTGGGTAAGAATAAAGAAGGGAGTAGTGAAAAGGAAGGGTGAGATGTTGTATTCAGACCCGGTAAGAGTGGTGGCTGTGTTGAAGGGTGCTGTGCGGGTGGCCGGTGGTCAGGTTTGGAATATGAATAGAGTTGCCACGGTGAGGAGAGGTAATGTGTGAAATATTACCACGGTGAAGAGAGATAATATGTGAAACATCCTATTGTGAATAGAGAGATGTTTATTAAAAAGGAAAGGAGATGTGTTATGATGTTGTTGCATATAAGAGAAATCTGAGTCACCCAACATAGTGTAGCTGGATGGCATAGAATGTTAAGCACCTCCAGTTCCGATGAGGTCATACAGCTGGAGATGTACCTCAGTGATCTTAATTTGTCAGTTGATCTTTGCTGTGTCAGTGTAGGGAGCCCTTGTTATGTTGGGGGTCTTATTTCCCATTTATCTTGAATAAATACTTGTTGGATAAACTTACCTGCGCCATGTATGATGCTTCCCAACAGTGGGTTATATGTCTCTTAATCCTTGTAGTTTAGTTTTATGTACCTGGTTGTCATACTGGGTAGGTATATCATTTCTCTTTTCCTGACTGCCTAGTTTCTAGGGCGATGGCTTGGCTGGTCCCTGGCTAAGTTATTTGAGTTTAGTACACCCAGTCGGGCGAGTATTATCCCATAGTTAGATAGTGGTGTTATATTATTCCCCTTGCTATTTCCCATTTCCTATCCATTTACTGTTGGTAGTCTATTGGTAGGTTTATTCTTTCTTTCCCTTTCCTGACTGTCTAGTTTCTAGGGCAATGGCGAGTCTGGTTTCCAGCTAAGTTATTGAGCTTAGTACACCCGAGATGCGAGCCTTATCCTTACTTAGGTTGTGGTGTTATATTATCATTCCCTGCTCCTTCCTATCTATTTACTGTCGGTGGTCCATTGCTGCCTGTGATTACAAGTGGGCCAGGTGTTATTGTTAGGTCATAATATGTATTGATTTATTATTACTATGCTTATTTGCATTTTTGGGGTTTTCTGGAATACCAGATTTGGTTGTGGTCCAACTGAAACTATAATTTTCTTTCCAACATGAACATCATGACTGATATTCAATGGTGTTTTTAAGTTATTTGGCATTCATATAGCGCTCTATATATCATTGGTATGAGCTCAAAGCGCTGGTAGGTTAAATGCCCTCTGGCACCTTAGTTCCAGGTCAGTTGAGAGTGTAAGGTGTCATAGGGTGCTTGGGTGCACCAGTTAAGTGTGCAGCCGATGTAATTACCTGATGGTAGCTGCATCCTAGCATTAGGTGTGGTGGTATTGATATCAGTTGAATGTGTGCAGTCTGGTGGGTGGACACCAAGACTTGGTTTTGGCTGTGTTAGGTCTCTAGGACTCATGTGTGCAGCTAGGCTGGTTTGTCATGGGATATAGCTGCATTTTATCAGAATGATGAGGTGTTCATGGGGTAATGTTCGAACGTGGGCAACTAGGCCGAATTGAATGGGGGGGGGTGTAGCTGCACTCTAATTGTGTGATGGTGTAGAGTACAGAGTGAGTATAGTGATATGGGAGGTGAGTGTTTGGGTGGAGTTATGATCTAAAACATAGGTAAGTAAATTACGGTACTCTCAGGTGGCACTTTCTAGTTGTGAGTTGTGCGAGTGAGAGCAATTCTAATTGTGCAGTGCATGCAAGTGGGTCACAGTGCCATCTCAGGGGATACTTTCAGGATGTGAGTTAAAGTAGCTTTCTAGATGTGAATCAATCTAACAAGATATGATATGGCATCTACAGCGCGCCCACACACAAGTGCCCCAAGGCGCAATGAGGCAAGGAAGGGGGATCAGGGGGGAGACAACTACAATGATCCCACTAGGCCAGGTGACAGCGAGATCGCGCAAGTGCAGGGAAAGGGGGTGGGGGAGAGAGGGCTAGCGTGAGGGAAAAGGGGGGGTGCAATAGATAGGAACAAGAACACATCCTAAGAGTGTAAATAAATCACAGTACCATCCACAGCGTGCACCCCCTAGATTTAAATTAACGTAACAGGACCAGTTCAAGGAGAGCAGCACAGGCAGGAAATAACAGTGCTACCACAGCGGGCAGACTCCAGATGTGAATCAATCTAACAAGAGCAATTTCCAGGTGGGCGGTACAGGTAAACAAGTAGCGGTACTATCTCAGTGGGCACCTTGCAGGAGTGAATCAGACCAGCAAGCGCAATTCCAGGTGTACTGGGCAGGCTAGTATGTCACGGTGCTATCACAGTGGGCACTTTCTAGGTTGAGTCAATGCAATGCTAATAATTTCTAATGATTTTCGAAGTGTGAGTCAATGCAGTGCTAACAATTTTCTAAGTGCAAGTCAAGGTAATGCTAATAAAAATGACGAATAGAACAGAAAAAGGTTCTTAAACCAGCTCTAATGACTTTTCTCAACAAGCGCTTTGACTTTCAATTTGCTAAACCACATTTAAAGTGTATATTTAGATTGGTTGGTTTTTTCATGTGCCAGTGAGAACTTTCCAACTGTGGGCTTACTCCTGTTGTCTTCGCACTAAGGTTTTTATAACCTGTCCGTTTCTTCTCTGCATAATAATTTTATACATGCCATTTTAAAATAAATCCATGCATTATTCTATCCTAATGACTAAATATAATTTTTTCTCTCACAGTTGATTTTCTACTTCTTTAATCCTCAATACTTATGGCCTCGATTCAATCATACATTTACGAGCATGAGTACACCGAAGAGGATATGAATGAGAAAGTCAACAAAAAGCTGGTGAATCAAGTGAAAGTCGTGACGATTGCACGCAGATTCCTGCTCAACTTCGCATGGAAGACGTTTCCACTTGGTGTACAGGCCATCGATGTGAGGCAATGCCAGCGTTGGTGGACAACAGTTGTTGCCAAGATAACTCTGGCTGCTTGGCCTACCGAAGAAGAGCCTCCACCACTATGCATTACCCAGATGCATAACTTCAGGGTAGGCCGCTTTAAAAGATCCATGTTCAGAATGCCCATGGTGCAGATGCACAAATATTTTATTTATATCAAAACATTTTGATTAGTTTTCTTCATCAACAGAAACAAAGCATTGCAACCACAGGTGAAACATTTCTTGCTCTTAATCATCAAGTGTCCCGTCTCTCCCCTACCCCTCCCTTCCTTGTCCTACCCTTTTGCTCCCCTTCCCGCTCTCCCTTCCCCAACAAATAAATCCCCCGTCCACCCATTCCCCTCTACCCCATCCTCACCCGTGAAAGCCTATCTGTCTACAACCAGGTTGACCAAATTATTTGAAACTTCCTGGGGCACCCTCTCTGTATACCCTTTTTCAAGTTCTGCACAGTAGTCCATGTCCTCTAGTCATTGCTGGAAGCTGTGGGTTTCCGGGGTAACCCATTCCTTTACCAGCCTCTTTTTGCCCAGAGTCAAAGCAGTCAGGAGTAGCACTTTATCTCTTGCGCTGAAGCCAGAGACTCCCCACACATTTAGTAGGAACAGTTTAGGGGAATCAGGAATTTTCTCTCCCACCATCCTGGCAATTTTACCTCTCACCTTGTCCCAGAAGGATTTCACTATTGGGCACTCCCAAATCAAGTGATAAAAAGGATTCCACAAAAATCTCTTGCACTTCAAACACAGGGGATCAGCTGGCCAGCCCATCCGGTGAAGCCAGACCCTGCTATAATAAACTCTTTGCAGCACCTTATACTGTATCAGGCGTAATCTTATTGCGACACCTGCTTCCCTTGGTAACCCCAAGGCCTCCATCCATTCTTCCTCCTCCATAGTCCCAGATTCCCTTCCCAGGCCGCCCTCAGTTGCGACAGACTCGGAGGTAAAGTGTTTAGCATTTGATATAAACACATGATCCCTTTTTCCTTGATCTCCCCCTCCATCAGGATAGCCTCTACAGGCAACATGTCTGTTTGTTCCCCATGTCTCCCGCCCCCTCCCGCAGACACATGTGTGTGTATGTATCGGTCCCTCTCTTCCAGTCTGTAAGTACACTGCAGTTGTTGAAAGGATGCAAGCTGGTTTTGTTCCACAATATGTGCCAATTGCATGATGCATTTCTCCTGCCATTTCCGCTGCTTACTTAGTTTCCGGACATCCAGCATGTCTGCATTGCCCCATATAGGAGCCTCATTAGTTACCACAACTTCCAAGCCCATGGCCTTCAAGGTGGCTTTCCTAGCATCCAGCATGCTGGCCTATTGCCTTCAGAGCCTGTGCTCTGTCTTACTATTGTAATTCGCCTGTAGGGGAGGGACTGAATCATCCTGCCCAATTCCTGCTCTATATGGGGGTCTCTCCCTGGAACAACCATTCTTTGATCACCAGTAGTTGTGTGGACCAGTAGTAATGTTGTACTTCTGTGACCCCCTGGGTCCCCATCCCATACTGATCTAGTTAGTGTGGACATTGCTATGCTTCCCTCTGCATATGAGCCCCCTCTACAACCCCTCAATGACCGGGGAATCCCCCCACTGGAGCGTTTTGAAGAACATATAGGAGTCTCGGCAGCATCATCATCTTGAACAAATTAGCTCTCCCTACCAAAGACAGCGGGAGCGTCGCCCAGTGTTTCGTGTCACTTCTCAGCCTAACAACGGGTCCAGATTATTCTTGAAAAACTGTGCACTCTCCATTCCCACCTTAATACCCAAATACTTAAAGGAGACCCATGCTATCACGAGGGGACACCTCTCTGGGATTGCATCACCCCACTTAACTAGCATTAGAATTGACTTTTCCCAGTAATATTTAAGCCCACCAACCTCCTCTCTAAAGACCTCCATGACTCGAGGCCCTGTATTTTGGGGGCCTTTCAAATAGATAAGGACCTCGTCTGTGAATAATGCCATACGCCATCCCCCTCGCCCCGGCTTCTCAAACCCCTGTATCTATACAGCAATTTAACCCATCCCACGAATGTAGGCCCAAATTCAAATGTCTGAAATACTGCCCATAGATACTCCCACCCCACTGAATCAAATGCTTTTTTGCATCTATTGCCATGCCTGCATGTGGGCCCCTGAAGGAGGAGATAGCATCTAGTGCATTGCTCAGGTGTCGGATATTCATTCTGGTCTCCCTGCCCGGGACAAACCCACATTGATGCGGGTGGATCCATTAGCTGCAACAATTTATTGGCTAGAGTTTTTGCGAGGATCTTCCCTTTGCTTCCCCGTTGATCAGTGAGATTGTCGGTATGCGCCACACTGGTCAGTGGGTCTCCCTTTCTTGTGTATCACCACTATCATGGCTTGACTGAGGTCTGCCAGCAGTGTGCCCTCTTCCAGACCTTCCAGAAACATTACCCTCATTTTCTCCACCGACCCACTAGCTTTCAGAGCTCCGCCGGGAATTTGTTCTGCCCCCGTGACTTGCCCGCCTGTAGCTGCACCATGGCCTCTTGGATCTGCTCGCTCTGCTTCCGATTCAACCAGGGCAGAGTTGCCCCATCTATGAATTGCCTGATCCTTGTCCTATCCCCAAATGAGACCTCCCTGTATAGCCCCCAGTAATAACTCGCGAACACCTCTCCTATCTCGTCATTCTCTCTAGCCATCTCCACTCCTGGCAGTTTGATTTATCTAACCCATCTTGCCTCCTCATCCCTCTTATCTAACCATGCCAATAAGCGGCCACATTTGTCCCCCATATCAAACACGTGCGCCCGTTTGTCCCAGTATGCTGCCCATGCCTCCTCCTTCAGCACAGTTCAGTATTGACCCATCGCTTTAGGCAATTCCCTCCCGCTTTCCGTTGTGTGCAATCGTGTGTGTGTTGGGCCTCTGCCTGTTCTACTTCCCAATTCAGTTGTTCCAGTCTTCCCCTCCTCTCCCAAAGATGTTGCCCGATCAGTTGCATCGTCTTCCCCTTAACAGCCTTATACAGCTTATCCATCATCCCCCTGTTGGTCGAGAAACATGCATCAGATTTCTCCCTAATTGTTTCTGCTATCTTTGTGTCCTTCAGGTAAAAGGCATTGAACCGCTGCCCTACCCTTTGCACCCTCCCCCCTCCCTTGGACATGCACCATCGGCGGGGAGTGATCTGATATTCCTCTCGGGAGGTACTTCGCCCTACCCGCCAGCGTGCGGGTACTTCGCCCCACGCCCCCCCCCATGGAAAAACCAAGAGGGGTGCCCCGGAAAAACTAGGCAAACTTCAATTATTCATCACATAACCACTATCGACCCAGAGAAAAATCCTGGCAGCCTTGGCTTGGAAATCGCTTGTGAGAAGGAAGCAGCTCCTTCGAAGGAAAACTCCACGGCGCTTAACTCTCCTTCTCGAACAGGCAAGAGAGCGAATAATAGTGAAGACGACGAAATTGTGCACAGTGGGAGAACGAAGAACACAACTAAAGCCAAGTACCCAAGGCCTATAGATCCTTCGACCTCACTAGATGCAAGTTGCCCTAGGAAACGGCGCAGGCTTTCTTCATCAGTGGAGATCAACCCTAGGAACAATGGTTCAATATCTGACGAACATTTATTATTGAACATGATTGCGGCTCAGGTGGAGGAAAAGTCTTCATCAAATGCACTCTTAGATGCCAATATGATTGCGGCATTTTCTGTCACCATGAGTCCTTTCATGAAATTGTACGAGAGCATTGCGGACCAATTAAAAGACCAATCCACCCTGATCGCAATGCTACACACCAAAATGATCTTCGTGGAAGGATTCATATCGGCTTTACCTGAAAATAAACACAAGCAAGAGGAGCACATTACAAGCTTTTTGAAAACTATCCTGGAACCTCTAATTAAAGACAAGGAAAAAAGAAGGCAATCCTTGTCAAGTACTAACCAAAATGGCCCCATCTTCGATGTTGATCTAAACACTACACTGACAAACTCTGGGGGAAATTCTATGAATTTGGGTGTTACACCAATTTCATCGACTACCAGCACGGTCAACACTGGCGGCCCTGCTGCATACTCTCTGGATGGAACCAAGAAGCCCTCAATACAACCCATCATGGGATCATGCAAGGAGTCATACCCAGACGACCCAATGCTCCATCCAGGGCAATGGAAGTTTGTGGGAGTTGAAGACAATCAGATCCCGGGGACCTCGAAGCAGTCTCCCCCTACGACATACCATGACTGCAGTAACACCGTGGGGAGAAACGCCAAAAAACCAAAGGAGATTAGGTATGCCTTGTCCAATCCCCTGCCACTTGGATCTACTATGGCACCTGGGCTTTCTGCATCTACACCTTCACTTTTTCCTAAAACATATGACATCTTCACAAATTGTGATATGGGACCCAGTTTTGCCACTAAGATTGGTTCCAATTCTGGAAAGAAAACTATACAGCCCAAGAAACAAACTAAACATGTGAACTTTGCAAATAAACTTGCTAAAAGCAAACAATCACGTTCACCTGTTGCAATAAAAAACTTCAAGGACTTGGCGCTTAAACAGGCCCTCATTCATGATCCAAAGCAAATACACCAACAATTGATAGAAAATGAAGACTCTTTTACGAGCATGGAATCGGATGAAGACAGATGAAATCAGAAAGTCCTCTTTTGCCCCAAATTCCATAAATAAGCCTAAAAATAACAAACTCAGAGGATTTGGAAGATCTAATGAACCTTTCGGTGTATTCCGCTGATTGGGACGAGGTCCTTGAGATTGATGCCTCCTTGGAAGACTGCCTTAAGGCATTAAAAACAAACAATGCTTGGGCATCTTCACCCATCCTCTTATTGGAGGCGATCAACTTCGAAGGCATTGATGATGAGTCCGTTAGTGACTCTGACTGCAAGGATTTAAAAAAAATGCTCCATCCCTCGACTATAAAACCTCAATCCAGAACTAGAATTGTATCCAGAGTTCACATGAATAGATCCTGCAGTGAGGATTCACTGAGTCCGTTGGGCAGGAGATTTATGACGCAGGATCAAAACAGTAGGGCCAAAGCTAAGCAACCAAAGGGGCTGTCAAAGAACTATAACACGGGCAACAGACAACGTGAGAACAGCCCTGGAAAGGAGACTACTTCAGATTCCTACTGCATGGAACTACGAAGAATCCTTTGTATTAAAGACAATCTAGTTCTAAATGGAGCTAACATCTTGAGGCTCTTCCGCAGTATTGATGCACTCTCTGGACTCATCACAAAGGATTTATCATTAGTAGAGTTTCCGGATAAATCAAATTATGATAAAGCCATAATACATCTTGCTTCCATGGATGTGAAAACTACTACAGCAAAACTCTGAACCACTGAAGAATATGGGGTTTTCCCTAATCGCTAGATCAACCTCGAACCTAGGAAGAAGAGATGAGGCCAAATTCTATGACCAGATGCCCACTAAATCTCATCACCCTAACAGCTACAATCCTGATGCGGGGAGCGGGAAGACAGACAACATGGACAGCGACTGCTCCTTGAACACAAACCAATTTAGATGTGATGAAGGATCGAGTAAAAAAAATAAGGGCAAATTCAGAATCACGATCAATAACCATACTGCCTCAAAGAACACTTCCGGTGTACCACGAGGGACCAGGGGTGATGGGGATGGGGACAACTGGGACTGGCTGGCCAGTTCATTGGCCAGAAGATCATAATGCCAGGGCCCAGGCGACAATTATCCCCCGCCCTACATCCACTTGGGTTGTTGGAACACGCGTGGTTTTAAACATCTACTGGGTGTTGGTAGTATTCCACTGGAAGATTCTGAGGTCATTTGTTTGCAGGAGACATGGCTGTATGTTCAACCTATCATCAAGGACTTCGTCGTCCTTATGAACCCAGCAATAAAAGGCACGAAGGGTAGACCAATGGCAGGCCTATTGACCGCCATCAACGAAAGCTGTGGCTTGCGGGTGGCCTGGTCAAAGAACATTTCACCATTTATTCAGATCACCCTACTGGTATATCAAATTGGTGAAGAGGAAGCTATCAGGCAGATCCTTTTGTGTAACTTGTATTGGAACTGCAACAACCTTGCAGCCAAGAACTTCATGGACCAGTTACTGGAAGAGGTCGACGCTGCAATGATTGACTACTTCAACTTGAATGTGATGTTATGTGGGGACCTAAACATTCACTGTTTCAATAACTGTGAGGCTCTCATAAATTTCTATGCGAGCAATCTACAAGAAGCTGAAAAACAAGGCCTGTCATTTAGGAAGGAGTTCCAGCTGAGAAATATCTCATTACTAAATGGCATTACACCGGGGGACATCCCACCAAATCCAACCTGGAAGAGAGGGACCGTTTCTCATATCTTAGACTACTTTCTTGCCTCCGACAGCCTTCATTGTAGAGTAGTGGCCATGACGATCATGGAAACCCCACAGAGTGACCACGATATGATGAAATTAACACTTGAACTGGGCAGGACATCAAAGTCCTCGCTAGATGGGGGATCAGCCTGGAAGAAACAGAGTAAGATTACTGAGGGAAAATGTATCAACATTATCTAAAAATCTAAGACAATGGCAGGCCGGAAGACAGATTATACGCTGCCCTTGGCCATCCTTAGCGAAAAATCTGGCCCAGGAAGATCAAAGGGCTTTTGCCATAAATACACTTTCAACCATGAGGTTGCCACAAGAAAAAGGAAGCTAAAAAAGTTGCAAAGAGCGCTGAAGAAAAATCCTTCCCTGGCATCACTTGTGGCCATCAAGAAAATGAGGACTGCATACAATAATTGGTTAAGACAGCATAGGCAATCTCTATTGCAATCGAATGCCGAATATATGCTGGAATTAGTTGCATCTAAAAACTCTAGTGAAATGTGGCAAATTTTTAACGTACTAGACGCCCCTCAACAGTCTTATTTCCAACCCTATTCCAGCGAAGGACTGGATGGACCACTTCTCCAAGCTCTTCTCAAAGCCTACCCTGCAAGCCTCAAAGGCTGTATAAAACTCTTGCTCAAGCTGGGAGTTTGAAACTGAAAGGGAAGATATCCTTGCCTTAATTAAATCGTCCAACAATTCCAGAGCGGCGGGTCCTGATGGCCTCACAAATCTGTCATTAAAACAATATCCTGAGGAATGGGCAACTTTCTTACACCAACTTTTTCTACTGGTGAAAATAAAACGCTGTATCCCGGCCACCTGGACGAAATCCATCATTGTACCGATCTTCAAGAAGGGCGATAGGTCTGTGGCCACAAATTACAGACCTATCGCCATCTTGGATGTTATCGGCAAACTTTTTGCGGCCCTGATCTTGAATCACCTTAGGGCCTGGAGCTGGGTATCGGGATGGCTGGCAAGCAGGGTTTGAAAAGGGAATCGGAACATCGTTAAACCTCGTTCTGATAAATTACCTGAAACTGAACAGCAAAAAAAGAACAGTAAAAACATACCACGCATCAGTGGACTTGTCCCAAGCCTTTGATTCAGTAAATCGAGAGAAACTTTGTCAGAAGCTAAAAGTCTGGGGGTGCCCCACTGACATACGCAAGGCTATGGAGGCCCTTCATAACACAAGCATTCAAATCAAGCTGAACCAAAAGGGAGACCTGTCGAACTCCATCAAAACAGGAGTGGGCCTCAAGCAAGGGTGTCGACTAGCCCCAGCCATCTTTAAACTATACATCTCAGACATAGGTGACGCCTTTATGGAAATTAGATGCGTCCCCCCCCCTTGTATTGCGGGCTCCCCAAAGAATCGTTTATTGTACGCAGATGATGTCATTCTTCTGGATGAAACCAGCGCCAATTCAATGTCCTAGCTCTCTTTATCTTCCAATGACCTAAGAGTAAACGCCACCAAATCAATGGTGCTTACCTTGGGGAAGACAAGACGCAACCTCATGAAGTTTAAGGGTTGGCACATAAATGGTGACCAGATCCGAGAGGCATCAGAATTGACATCAGAATAGCTTTATTTAGGCATCCCAATCAATGCAAGCTATAGTGAAGCTCCAAGAGAAATAGCGCTAAGGCGCAAATTGAAGATGCTGACAGCCCAGGCAAGACTGATCAAACGCAGATATTGTAAATTTACATTGATACCTTTGCCCCGTTTTTACACCATGAAGGTAGTCCCCATTGTGACCTATGGGGCTGAGTGCTCTCTTCAGATGAGCTGGAAGATATGGCAAACCTTAGAGGGCCTATTTTAGAGAGATGTACTTGACCTCCCTACCTGTATACCTGTGGCTGTAATAAGAAAAGAGTTTGGACTGACTTCTCCCATCATTTACGTGAGCTGGAAAACTATATTTCTATCGCAAATGCTTACTGCCTCCATCAGATAGCGGTTTTGGACTGTTGGGCCAAGCACTGAAGTCAGAAAGAGAGCCTTTACTTGTTGAATGGAGCACCAATTGTTTGAGCCTGTTGGACTCAATAAACTCTACTGCGAAACTACTTATTGAAAATCCAGATCTTATAAAGAAACGGCTATATGAGTATGATTGGATCGAGTCCTCAGTGCTGGCGCAGTCATCTAAACTATGGCAAATCCTGCTTTGCTTTGAACAAGCGAGGCCAAACTCTGCTGTATCTGAGTAAGTTTCCTTCGGCCGAGTTGCGACAGCAATTTCTCAGACTTCGCTTCAATATCTTTCCGACTAAAGAAATTCTTGAAGCAAGAAAACAGAAAAGTACGAGAGACTATACATTTCGACTCTGTGGTCATCCAATGGAAACACTTTGCCATCTCATCATGAGTTGTCAGGGCATAATGGACATTCGTCGCAATTTACTGGGAAGATTTTTTGTAAACAATCTAACTTCAACAAAGAAAGACATTTGGTTACAGCTGCTACAGGGCTCAAGGATATCTATAACTTTTGCCCTGCTAGAGATAGTATCAATCATCTTTAAAAAACTTGGAGAAAAGTGAGAAAGTTTATTTCTGCATAACAAGACTAATAGAAGCTGCCAACTGTGGCTGAAATGGTTCTTTCCTCTTCTCCTTTTTACCTGTTTTTTTCTCCTTCCTTTTATTTTTTTTCCCTTTTTCCTTTTCACAGTAATTGACTGAAATAATTGTATCATATGTCTTCAGAACTATGGAATGTTTTCAGAGTTATGAAGTTTGTTTTTGTTTATATATTTTCTTTTATCTCATTTTTCTTTTTTTCTATGTTGAATTTGAACTGTAAAGGGTAAAAAGCTTCTTTTGAAGCTAACACTAATAAAAAAAATTTAAAAAATAAAAATAAAAAAAACTGGACCACTCATGATCCCACCACCCAGAGGGCAGCCAAGAAGAGCATGGCTTATTTAAACATTGGTTGCTCTCAGATTTTTCTTGACTTCTTCGAATGAATGTCTCGCCCTATGCACAGCCCTTGTAAAGTACAGGTTAATATCTCCTTGGCCCCCTCCGATCATTATTGGGCCCTTCCATTTTGATGCCTGTAGTATCACGTCTAGATCTCGAAAGTTCAATATTTTTGCTATGACAGGCCTAGGATGTGCCCCGGGGATCGCTCTGCCTGGGACTCTGTGCCCGCTGCACAGAGAAGAATTTTGAGAGCCCCGATTTACCCATCCACTCTGCCAGCCCTTTCTCCAGGTACAGATCCACTGATGGTCCCTCTATTTCTTTGGGGAGGCCAAGGACCCTTATGTTGTTCCAGCGGGCCCGCCCCTCCGCATCCTCCTGTCATGATCTCTGCTTCCAAAAGGTCAGGGTTTTCCCCAACTCCCTTGGAAGCAGATTCATAACCCAGGTTCCGAGTGCCAACCAGTCCCAATTGGGACCTTTTGGACCCAGTCCTGGCGCCAGTGGCACCAGGCTCATAAATATGCCCAGTCCCAGCACTGGAAGCGCCGGGCTCATAATGCTTGGGTGGACTTACCTGCAGCAGACGATGCTGCTTACTTGCCTGCCAGTTGAGCCTCTGATCCTCTTCCGTTTGGAACTACTTTTCCTGTTGGGTGGGGCAGGAGCCACTCCCTAGGTTCAGAACACTGGAACTCTTCTGGAAAGCAGGAACTCTTTTCTTACCTAGGCCTGGCTGTGGAAGGAGACACCTAAGCACTACAGGAGGCTATTTAAACCACACCCGATGGACGAATCTTGCTTTGCGTTATTCTGCATCCTCTTCAGCAGAACGCTCATCGTGTCTTCTGCATCTGATCCTGGGCCTAAGGAAAAAGGCTTACCATCCTGAATCCAGTCTTCAGCAACACCTATAAAGACAAGAAAGAACAGGTTAGCATTACGGACTTCAGTGACAGCTCTTCACTTACCTGGGCCATCGGCTGTCACCAACGCCTCGTGCTGCATTCTGAAAGACAAAGGCTTACCTACTCTTCGTGCCCTCCGGAGGTCTTCACACTGCATTCCCGCATCTGAAAGACAAAAGCTTACCAACTCTTCGCATGCTCCGGAGGCCTTCGGCGCTGCATCCCGCATCTGAAAGACAAAACAAGGTGCGTTTAAAGACATTGGGGAACTTTAATACTCACGTGCCATTACTCCTTTCCGCATCTAACCCAGTGGGTATTCCGGCACCCTGCAGCCGCTCCGAACTTGTACCTGCAAAATAAAAAGACAGTTAGAGCGCATCGTGAAGCAGGCAACAAGCGCTTACTTACGTGCTTCCAGGCGCTTCTATTCATCACACGGGCTCCATCTTCAACTCACTTCAGCCCGTCATCCACCATCGCCGGAACCCTGCAAAACAAGAGACATCATTACCAAAGACTTTAAAGACATTAGAATTACTCGAATCTTACCGTTCGTGCAGTAAACGACGGACAGCAGTCCTCTGAAGTCAAGAGGCCTGCTCCCCTTCGCCAGTGAAGAAACTGGTTACAGCACCCTGCCCCGAGGCAGATGGAGAGCACGGCGTTCACTTACCTAAGGTGAGAGCGTTAACCTTCGGGGTTCTACAGGAGAAGAGAAAGGGAAGAAGAGAGAGACATTCAATAACCCAGTTCATTAATCCCATATTTTCTATCTGCAGACATCTTACCCTTCGAGTCAAACATACAGTGCACAGAGGTCCAGCCCAAAGAGCCAGCCGTGTGTTACACGTCACCTTTGAAGATACGGTATACGCCCAGTCAAGACCGGCGCCTCTACGGGAATAAGGTGAGCGTTACACCTCCGCCCTATCCTCCAGCACTTTCGTCTTCTGCTTAAGCTCTTGGATATATTTTTTCATGGGTTGCAGGGCATCCTCTATGTCCAAAATTCTGTGCTCTGCCTCTCCCACTCTAGCTGATATCTTCTGCATATCCTGGCCCAGGAAGCTCACCTCTGCTCCCACTTGAGTGATATGTTGCACTCCGTTATAGCAAGTAGAAGCTCCCGCATGGAGGAGGACGACGCACCCAGCTTTTCTCCCCCACCAGCTGCTCAGTTCCCTGACCCTACTGCGGCTTCTTTGGGGTGGGGTGAGGGCAGGGTGACTGTAAAAGCCTCCCTTTTTACTTGCAGGGGGTCATTCTTCCCCTTTTCCTTCGCCATGGTGCCAGCATCCTCTGGCCCTTGGTGCCCCTGTCATGTCGGGTGAGGTGGCTTTCCTGCCTCCAGTGGTCCTCCAACCACTGGCTCCTATATTTGCTTCCGAGGGCCCCCATGCCCTTGCTCTCCCTTATGCTCCATGGACCCCCTCCTCTTTACTTTTTCGGCCCCTAACATCTTCACCCCCACTTGTTCTCAAGTACTTCCTCCAGGGGGGGTGGCAGCGGGAAGGGCATTGGAAAGAGGATCCGGATCCTATTCCCCCTGGTAATTCTCCAGCTCTTTGCCTCTCCCTGCGCCAGAGCACCACTTTTCCAGGCCTCCCTGCTCTTAGGCCCTGTTGGCAGAGGGGGTCTGTTTTCCCCACACCACCTCCTGCAGCCCAATTATTTCCTGGGAGGCGGCTATCTCAGTCTGCTTCTGCCTGTGTGGCCTTTGCCCTATTTATCTGTAAGGGCTTGTCCACTCTCCTGGACCCCACCGGGCCCACCAAACCGCAGGTCCGACTCTCCCTCCCTACTGTGGACTTGTCGGGGACACGCTTGCCGATCTCCAAAGCACACCGGGGTCCTGGCTGTCGCCTTCAGGGTTTAGGGGGTTGCTAGGGCCTCCCTCGCAGCACCCCCGGGTCAGCTCTGGGTTCTTCCTGCTGCCCCGCCGTGGACAGAATAGTGAACTCCATCCTTTCACTTGACCTCAGCACTCCCACTGAGTCTGCCTGCAGGGGGGCTGCCACACCAGGTCCTGCTCACCTTATAACTGCAATTCTGGACACGGCGTCACTGAGCTCTGTCCCTCGGCCCCGCTGATTGGCGGAAACCCTCCCGGAGCGGTTACCAAGGGCTCCTGCATCTTGCTGGCCGCCTCCTTCCGTGTGTGCGGACCAGCATACCTCCCGCCTCAATTTTTTCCTCATGCTGGCGCGGCTTCGTGAACCCTTATTTTCGACGGATTGCATCTGCTCCAGGGGCTTCCTTCACCTCACCCGCTGTTAGGCAGAAACCTGTGCAGTTTAAGACCACAGGAGTAAGCAGTAAACCCAATTGGTAGCAGTCTGCACTACCCAGATTTACCTGGTAGCTGTGGCTGAGCAGTCAGACGTCTCTCAAGAAGAGTTCAGCAGTATATAGAGTATACACAATAGGACCAAAGACACAGTAGAACAAGCAAACACTGACCAGGGCTTTGGTATAAAAGTATATAATTTATTTAAAAACACACTTATGAAAATACACTGGCACTAATATATCAAGCAAGTTCAAACACAGTCACTATAAGTATATACACCTCCCTAGTTAATTATTCGACAAGTCTAGGTTAAGACACCACTTATTTAGCAAAACAGAGGTGAGCGCGTAACCGTAGATGGCACTCCAACAATGTGTAAAAAGGGATAGAAAAGGCAGAGTAGGAAAATAACAGTACCAACACTTAAGAAACCACAGCAAGTCAAGAAAGGCAGGGTCTACGGTATAGAAAAAAAGTTGATAGGCCAGGCCCACTCTTGGAGAGCAAGGCGGAATGTGCCCAAGATCACACAGTGGAAATGCACTCAAAGTCTTTGCAGAAAAGTCAAGAAAGGTTGGATCAGTTCAGAAAGGCAAAGTTAGCAGGTCTGAGGTCAACCCAGATAGAAAGTCAAGGATTTATGGGACACCTTGGACAATCTGTTGCAAGGTAGACCAGGCGGGACACAGTACCTGAAATGGTGAGAAAGCTCCAGCGATGGCAGTTGTTCCTGGCAGTGGGTGCAAGTCGTGGCTTCAACCAGAGGAAGAGAGGATCTTGACGAGGAAGAAAGCTGGAGGTCGATGCACTGCCAGGGAAGAAACCAGCCGTGGAGTTTCCCGGTTAAAAGGTACGACCCTTTTATTCGCGGTAGTGGTGAAGCGTGGCTATCCGGCCGCCGGGGTGCTTGGCACGGGCGATTCGAACATGAGATGATCCAGGAAGGCGAAAAAGGCGAACTGGTTGGTCCCACCAGCTCAAAGGGAAGAAGACTCTCCTGGAAGAAGATCTCCTCTGTCGTCGGGGAAGTGGTGATTCCGTACAACAGGGCTCCACCGGTGGTGTTGTCGTTTAAGATGGCTCCGCTTCTCCCCTCTTCGGATTCTCGAGGTCCTGTGGCGACTTCTGAAGTTCCAGTCCCCAAAGCCCTGCTTTTATGCAGAAAACCCCCATTCAACAGCCTAGCTGTCACTCAAACATGCTAAGTGGTGAGCCGGGCGGCTCACCACTGGGCCAATCACACAAGAGTGCGACTTGAGTTGCCAAGGGAACTCAGTCCAGGGTGCCTAATCCCCCTCCCACACATCCTGTAGACCCCAGACAGAGTGGCACCATTTGGAGGGCTTCTGTGGAGAAGCCCGCCAAAAAGTGGAACAAAGGGCTCGACTTGGGTTAGAGTTTCAGAGGCGAACCCAAACGCCATTTTAAAACCGAGTCCTGGCAAAAAGACCCAACCAGGGAATAAATATTAAATAAATAACCCGGCGGTATCTTTAACATTGCACCAAAAAGTGGTGCGTTTAAAATTGGGAAATTCCCATAGGAAATATTCCGGTGGAATATTTCGCGTGGTATCCACTGCCACCAGCCAGAAATTCGACAAGGGGGGACTGGACAGTGCCCCCTTGGAAAACAGACCCAAGGGCAATCGAATTACCCCTACCAGTAATTCCACAATATGATGTTTTGTACTGGTTCTGTTCACAATTTGAGACTAGTAAAGCCAATGGTGACTTTACATGCCCTGGGAGACAGTAGTCAGTCCCAGGGTATGGGGTCTATGTTAGGGGGTCGCTACAACACCCTTGGGTTACGGCACGGAGGGTGCTGTTCAACACATACCAAAAACTCATGAAGCCCTATGGAGTGAAAGACCCCATAGCCCATAAAACACATTTACAGTCAGAGGACATACTCAAATCATGTCTAAGAGTGGGAGAAAAAGAGTCTCACTCTTAGGAGAAAAAAATAAACCAAACCCCAAAAATCCAGCAAAGCTGCTGGGGGACTCACTAGGTTTGGGAAATTAGCCTTAACAGAGAATTCTCCCCAACAGCCGCACTCCGGATGAGCTCCGCTTCATGGGGGCTCCAGCTGCAGCATTTATGTCATTGCGAGGTAGGAGAGCCTCCTCGTATCCAGCGCCGGAGCAGAGCAAGTTCCAAATATAAGACCGTCTTGTGCAACAGCACCCCCAGATGCACAAACTTATAAGCAACTATTTGCCATTGTGCTCCTAGTAATGAGTATTACATCTATCTGTATCAACTTTGCACTATAGCCTTTTATGGTGTTCTCCTAGACCAGTGTGGAATCATGAGTTCACACACTATATATTTTGGTATGAGCATACTTGATTGAAAAACATTGGACCTTTTCAATCTGACCACATTTTTGGGATCGTTTCTATGGTCAAATCATAATAGATATATGGGTAGGGGTAAGGGAATTGGTTCAGGTTGGGGGGACGTGGAGGGGGTCTTCCCCCTGCATCTTCGACCAAAAAAACTAGCAAAAGAAAATAGGCCAAATTGGAAAAGGTAAATATTTTCGATCAAGTAGACCTACACCTATATTTTGATATATTGGAAAATGTACTATTCTTGGTTCCTGCCAAATGATACCATTTCTATTTAGAGAGTCAACAAGAACATGTGTCAATTGCAAGCTATGAACAAATTATCCTCCCATCTTTTTTTTTTCAAAAGTGAAAATACATTTATTTTTTTTATTTGCATTTGGTTTTAAAAAAAACGTATAAAAAACCTCATTTCACATCAATCATTTACAATTAAAATATACATTTAGTCCTAAAAAATTTTTAAAAACTCTTCCATTGAAATCATAAGTTCATCAAAATACTAATGATAAGCATCAGCGCAAGTACACTTTACTTTCTATTAAGGTATATGCTTAACCTAGGTTATATTTTTCCAGTTCATCTTCTATTATTTTCAACAAACGTACCAATGAAAAGATCAGAGGGTTATGCATTCCCACCGTCCACCTGTTCCATAAACATTTGAGTGCATCGACAAAGTCATCATTTACAAATTTCATCAAGTGGGTCGTTCTGTCTACCCTGAAATGTCGACATTCAAGTACAAGATGTTTAAGTGTTTCTTTCAATTCCACACACGCAGGAAAACGACATAAGCAATCACATCAGTCGCGGGAAGATTTAACCCAATGTTTGGTACATTCCCTCGTCTAATATAGATTTAATCTAAAACGCATATACAATGTGTGTACCTTGCTACTGGGGAAAATTGCTATGCATGTACCACGTAGGTCCCTCTTCTGTGTGAACATTGCGTACTCAGTATATGTGAAGTAACATTTCATAGCATCCAGATTATGCTCCAGTCAAGATCGAATAATTTTTTCTTAACGTACACCGGTCATTGACATAGGTCCTATGGAGTCAACTGCATTTCAACGTGGACCCTATTCATTCTTTTATGAAACTGCCTAATAGAGCCTTTAGGTGCCACATTCATAATCGCATGGTATAGGGAGTTCTTCATGGGGTCTAACATCTGTGCATAATTAGATAGATCTCGTATTTTATTGCTAGATGAAAGTGATATTAAAGCGAATTCGTGTCTTATTATACAATTGGAATAGCAAGAGAAAGCCGCAGTGCAGATTTCAGCATACAACCCTGCATCACATCAAGGTCTTTGTCCAAATCATACAGGTAGATATCAAGAGCATACAGTATTACCGGCTCAACCTTTACATTTAGAGAAAATGTACAATGCTTAGCAAAAATGAATTTCATTTGGCTCAGAAGAGGCCTAGTTTTTAACTTTAGCCTTTTGCGCCATAACTCTACTGATGCAAATATATTGAGACAATGTACCCAAGGTAGGTCATCTCATCAAGTGGAACAATGCGAATTGCGGAACAAGTTACTTACCTGTAACTGTTGTTCTCCAGCATGGGTCTGGCATGGATTCACATGCTCATGAATATTCCCCGTCGTCAGGCTGGGAATCCTCGGTAAAGAAAAAACCAGTATCAGTTTCGTTTCTGATCTGTCTTTCGTAGTAATAACCAATCACTGGTCTCTGCGTCATACTGACCACAGCCAATGACTGCCCTCTACCTAAGCACCGCCTCTGGCAGCCATCTTCAGATTTGGAAGCACGTGAAGTGGCAGTATGACCAAGTGAAGAGCCGCAGAGGGGTAGGCGGGAGGGTTCGCATGTGAATCCATGCCAGACCCATGCTGGAGAACAACAGTTACAGGTAAGTAACTTGTTCCTTCTCCAGCATGGGGTCTGGCATGGATTCACATGCTCATGAATAAAGAATACATAGCAGTACACACATGCACAACCACGGGAGGTGGCAAAGGCTCAACATTAAGCATCACATCAACTCAACATTAAGCATCTTACCTCCTCACCAGGCTCACCTCAGGCGAACAGGTTGCGCAGCACTGCTTGGCCGACCCTGGACTCCTCCCTGGAATCCCGGTCGACGCAGTAGAATTTCGTGAAGGTGTGCGTCGACCTCCACGTAGCAGCCCTGCATATGTCCAGCAGGGGCACACCAGATAGGAACGCCGTGGTAGCTGCGATCGCTCTGGTGGAATGGGCTCTCGGACGGCCAGGCAGCGGTCGGTTTGCCAACCGGTGACAGCACATGATACAGCCGGAGAGCCATCTGGAGATGGAAGCCTTCGAGAGAGCCTTCCCCTGATTGACAGGTCCAAAGTTCACAAAGAGTTGTGACGTCTTCCGAAAACCCTTCGTGCGGTCCACGTAGAACTTCAGCGCTCTAGCTACATCCAGCGAGTGCAAAGTCCTCTCAGCCGGCGACGAAGGCGACGGGAAGAACACAGGTAACACCAAGGGTTCGTTGAGATGGAAGTCCGACGGTACCTTGGGCATGAAGGAGGGGTGCGTCCTGAGCACTACCCTCGTGTCGTGGAAAGTCAAGTACGGGGCCTTGCAGGAAAGGGCCTGGATCTCTCCCACTCGTCGTGCGGAGGTGATGGCCACAAGAAAAGCTGTTTTCCACGATAGAAACTTCAACGGGGCCGAGTGCAGAGGCTCGAACGGAGGCCCCATGAGCTTGGTCAGCACCACGTTGAGCTCCCACGCCGGGGCCGGAGCCTTCACCGGCAGGAACGATCTGAACAGTCCCTTCATGAACTCTTTCACCAGACGATGAGACCACGAGGACGTCCGGCCCGTGGTTCTGGTGTATCGGGAGATCGCAGCAAGATGAATCTTGATGGACGCGTGTGCCAGACCAGCTTTGGCCAGCGTCAGCAGGTACGGCAGTACTTGGGGAGCCGTAATCCGTAGAGGGTTAATCTTCTGTGCGTGGCACCAGACAGAGAACCTCTTCCATTTGTGTCCGTAGCATTTAAGAGTCGAGGACGCCCTGGCCTTTGCAAGAACCTCTCTGCAATCGGCCGGTATGTCGTATCCTCCAAACTCTAGCGCTGCAGGAGCCAGGCCTGCAAGTTCAGCGACTTCGGGTCGTGGTGGAGGATGGCGCCTCCTTCCCTGGAGAGTAGATCCGCGTCCGCCGGCAGCTTGATCGGCGGGGACGCTGACAAGTCCAGAAGGTCCGGGAACCATATCTGCCTCGGCCACGCAGGTGCGACGAGGATCATCCTGCACCGTGACCTCTTGAGCTGGTTGACGAGCCGGATTAGCAGAGGCAAGGGAGGGAACGCGTAGAGGAACAGGCCCTCCCAGGGGAACGAGAAAGCATCGCCCATGCTCCTCGTCTGGGGAAACCTGCTGGCGAACCTCCGGCACTTGGTGTTCGTCGCCGTCGCGAACAGGTCGATCTGGGGTGTGCCCCACCGTCGGAAGAGGCGATCCACCAGATCCTGCCGTAGTTCCCACTCGTGGCACAAGCGCAGCTCCCTGCTGAGTGAGTCGGCGATGGTGTTTTTTATCCCTGCCAGATGAAACGGCACCAGAAAAATCCCTTGGGCGACGGCCCAATGCCACAGGTCCTGCGCCTCCTTGGACAGCGCTGGGGACCTGGTTCCGCCCTGTTTCCTGATGTAAAACATGGTGGTGGTGTTGTCGGTGAAGATCCTCACCACCTTGCCCTTGAGGGACGGAAGGAAGGACCTGAGGGCCCAAAACACTGCACGGAGCTCCAGGACGTTGATATGCAGGGACTTCTCCGTCGGGAGCCAGAGTCCCCTTGCGTGCAGATTTTCGGTGTGCGCTCCCCACCCTTCCAGGGAGGCATCCGTGGTCACAGTCTCCTGGTGGGCTGGGGTCGGGAAGTCCATGCCCGCCGTCAGATGCGCGCGGGTGCCCCACCACCGTATCGCTCGTCGGAAACTCTCGTCGAGCTTGATCCTTTCCTCGAAGCTGCCCGTCGTCTGGATCCAGCGCGCATCCAGGAATTCTTGCAACGGGCGCATCCGGAGCCTGCACATGGGAATGAGGTAGATGCAGGAAGACATCATCCCGAGGAGGGACTTGATGGACCTCACTTTGGCCGCGTCGGCCACCAACATCCGTTGCACCTTGCCCAAGATGGTCCTGGTCCTCTCCTCCGACGGGGAGGCCAGAAGGGACACTGTGTCGAGCCTCGCTCCCAGAAACAGTGCGACTTGCGCGGGCACCAGGTGGGATTTGGCGTAGTTCACGGAGAATCCCAGGTCCGTGAGGAGTTGGACGGTCCTTGCCGTGTGGACCACGGCGAGCTCCCTCGTCTTGGCGCGGATGAGCCAGTCGTCCAGGTAGGGGTAGACGTGAATCCCCTCGCGGCGCAGCTGCGCCGCCACCGGTGCGAGGCACTTGGTGAATACCCTGGGTGCCGACCGTAGTCCGAAGGGAAGGGCTTTGAACTGGTAATGACGCCCTTGGACCACGAATCTGAGGAATTTTCGGTGCCCCTTTAGGATGGGAATGTGGAAGTAGGCATCCTCCAAATCCAGCGACGATAGGAAGTCTCCTTCCTCCAGCTGACCCAGGACGTGCTGGAGGGTGACCATCCGGAACTTCTGCGCCTTGATGAACTTGTTCAGACGTCGCAGGTCTAGGATGGGGCGCCATCCTCCCGTCTTCTTCTTCACGAGGAAGTATCTCGAGTAGACTCCGGAGCCCCGAAGCCTCTTTGGGACGAGTTCGATGGCGCCCTTTCGGAGCATCGCCTTTACCTCCAGGAGAAGTTGAGGGACGTGAAGTTCTTTCCTGGCCACGGGGGGGACGCGCGGGCACCTTCTTTGAAACTCGAGTGCGTGGCCCCGGGCCAGGGCGTCCAGCACCCAACGGTCGGTGGAGATGGACTCCCACACGCTGACGAAGCCCGCCAGCCGGCCTCCCACCGGGGTGCTTCGGTGGGGGCCCGACCCCACGGCCGGTTCAATCCTGCTTGGACGCGACCTTGCCGCCTTGACCTCCTTGGCGACGACGGCGGGGTCCGCTAGACTTGCCTCGTCCTCTGTAGGCCTCTTGCGAGGACGAGCGGGCCGCTTGACGGTAGGAAGCGAAACCGCCGCCGGAACCTTTGGAGGCGCCCTTGCCTCCGCCGCTCCGAAAGGGCGTCCGTCGTTGCTGCAGGACTCCAAGGGCCCGGGCCGTCTCAGTATCCGCCTTGATGGCCTGAAGGGAATCGTCCACTGTCTTCCCAAACAGGTTGTTCCCGTCGAAGGGCATGTCCAGGACTCTGGTCTGGACGTCCTGCCGGAAGTCCGTAGCTTTGAGCCATCCACGACGTCGAAGGCAAACGCCGTTGCCCAGCTGGCGGAACCCAGTGTCGGCGATGTCCGTCGCCACGGTGATGGCGTGGTCCGAGGCCACCTCACCTTCCTTTCAGGATCTCCAGGGCCTCCGCCCTCTTGTCGTCCGGCAGAAAATCCAGCAGGGGAGCTATCTTGTACCAGAGCTCCCTGTCGTAGCGGGCCACGATAGCCAAGGCGTTGGCCGCTTTAATCGTCGTCGCTGCCGACGAGATGACTCTACGTCCCATAGCATCCAATTTCTTTCCCTTGCCGTCCGGCGGGGAAGTCGATGTGGAGGCCGCACCCCCCCCCCCCCGCTTTCTTCCTGGCTGCCGCGGAGACGACGGAATCCGGGGTAGGCTGCGCCCGGAGGCATAGGGGGGCCGTGTCCGGGACCCGGTACTTTTTCTCGTACCGGTCTCTTCTAGCTGGCGTCGTGGAAGGGTTCTTGAGGAGGGAAAGGCCCTCATCCCAAATGTCGTCCAACAGAGGCACTGCGAGGACCGTCTTCCTCTTGGCCTCGCGCCGCTGATAAAGGAAGCCTTCCTTTTTCTTCTCCTCAGGGCAGAGTTGGAAAAGCTCGGAAGCCCTGGAGATCATGGAGTGGAAAGATCCGATCTCGTCGGGCGGAGAAGCCCTGGTGGGAGGCGACGACGGAATATCCTCGTCGTATGCCTCGTCGTCCGTACCCGTCGCTGCCGTGTCAGTCCCCGTATCATCCCCTCGGGTGGACGGGGAGGAGGGCTGGACGGGGCGCGACGGTTGAAAAGGAGGTGGTGGATGGATCCTTCTTTTCTTGGTAGGGGGAACACCAGAAGGTCCCGGTTCTGGATCCCCCGACGGGAGAGGTTCCTCCGTCGGTAACGGTAGCCTCGTCCTTATCTCGGAGCATAAGGACTGTATGGCCAACAAAATGGCCGCCGAGTTGTCTTGTGGCGCTGGCAGAGGGGAATCCGACGGGCGAGCAGGGGCCCCGTCGGTATCCTCGACGATGTCGTCGTCGTCACCTGCGTCGGGGTCCATTCCGACGGGCTGGCCTTCTTCCACGCCTAGGCCGTGGCTTAAGACCTCGATCAGCTCCTCTTCTGAGGTTGAGGCCGAATCTACGACGACGCCCTGCCCCCCCTTCTTCCCCACGGAGGGTTTCACGGGGGTCCTATCGATGGGCACAAAAGAAGACTCCCTCCGAGGAGGCAGGGAGATTCTGGGCCCTGAGGTCGCCACCACTGGTGCAGCCTCCACAGGCTGAGCCAGGGCCGCCGCGACCGTTTCGATAGAGGGCTTGGTCGGATGGATCAAGGCCTTCACCACCTTAGGTGCGCTCACCGCCTTATCCTTGAGGGAGGGGGCACTGCCACGCTCCTCCTCTGCCTTAGAGCTCGACCGGGGCCTCTCCAGGAGCTTCGCCGGGTGCTCGGCCTTCCTCTTACCCGACCCAGAGCGTTGGCTCGTGGTTGATGGTGCCGGGGAGGGTGCGCCCTGCCTGGCGCCCGTAGAGCCCGACCGTTCGGCGCTCCCGGTGCCAGCGGACTCGCGGTGCTTGGCCTTATGTTGGGCCCCCGTCGCCGGGGCGCCCTCAAAGGTCTTAGAAGACCGCTCGGATTTCTTCTTCTTCTCGCCAGACGGGCTCTTACCCTCCAGCCAGTTGGCGAGACGTTGATGGCGGTCCTTCATGGTCCGTTCCGACATGTTGCCGCAAAATGCACAGTCCTTCTCCACGTGCGTCTTGTCCTCATGAAGGCAGTAAAGGCAGAAAGAGTGTTCGTCCTCCTTAAAGACGTTCTGCAGCTGGCATCCAGGGCAGACCCTGAACAGCTTTCCGGGCGTCGAGCTTCCCTTCTCCTGGGCCATCTCCGAGACCGGGCCTGAGAAGCTTCTGGAGTCCTCCGAAGTGTAGCTCGACGAAATCTTCACCCTTGAGGGGCACAGACGAATCCGACACGGGTCCCCGTTGATCGGATGTAGGATCGGTGGAGCTTGAGGCTCTTTTGACCGAAAGAATCAAAGTTTTTTGTGAAAAAGCGCGAAAAATAGCACTAACGCTCGAGAGCAATAGCACGAGGATCCCAACACATGAACGTGCGGTAAAAATCTGAAGATGGCTGCCAGAGGCGGTGCTTAGGTAGAGGGCAGTCATTGGCTGTGGTCAGTATGACGCAGAGACCAGTGATTGGTTATTACTACGAAAGACAGATCAGAAACGAAACTGATACTGGTTTTTTCTTTACCGAGGATTCCCAGCCTGACGACGGGGAATATTCATGAGCATGTGAATCCATGCCAGACCCCATGCTGGAGAAATTTAGTTTCCAACTATACCGCTTAGTACTGTTCGTCGTAGTGAAAGCCATCATGACAGTCTTTACAGGATTAGGTCTCAAAATATGTTCATACGCAAATTTTTCTAACAGTTCAAGTTTAACTTGGAGACCTAAAGGTGTTGAGTCTAATATAATAATGTTGTCAGCGAAGGCCAACCAATGTAGCCTTAGCTGACCACATCTTGCTGCAAACCCCCTAGGATCCAGCCACAATGCATCTATACCAGTAAGATACAAATTAAAAAGCAACGCCGCTAGGTTACATCTTGCTTTACTCCGAGGAACGTAGGGACAGATTTAGTTAGTGCACCTTCAATTGTCAGTCTGACCATGTATGAAGTATCAATGTGTAGTTGAATAACCTAGTATATCATCCATCTGGGAATATCTGGGAATATCAAGATCAGACATTTTCCTCCAAAGCATATTACGAATGACAGAGTCAAAAGCCTTTGTAATATCGATACCAGCTATATACACTGGTCCTGCTCCTTTTATTTTTGAAAATACAAAAAAGTGGGGGAAATGTCCCAGAAGCAGTAGGGAAAGGGACTACAAAAGTACTATAACAAGAAAGTCCGTACTGCTTTAAATACAAATCTCAATAGGTTCAATTTAAGTTATTTCTCTGAGCGTACCATTACGATATCACACATTTTAGGGTTCTCTTAAAGCAATCGAGGCAGCCTCAAGTTTGTTTAAGTATTTTGCACGTATATTTTGTAAAAAAAAGTATGCATAAATAGTTTGTAAACAGTGAGAGATATAATGCAAAAAACAAATAAATATAATAACATGTGAATTCAAAATTAGTGAAAAAACGAGCTGCAATAGAAAATTGTCAATTATTTACAACAAAAGAAAAATACTGAAGGAAACTAGCCACATAGACTGTCAATAGTGGAAAGTGACCTAATAATAAGCCCACATACATGATTTTGTGGCTTGGTGAAGGGCCACTATAGAGTTTATTTTCATCAAAGAAAGGCAGAGTCTGAATTTGTTCGGTTTCCTGTATTTAGTTGACAGGTCTGCCTACGTGTAAGTGTCAAAAAAATATAGTGCTAGAACTACAAAAAGTTCAACTTGACATCATTAAACCACGTTTCGGCAAGGGTGCCACCTGTCTGGCCATGAATTCCATAGCATAGTAAAAGTTGCCTTCCTCAGGGCGAGATACCTCACAACAACTGGACCCTGTGGGGAAGCAGACACAAAGAAAAATAAATAAATAATGTGAAAGGGACAATCCCCTTTCTTGGAGACTGCCCAGATTGCTCCAAGAGAGAGTTAAGGTAAAATACCAATTGGCAACATGAATTTGATTTTTGAACCTGCTAGTAAACGTGCTACAGTGGTGGCATTCAATACTGTACTAATCCCCTTTTGGAAACCGGTTTGATATTTGGAATAGATATCATGAGATGATATATGTTTCTCTAAATCAAACAGAAGTAAGATTACAAAGATTTTGGCAGCACTATCCATGAGGGAAATTGGACGGTAATTTTCAGGCTTACATGGGTCACCCTTCTTAGAAATGGGCACTATAATAGAATTCAGCCAGGAGTGCAGTATTTTTAACACAGCGATGTCGTCACATTTTAGTTTATTAGCCCATAATGGAGGGTTCGCCTTATAGGCACATGGCGGGATGCCATCGGCCCCTGCAGCTTTAGATGTCCAATTGCCCATTTAATATCTTGCGCTAACCAATTAATTCTTTTGTTTTCGCTACTTAAGTTAATTTCAAAAGGTACAATTCTCAAAGCGCAACGGTATGCAATTTTTTTTGTTATATGCAATTCTCACTCTTCAGCATGGATTATATGTTAGGTCAGCTTATTCAGAGTCAAGTTAGATTGTCTACGAGTTGTCCATATGCGTTGTGAATCATGTGTACATAGTGCTCTTACAAGATCATGGTTTTCTTGATTATAAGCAGAGATTTTAATACCTCTCCTTTTATTCTTAAATTCTTGAAAAATATATGTTTTTTGCCAGATAAAGAGGTTGTTAAATTCTAATTTTTCAATAATCGCAATGCAATGTTCCTTATTCGTTTTACAAACATAAATTTGTAATCACACTGCTTGGTCGGCAGCAAATGCTTTTTCTTCTGTTTTACCATGAATTCTTGTAATGAGCTGTTTACTATAAAAGACATAATAGTTTCTTTGTTGTCAAGACTTAAACCTACGACAGATTTAGATCGTAAAATTTCGCAGATTTACACTAAACAAGCTTAGCTAACTTATTAGTCACAACGTTGTTCCACCTAAGGCATATATTGGGACGGTCGCTTTCAGGTAAATTGCAGGAATTTGTCGACCTTGTGTAGTGAATTCTGGATGTCGATACACAATTCTATAGGTGTATGATCACTGAGTGAGATCGTATGTATACTCACTGGTTTGATTGTTTGAGCGAGTGAGTGTGACACGCAAAAATAATCAATCAGTGACGTTAATGAGCCTCTAGACCAAATGTATTTAGAATGGTTTTTGACACACCTAACAAAACACAGTCCCCAGTCTTCCATAAATTGTATCCATTGATACCCTCTCTTACAAGGTTGCTTTGTTACTTAATCGTCGCCCCTTGTTGTATAATCGAAACAGTACGAATTAAAATCCCCATAAAAAATAAGGTCAACATAATTCTCACTTTCAAGTGCAATTTCAAGACAATGATCAACTTCTTTGAACATTTCACCTACATCTATTTTTTGAGGATTCCAATAAAGATTAACCAATAAAAGTGGTTTCTGTTTACTTGCTTCAAGAGTGATACTGACTGCCATTACATAGTTTGATGCGTAAACAAGCTTTGATACACATTCCATACTATTATTAATTGCAATTCCTCCAGTAGGTCTCCCCTCTTTACCTTTATGTGCATATGAAGAATGTGTCCAATAACCGTGAATCAGAAGCTCATCAGTCTTCATGGTTTCCTGTAGTAATAAGAATGTTGGCTTTTGTAGGGGGGTAAACTGTGCAAGCCATTTCGGAATATTGTTGAAACCACAGGAATTCCATGAATATATAGATAACTCATAGCTCAATTGCTGCTAATTAGATTTTGTCACTCTTATTGTTGAATATTGCTTTCAGCATGGGTTCAATCCACGTGAGCTCCTTATTTTCCGTTGCAATAGACATCAATTGGGTTATACACATCTTCTCATCCAACGTGTCCCCCTGAGATCCCATGGTATGAAGTACATCTATGTCAATTCTTGTGGGGGGTGTAATGCAGACATTTTAGTGCATCAGATGCATCATTAAATGTGTGTAGTTTGAGTCCAAATTCAAGCAGTTCGGACCCGTGTACCCAGATTAATTTTAGGATACTCACTGAAAGCACACGACAGGTCATTCTATAGTTATTTTCTCTGCATAAAGAAATACTTTCAAAATCCGCCGTAGTCAACATTCTCAATGGAGGGATCCGAGCTAATAATTCTAGCAAGTATCTTCTATTGATGTGAGCACCCACCAAAGTTTCTGCATTGCCCTCCAACCCAATCATGTTAACTGAACCACAAGTGCTGTATTCTCGGTCAGCTAGATGAGTTCCACGGTCACCATTCACATTGCCACAAATGGAATTCACATTCAAAGAATCAGAACCCGATTCCACTATGGAAATAGTAGTCTTCGATTGTTGCACGTGGCTGGTTTTTGCACTAATGGGGTTAAGTTGGCAGTTCTCTTTGTTGGTTGCATTCCTTTTAAGGGTTAGTTCTTTAATGATCAGTTCTCCAGTAATCAAACCTTTTTCAAATGACTATCAAGTATCCTGTTTGGTCCGACAAGGGACTACTCCTAGCAGGTGTACCTGCCTGCTCTAGCTGTACTTCATAGCGCTGACAAGTTCCCCGATTGCCATGTGTAAGGCTCCTTTGTTCCATCCCATCAACAGTGACTTCATCTTGAGAGACTTTCTTTGGGATAGAAAAAAACCATGTATTGACATATTATTAGTGGTTGCCTAAGATCCACTTGTCTGAAGATCCTTACATATTCCACCAATAAGATTTAATTCAGGCGGATTACCACCTTCAAATGTCCTCGATTTAACAAAACCGGTCATAGTGGTAATCCCTTTGTTAGCTACAGTTGGGCCCTCGATCCCGTTAACCCTGTCTATGCCTACGGTTTTTAATCCACTTGAGGAAGATGCTTTTCCAAGTACAGGTAACATAAGGGGGAGTTGCTGCCTAGTATCCCCTCCAGCTGTTTGAGCTACATATGATGTAGTTTCAGAACTAAGTTCTGAAGGACTACATTATTGTAAGTGGATCAGGAAAAACGTCAGAACTTTTTATTTACTGACGGGATCAATGGACGCATCTCCCATGCATATTTGCGCATAACTGGAGCCTTTATTAATCAATGTAGATGGACCTTCATTGTCTTTAGTTCGCACCGGAACTGGATAAGGGCACGATTGACGTATGCTTCCTTTCTTCCTTCACAAAGTAATTATTGAGCTGCATCTGCTTTTTTCAGTTTCCACAAGGGATTTCTTTTCAGAAGTCGGAGCAAGTTTTTGTTACAATTAGCGTATTTCCCAACTTCATTCGGAGAGCTCAGGTTTGTTAAATCGGCACTTTCGCTATAACCATACATTTTATGCCTTAAAACATCCTGGCTTTCCTCACTAAGTTGTTCAACATCTATTATGTCGTCATCACTTGTTTTGGCCTGGTTATTAGTTTCTTTGCTAGGCTGCTGTTCACTATTAACTTCTACATTTTTTAAAATATTTCTTTTTGCTTTTTTTATTAATTCTTTGGCATTTTTATGTTTTCTTTCAGCTCCTTTCACCGCACGGCTCTGAAGATTCTTTGTGCGACGTGACATGAATAACGCCTTCTCAGAATTGAAATGTTCCACTTTTTCTGCAGCCTCCATTTGTTCTATTATATTAGTAAGAACAGTTGGACTGTCCAAGGCCCATTAGGATCATGTTGAGACTTAAGTGTTTGTTGCGTCTGGTTCTGATGTACGCTGATCGCCATATCATGCAATATGTTTTTAATTTCTACTATGTCATTAGCCATAGTAGAAATGGTACAGTCAATGGGCCCATAGTACTGGGTGTTTTTATGTACAGAGGTAGGGCTTTGCCTTAATGCCAATGTAGTTAGTTAATTTTCTATAAGATGACTGGTCTCTCTCCCAATGACAAATCCCTCAAGCTTATTTATTTTAGCTAGAATCTCAGTCATGGATGCTTTAATCATCCTAATCTCGTAGTGAGTGTAATCGTGGCCTTTATCTAGTAGGTGGAGTATACGTATAATGACCAGAAACGTGTGAGGAACCTCGGAGGCAACTGGTGAGCACATATTTGTGTTTATATCCACACCTTCAAGTAAATTGTCCCTTTGATTTACGGTGCGTACCAATGGATTAAGCAGGTTCAAGTTAGTGCTCCCCAGGCCATAACCACTCTCAGTTGGTAGTTGGCGTTCCCTTTCAAGGTTCACAGGTGGGAACATACAATCCAAACCAGGGCACTCATCCCTTCTTTCATAAGTTGGAAGAGTGTATACAGTAGGTGCATGGTACTAGAGGTGTAGAAATGCCTATGGCAAGCATAACATGTTCATACAGTTTGATAATTTTCTCAACACCAATCACTGATTGCTTTTTCATAGAGTCATTAAGTCCGCATGATGTGTTATTTGTGTTAAATGTAGCATCCTGGCATGGTTCACAACACTGGGCAGCCTCAACATCCATAATGGCTCCTCCCTGCGGGGAACATACATTAGGTTTCGCTTCGAGGTCGCTACTGAATTTGTTTGGTAGATCACATGGATTACCCACAGTTGGTTCAGAGTAATGTACTTGCACCGAGTGAGCAGTCTACTGTTGTTGATTTTTCACGTCGTCATTGTCATCAATGGGTACGAGTGAAATCAAGGGAGAGACTTGCACATCACCGGCTCAATTTCAGCATCGACAGTTCCAATACCAGTATCTATAATAAACATTTCACCCGCACTTTTATCAGTATATATGCTTCTCCCTGCACACACAGTTGCATCAACATTGCGCTTATTGGTTAAGTTAGAGGGCAATGGTGTCTCTACACATTTACTGCTACGGAGGCCACTTGCCATAGTCCCTCGAGTGACTGCACGTAAATGTCCTTGTATTAATTCCTTTACGAAATAAGAACAGTTTTTTCTTACTAATCAAGTTCAGAAGAGAAATAGGTGGTCACAGCACTATGTCTCCAGCCTCAAGCCCTCCACCCTAACAGCCCAACAGCACACTTGACGCACTTGGGGATGCACGTGAAAACACATTACTATAATACGCTTAATTTCAATGGTATTGGACTGAATACTTTACTCACAAGGTAGGCTTTCAAATTTCTGCCAATGCCTTATTTTTTACAAGATAAATGGATTCATTCGACTAAACTATTTCTCTATCTTTTACACAGATGGTCAGGCCTATCGAGCGTTTACCTGGCCGATACATGTAATACTGGGATTTTGCGTTCAACAGGTTATATTCCGCCTTGTGTAATTTGAGCCATTCGTGAACAATTTCCTAGTGCCTGCGGACAATACAAGGGTATTTTACAGACAGCACCATTGCCAGATCATTATAATTTGTAGTTTGTATATAGCATGACACTTCTTAAATAATGTACCTTTATTAAAATGTTTTACTTTCAATAGAATATATATAATAAAGTGGCATTCCTTATATTGTAAATATTTAAAATGTCAGTGTATTTCATTTCAAGTTTACAGTTCTCCTTGCGAATTTCAAGTTCTCACATGTTCCCCAACAACACACAAACCCTAAAGTCAAAACACCAAATACTCAAAACTTGAATTATAAGGGGGACTGCATTTCTTATTCGTATTACTTCATGTGTTACTTCTTTGTTACAAGTACTCTAAATTTCATTAGAATCAACAAGTCTTTTTTTTAAATATGTTGACAAGCATCACAATTTGGCAGTCATAGGAAATAAAAGCAATGATGTAATATGACAAGTGAATGAAAGTGATTGTCCAAGTCCCAAATACCTCAGAGTAAACTAACAAAATTATATACCATCAAGAGCAACACAGTTTGTTACTGCCATGAGTATGTTTCCAATATCAATCACACTCAATCAGAATCTATCCAAACACTATTCCCTTATCAATGCACGTTTATCATTTATTCCATAGCTTTTCGATTGGTTTGGGTTTTGTGCCAGCAGGTTCAAAAGAGTGTAAGTGAATGTACTACTGTGACGAATCCTCGGATGTAGTCCCTTGTCCCATAGGGGGGAGCCCCATCACATGCGGCGAAGGAGGTGAGGATGCTACCCGATATTCCCCCTGGGGATGGTACTCAGCGTAACGATCTCATGCGGAGGGATCCCTCCTATGGGATTAGGGATGACTCTCAGAGGAGAATGCAGTATAACACCCTGTTCCCTTCACATAACCCTCCTTTATCCCATCTCCCTATGTACATGTCTAAAACCCATAGTATTAACAGTACTGGGACTATAAAGAGTACAACTGACCCAAGGGTGATCAAGGATAGAAGTACTGAGATAAAGAAGAACTCCATTGATTCTCAGCAGAACATGTAGATTAAAAGTACTGAGATCAGGAGGAGGTTCAGAGCCATGAAGAATACTATTGGGAACCATAATGAGCCATTTAGTCATTTGTCAATGTAGAGCAGAATAGGAAGAAAGACTCAGGAAGCAGTCGTCTAGTCCTCCCTGGAGGAGCCAGCATGGTGCAGAACGGTGGAAGGAAGAAGACCAGGACGTCAAGAGGGGAGCTGAAAGGATCGTCGCCAGTCCAGAGTGGAAGAACCAGAAGGTGCGCTGGCAGAGAGTAGCTCCCGGTGTTCCTGTAGCCTGGGAAGCGAGTGAAGGGAAACCGTGCTAAGCAGAGGAAGAAAGACTGGTGTTCCCAGGTGGACCAGAGCCCATTACAAGGCTCCCTAGAAGTAGGGGGAGCATTCAGCTGGCTGGTGGGAAACTAAGAAGGTGTAGTCAGCATCTTCAAAGTCACTGTACCTGGCAGCGAAGTGAACCAGGTCTGTCCCGCAACAAGAGAAGCTTATGGGCCTGAGACCCAACAAACTAAAGCAACAAGGCTCATCTTCTTCGTGGCGGTACTTGGGAGGAAAGGGCCCCAAGTATCTAAAATCAAAGAAGAGATGTCTGGGACACACCACTATGTGAGAACACCAGAAGGCATCTTCCTTGTGGTGGTACTTGTGTAGGAGAGGGCTCCAAGTACTTGAACATAAATAAGAAGGGTCTGGGACCCACTCCCATGAGAAGGGAAACTGCAGAGCAATTTACAAATGACCATACTTGGCAGGGAAGTGAAGCAAGTTGGCCCAAGCAAAAAGAGGAGCAGAGGTCTGGGACCTACAGGAAATTTTACATTTGGAAAGGAAAGCCCAGGGGAAGGGAAGGCAAGCCCAGGGGAAGGAAATCAATCCCCGGGGGAATTGTGAACGGTGTTGAGCCATAAAAGCATTGAGAAAGGCCAGGGGAAGGGAGAGATTTCCAGTGGCGAAGAGAAAGCTGTATTGCATCATACAAGCCTGAGAAAGGGCAGGGCAACGGTGCCATTCCCCCTGGTGAAGGGAACTTTGATGTTTTGTTATAACCCAAGAAAGGTTAGGGGGAGGGAGTCCTACCCCTAATGCAGTGAAACTGCATGAAGTCAACCTCTTGAGGAAAAGGATTGCCGTCTGGGAAAAGGGAGTCATTCTCTCCGGCGGAACTACGGAGGGAGAGCCTGGGTATGAATCTGCTGTCCAGAAGAAGGAAGTCATTTGTCTGGACCACCAAACTTTTTGTGTTTGTTTGAGTCCGATTAGAGTGTAAGGAACAGAGTGAGGTTTTTGAAGTCAGAACATTGGACTTTATTAGTTTTGAACATTCCGACAGGACCGTTAGTGTTTACACGGAGGCATGAAAACCTCTCAGAGTTATGGATAGGAAGGCTTTTCTTTTCCTTTGAAACCAAAAATAAAAATGTATTTGTTAATAATGCAACATGTGTGTTACTCTGCACGGTTATAACAACCCAAAGTGTTCTTGCATTTATCGACAATTGTCCACCTAAGACCCGGTGTCTCCATACTCCCCTTTGAAGACCCTCCCCCAGAAATCAACATATCCCTGTGCCCTTTGACAAGGTACCAGGCATATTGCACTCACTACGTCCACATTGTTTCTCCACCCTTATCCAAGTCAGTTCTCCCTTTAGCCAGGCGCTAGCAATGGGGCTGGGTGGATGGCAATGCACAGGTGCTGAATACCAAGTACACCTCAAAAGGGTCTTTCGCATGGGGACAACTGGTCACATGGCCACTCAGACCCGGCATCTCCATACTCCCCTTCGAAGACCCTGTCCCTGCAATCAACATATCTGTCTGTCCTTACTATGTTCAGATCCATCCTCCTCCCTTACCAAACACAGTTCTCACTTGGGCCAGGCACATGGTGGGTGGATGGGAATGCACAAGGTGCCAAATACCAGGTATAACTCAAAGGGGCCTTAGCCTCTACGGACCAATGGCCACCGAAGACCCAGTGTCTCCATACTCCCCTTTGAAGAACCGGTCACTGCAATCAAGATATGAGACCATTCACGAGGCCTTGTGTTCTTCCGCTTGCTTCCACCTTATACATGTACGCCCTTATCAAAGGCAGTTCTCACTTGGCCCATGCGCTCGCAATAGTTGTTTGTAGGTGCCCACATTCTTATTTGAAATTTGATGTCAATTCTTCACCTCCATTTTACACATACACAAATATGGCTATGTCCCGATACTAAGCATGCCCCTAAACAAAATGACCATGAAACTTTAGGGGCAGTCTCTCCAAGCAACGAATTGACATACACCCACTTTTTATTTTAAACTAATTAAAATCCTTAGAAAAAAACATCTCTGCAGTCTACTACGGATATCGTCATCGCACTGCTTGTTATCTTCGCTGCTGTACACTTGGTTATTAGAGTGTTCTCGTTTTTAGCTTGGTACATTTATATGGCATGTTTCTACATTTTCATCCAAATTTTCTTTTCATATATTTCAATGACTTCTCCGTTATCAACCGTTCTATGTATTATTGCATCATGAATTCCTACATCACATGATGGGGTCTTTTTTGAATAATGTTTTGTCATCCCTCTTTTCTTTCTGTGGCACAATGGATGATCAAAGTACCAGTAATGATATAATATGTTATCTATAACGCGCCTGTACACAAGTGTTTCTAGGCGCGACAAGGAAGGGAACAAGGGAAGACAAGACAGCGATTTTACTAGGCCTTGTGTCATTCAGATCATGCAAGTGCGACAGCGCAAAGAGCAGGGAGAAGTGCGATAAGGGCAGCACGGCTCTAGAAGCATGGGGGCTGTGCGGTTCAGTTACAGTCCCCGAATGCGTTGGGCCTGGAGGCAGTGCAAGGGGGACTGGACATGGAGAAGCCTGGTACCCGATGAGACGGAGGGTACCAAGCAACCAGCTGGCGTAGCAGACAGGAGGTTAGCAGGGAAGCGAGAGAGAGAAGGCAGAGGAGAAAAGGAAGGTCTTGAGCTACTGCCGGAAAAAAACAGGTGGTCCAGCACAAGTCTGAGAGGGGCAGAGGGCCATTCCAGAGGCAGGCACCTGCAGAAGAGAGATCTACCTCCCACTCTCTGCCTAGAGAAGCATCTGGCCCTCAGAGTTGGAGGGAGCAGAGCAAAGGGCTCTAGAAGGAAGGTATTTCAGAAGAGAGTGAGATGTAATACAGGCGCCGGCCCCAGAAAGCCTTGTGGACGATGAAGAGGGTCTTCAACTTGATTCTTGCAACCACCGGGAGCCAGTGGTGGGATTTCAGGCCTGGAGAGATACGGCCCTTGGGCTTGAGGCCAAGGATAAGTCTTGCAATCCTGTTCTGGATTAGTTGCATAGATGCAGAGTGGAGCAAGGCAAATAGAGAAAGAGGCTGTTGCAGTAGTCCAGCCTAGAGAGAACTAGAGCCCTGGAGACAGTATTTTTCGTGCAACAGATCATTAAAATAAAAGCTTGTGGTTAGCCTGGCGGTTCAAACTAGCTTACAGGGCAGTTACCAAACTCTAAAGCGCTTGGTCTTTGCAAGGTTTTTATTGCTGAATCAATCAGTCATATTTTAATACTTTTTATCTTTTTGTAATTGTATTATGTATTGTTTTTGGGTGCCCTGATATAAGACCCCTGGTAGAGTTATGTACATTTTCCTGCAAGGTTATGTCGTTGATACGAACATGGTTGGTCAATTGTGGATTTCCAGTATCAGATTGACAGAAGAGCCAAGGATGTCTTGGAGGACGTGAGGGGCAATTGATTCCGCTTCTCGGAAGATATGTACGAACCAAACAAGTTTACCAAAAAGCATTGCCCCAGACTCTTATCCTTCGTCTCTACTTTGGGTGCGGGTCCCAAACTGGCAATGGAAATTTGGTTTAGTTTGGTTTACTCTCCTGCCAAAGGTAGGGATACTGGTTTCCAATCTTGCTTTCACGCCGAGTCGGACTCCCTTATACTTTTTGTTTTATATGGGTGCGGGTCCCAGACTCACAATTGTTGTTTGTAATAGCTTGGTTTCTCCTGCCAAGCTACGTATTCACTTGTCATGTATTCACTAGTCAAGCATTTAATAGTGAGTGGGGTATCTGCCCCATTACGTCTCTGTATTTCTTTTAGTGTATTAGTCCACAATACTTTGACCCTCATACGGTCCTTTGTGCTTCACCCGGCTTCCCTGGACCTCCCGTCAATCCCAACCAGCCTGCATACCTTTGTTTTCGGTTTGCGTCTTCTGAGCGGCAGGATTCTGTCTCGAGGCTCTGGTAGCCTTTGTGATGCTGGAAATGCATTGGAGGGACCGGGCCTCCGTATCCTTGTCCTTTACTGCTTTTTATCGTGTGTTCTGTCGTGTTTTCCGCGCAGGAGTTCATGTGGGACTCCTGGAGGTGCAGCTCTCTCTCTTTTGGTTTGGTGAACAGACCCATGGGATACCCTTATGGCACCCAATGGGTAGGGGTAAAACCCTGTGCCCCTAGTGTATGTTTTTGGGCACCTGTGTGTGACCCACAGAGCAGGGTACGGGCTGGTGGCAGCTCCATGCTGAAATGACTGGTGCCCTGAGCGTCCTCCATTTTGGGATGCCCAGGCCCGGTCATTGGAATCAGTAGATTCCAGATGGAGACAAAATGGCCCCCATGGCCTCTTGCCTTCCATCCTGTTACCTTGATCTTCCCGAAGTCCCGGGAAGCCCTGCCTCTGTCCCTTCCCCCTGACTGGCTGTTGGGTGGAAGTTCAGTATATGGTAGTGTGGCGAAGTGCCGACCAGACTGGCTGGAGCCTTCTCAACAACCGTATGTTGTGGGTACGCCTGTGGGTGGACCTGGGAGAATGGAGTGTGTGACGAATACGCATTCTGTGTTGCGACTGTCTAGTATCTGGTGTTTGACACGAATGTTGAGACAGCCCTGCCCGAAACCGGTATGAATGCAGCTTGGAGCGTTGAATGGCTCGGTACTTGTCCCAATACACAACTTGTGAGTGTCTGGAGAGAAGTGAATGGCCTGAATACTGATTGGCTGGCCGCCTGAATGAATGCCCGTAGTCGTGATTGGATGCTTGAGTATGACCCAGCGGAATGAATGGGAGATCAACAGTATATCTGGGGACCTCTCACTGCTAGGAATCGTGTTCAGAAGCTGAAGTCCACTACGACGAGTAACTGAAGCTTAACCTTCAGCCCTGCTGGACGAGAAGAATTGCTGTTGCTCTCCTTTGCAATCTGAAAGCGGTGTGCCTCAAGAACTGACCCAGAGAGAACCTGGTAAGGCGCCCTCTTCCCGAGCTACGAGGGACCATCGTGCACAGCTGATCTTTGCCTACGCTCCCTGGTAAACAGACCTTCGACAGGCTGCCAACCCGATACAGGGATTGCTGCGGAACTCCAAGGAGAAGCGCCCGGACTGTTGTCCACCACTGTCCCCGACCGCCGTCGCCGACTGGAGCCGCCGTGCTCCCGTTGCCTAAGAACTTCATTGATCCAAGGAGGCTCTCGTCCGCATCGTCGCCCCTGTATCCTGCCGGAGAAGGCCTGACCGTTGACGCGCTGAGGAGCATCCACCGGTGGGTTTCCCGCCACCCAAAGACCAAAGAGACACCGACGACTCGACGCCCTTGCTGGGCCACAGTTCAACTCTTAGCGGTCCAGAACTACTGACATCGAGGTGCCCCGCACGCATCTTCCTTGGAGGACGTTTACACTTCCCCGTCAACGAGCACCGCTAGGAGCAACATGGCCACTTCACTGCTGTAGCTTGACCTTTTCTCCGTCGGACGTTTGACGACCCGTGACTCCTGCCTTAAAGGGAGGGCACTCAAGAAGGGTTGTCGATTTCCCCGATGAGGAACGCTACAACGCCAAGGTACTTTGGGGTTGCTGAACTATTGGAAAGCCTAGTGGGAACAATATATGGATTGGGCTTGTATCTTTCTTCTACAGGTTGCCCAGGTTGGGGGGGGGGTATCTCCACACAGAACTGTGTTTAACGGTAGTTACCAGTACTCTGCCAATTGCTCAACCATCTTGCTTTCCTTCCTCTCTCTACTGCTGGTTTCCTCTTTATTTTGATCTGTGTCATTCTGACCGTATGCACTTTAATAAGATCGAATATCGTTTGCGGTCCCACTTTAGAATTGTACATATTTACCATTGTGGATTTTCAGAGTACAAAGTGAAGTTATCGTGATCGTGTATATGACTTTGAATATTAATTATATAAATACTGTTTTAACCGATACAGTGTGTGGACATTCCTTCGTGGGTGCTCGGGACTAGACTGTACTTAAGAACCAGCTAGCAACACCTACCGAGAAGCTAGGCCTGGATTGCTCGACCAAAACTATCAATACTAGAGAATCTTGGCAGGGGTCTCTGTGTCTCTCCTCTACCATATAGAGAGCAGAAGTACAGACCCCCCCCCTCACTGCCTCCTCCGGTCTTTACAGCCTTCGAGTTTGCTTGTTAGTCTGTGACATCCCACTTCCTTCTTGCGGTGAGTTCTCTTCTTGGTATTGCTGTGGACGCAATAAGACGCTCCTGCATCTATTCCATCTATTTGGTAAGTGATTTTCATAGTAGCCGGCTCTCAGGCTATGCTCATTCTCCTTCCCCGGAACACATCTTGCCAGCGTGCATCTGTCTTATGTCTCTGTACACTGCTTTCCTGCTGACAGCCTTGCTTCAACGGTCACCGCTAACTGGAGGGATTCTCCTCTGGCTCTTAGCTGTGCTGCATTTAAGGGAGGGGAGTTCTGAATCAATCAGTTTTGTAAAAGAGCTAGACCGCTAACTTCAGTTTACCCGAGTGATCATCCCCACAGTCCTCTTCATCATTCCAGTACATGGTTTCAGATGTAATAAGTGAATGGCAATATTGTTCAGCTCTTTACTCGGCATGAACCAACTAGCTGAATTGGTTTCACAATAAAACATATCAGTCCCATTAGGACAGATGGGAGGGCGATTGAATTCCTGAAAGCGGGTTGAAGGACTTTCAGCTGCATTATACTGCGTCTCCTGAAGATGATCGTCTCTAGTCCCATAAGGGTCTTCACTTCCCAGGTGATCCTCCTTCTGTACACCGCCCTCATTGGGATTATTATACTGTGGACACACCACCCTGGCTCCCTCGGAAAAGAGATCTCCCCTGGAGGAGAAGGGACCACATCCTCAGATTTGTCACTATATATCTCACCGTAATCGTATTTATAGTATTACAAGATTTGTTTTCTAAACTCGAAAGCGGATCTCAAAAGGGCGTGTTAGTAATACTATCCCTAGTGTGACGTGTACAGTACCCATGGTCCTTCACGCGTCAAGGTCCCTCGGGTTGATTATTTCTGATACGAGGTTGCATGAAGTGTAGCATGAGTACAGATGTGATAAAGCAGAAACAGTGATAGCCCAGAAAAGCATCTATGCGCCTTCAAGGGGACGAAGATTGGGCACATGTGAATCCAAGCAGATACAAGAGTCAGAAATATGATTATGGTGAGTAATGTAGCCCTTCTGGGGCTTGTGGATCATCTTAGATCACATGCTCTGCATAGATTAGCAAGCAGTATTTGGAGAAGGAGGTGGGATGTGAGAAGGTACAGTGGTAAATAGATGTCCCACTTGTGAATCTGCTTTAGAGTGAGTGTCAATGAAATAATGCTGTGTAAAGGTATGAATGGAACTCCATGTTGCAGCTTTGCAAATGACGTCTAGAGGGACATTTGAAATGAAGGCTAAGGTAGCTCCTGTATCTCTAGTAGAGTAAGCCCCAAGAGTGAAAGGTAAAACTTTTTTGGATAGGGAATAGCAGAGCTGTATGCACCAGACTATCCATTTGCAGATGGCGTTCTTTGATATGGGATTGCCCTCTGTCCCAGGAGCTATGGAAACAGAGTAGGTCAGTTTTCCTTATGGGTTTAGTTATGTTCACACAGTACAAGAAAATTCTATGGATTGAATAACATGGAACTTTGAAATGAACTTAGGTGAGAACCTAGGATGTTTTCTAAGGACAACCTTGTCTTTGTGGATTATGAAGAAAGGGTCTTATACGGACAAAGCTTGTAGCTCCCTCACTCGTCTTATAGAGGTGATGGCTATTAGGAATGCAGTTTTGTAAGTTAAATGTTTTAGGCTGGCCTTGTGCATAGGCTCAAAGGGCGGTCCCATGAGTTTTGAGAGCAAGATATTAAGATCCTAACCCGTTGGAGATGGGAGGGTATAGCCTCTTTACCCCTCCCATGAATGCTTTGATGACAGGAACTTTCCACCAGGACACTTTGTTCTGTGAAGTGATGCAAGCTACCAGAGCCGCCAGGGGTACCTTGATGGAGATGAATATTAGGCCGCAGTCTAGTAGGTAAAGTGTGTCATGTAGAATGTTAGCTGGGGAAAATTCAATTGGGTTTATGGCTTGTGACCTGCACCATATCACAAATCTCTTCCACTTGTTGAAATAGTGTCTGGAGCGGCCACTGCTGTGCGGCAACTGGAATGGCTCCGCATTCACAAATATCCTGATCAATTTATCCTAATCTCAAAGGACCTGAACATCATAGACAAGTACAACGCTTGACTCCGGAAAACTTATAGCGCTACTGGAGCGACTCCTGGCACTGCCTGCCATCCATTTGGTGGCAAGATTCCTAGTGCGGCCTCTCTCGCCAACCTCTGGACTGGCCCAGAATCCGCACAGCTTGCGTGCTGCTGACGCCACAAACTGGTACCTGGAACCAACACTGAGGATTCGTCTGAACACAGTGCATGTGGCATTGAAATGGTCCCCTGTACACCAGACTGCCTGGCTGTGATACACTCGCCGCCTGCTGCCTGCACAGATGACAGCCCCACTGGCGCATCGGGACAACGCCAGCCAGCGCAACTGCCCGCCCAAAGGCTAGCCAAGCCCTCAAACAACTGGCAGACCGCCACCATAGTACATGGTCCTGGATGGAACACAGACAGCGGCGACGGTGTGAAGATGGGTTCCTCCGCTTGCCTGTTGTGCACTTGCCTTCGAGCTCCCAGTGAAGCAGCATACTGGGCACATTATATCCACCGAGCACTGGCCCAACACTAATAAATAACTGTCACTGATCCCTGCAGCCATGTTTCCTGCCGGGCGGGGGTGCATATTGGCCCCAGCTACTAGCAGCGCTCTCAGCCCCGGAAACTAACCCCCATGCCAAGCTAACACTGGGAGGCATGTTCCCAGGTGAGAAGTTTGTGTCCCTGGCTGACTTTGTGGCTAAGTTGGGCCACGGACCCATTTGGTCCCTTCAGTACCATAGCGTGAGAGCAGTATTTCCGAGTCAGTGGCCCTCTTTTCCACAAAAACCAGTAACACACCCATTCATACCTGCCGTCATGGTGCCCAAGGGGGTTAGCTGTGGAACCTCTAAATTGTACAAAATTATACACTCATATACCCCCTCTCGTAACTCCATCAAAGGTATGTGGAAACGGGACTTAGGCTTGTCCATTGATGAAATGCAGTGGGCTAATTGCTGCTAACTCACCACATCGGTGTCAATCACAGCAAACCTGAAATTGATTCAATCCAAGATCCTTAACCATTTACACCTCACTCCCATGAAAGTGGCAAAATTCTCCCCCGATGTATCACCTTGCTGCCCTAAGTGCCCGGCCGAACATGCAGAATCTTTCCATATGTATTGGGCATGCCTTCTGATACTTAAATTCTGGGTGGCGGTAGCCAATACTGTGAATGACACCCTCGACATCCCCATTCCACTTGCTCCTATTAAATAACTACTTGCAGACATCGGGAAGGCCCCCATAAAAACATGCAGGTTGTTCAATGTGGCCTGCGCTGTGTCAAAAAGAAACCTACTCAAATGCTTGAAACCTAAAACAGCACCTAGTCTGACCTGCTGGATTAAGGACATGATATATGTAAATGAATGGGACGAAGGCTTTATCCAAACTGTTTCCCCCACGAGCCGACTGAAAGTCATTTGGTCACCAGATCTTTTCTTGCCAAATCTGAACTTGTGGCCCCAAATGACTCTTAGAACTGCGTTGTATTGTAAATCAATCCAAAACCCGCTATACTAGAATGTAACATTTACATGTGATGTGTTGACCAGAATTGCATTGTGCGCTATGCTCTGACCGTCTTATAAAGTTTTCAAATAAAAAAAAGAAATAGTGGCTGGTGTTTGGTTTCCGTGCCTCCTTTAGGATAGCCATACACCGTTGTGGAAGATTTAAGTGGCCGAACTCTGACTTCAACAAGGCTGCCAAGTTCATAGATTGAAGGCGAGGGAGGAGAGTTGCTCCCTTGTGTTGTGTTAACATGCTGTAAGGGCACGGGAGTTTGTTCGGGTTGCACATCGTCAGTTTGAGCAGATGTGGAAACCAAGGTCCTCGCCCACATAGGAGCAACCAGGATTAGAGTAGCTTATTCCTGGTGCATCTTGTGCACTATCCTGCTGAGGAGTGGTGTAGGAGGAAAGGGTAAGTACATTTCCCTGACCAGTTGTTCCACAGGGTAATCCTCTTGGACCCTGGCTGGGCAAACCTGGACGCAAAGTCTGGGCATTGCGCAATTAAGCTAGTGGCAAACAAGCCCAATGGGGATGACCCCATTGGGAGAAGATTCCATCTAGGATATCTTTGTTGAGTTGTCACTCGTGTTCCTCTGGTAGAGGGCATCTGCTTAACATGTCTGCCACAGCATGGAGTTACCCTGGAACATGTTGAGAGGTTAGGAACATGTTCCGCTTGAGTGCCCACTTCCAAATTGTTTGGGATAGCCTTGAAAGACTTAGAGTGTGTGCCTCCCTGCTTGTTTATGTAGAACATAGCAGTGGTAGTGTCTGTGGGGACTTGCTCTGATTGACCAACTAAATGCTGTTGAAAAGCTTGCAGACTTGAGGACTGCTGGGAGTTCTAGAAGGTTTATGTAGTTTTGGGCTGTACTCTGTATCCAGTGGCCGTGAGCTGTGCAATGAAGGTAATGGGCACCCCAGAAGGAGAGTGAGACGTCTGTAGTTAATATTGCTTGACCGAGTGGGTTGTGAAAGAGTTTTCCTTTTAGCAAGTTGTCCTTGGACCACCAGCAAAAGAAAACCACCACTAGATGGTCCCACTGACCGCTTGCCTGATATTGTTTTGCTAACCACTCCTGCATTGGGCACCTGCGCAGCCGCGCATGTGGTACTAGGTAAATGCAAAGCCATAATCACAAGCAGGCTCATTGCCTTGCATACGGTTATCCAACAACCAGCTAGATAGTGAGGTATTTGCAACATGTTTTGTACGGTCTCATTTGAGGGGAAGACCAACTCCTCTTACACTGGATGGACTCTGCCTAGGTGTGCCACTACCACTGCTAGTACCTTTGTGAACACCCTTGGGGCTGAGGCTATGCCGAAGGGGAGCACCTTGAATTGGTAGTATTGTCATGCTATGTGGAAGCGCACATACACTCTGTGCGCAGGGAACATTGAATTACCTCCTGGAGTATTGTCATGCAAAATTTCTGTGGCTTAACATGTGTGTTCGCTGGGTGCAGGTCTAAAGGTATACAGTTCTTTTGCCGCAGGATTTTTCGTCGCTGGACATTTCTTTTTTGGGGGGGGGGGTTAATATTTGTGGGTGAAAGGGAATAATTTTTAAAAAAAAATAAAGGAGTGTTTGTTGGTGTAACCCCCCTCCCCCCAAAAAAACAATAAAAAAACAGCGATGAAAAGACCCGCAACGAAAAATCCTGCGGAAAAATAACATAGAACCGGTCTAATACGGGGGGCATTTCTTGGGCACAAGGAAGTATGTTGAATATATACCCTTGTTTACCTGGTTTGCTGGGACTACTTCTATGAGTCTTTTTCTAGCAGGGTTTCACCGCTTTCAGTAACATGCACCTTTGTTCTGGTGTAATGTTTCTGTATCTTGGCGGGTGGCCGAGTGGCCTCCGCAGCAGCTCTATGCAGTATCCGCCCGCCAGGGTGAATAACGCCCACTTGCCTGAAGTGAGCCCCTCCCATGCATGGGTGAATCGTGAGATGCGACTTCCTACTGGGGTAGCATGGGAGGGCACCTGGAGTGGGGAGTCATTGCTTGGGGGTAGGGGAGCCTCTGTTGGAGGATGCCCTACTTCTGCTCCTGGACCTTTTGTAGCCTCTTTGAAAGTTGGAGGAAGATGGTCCCTGTGATTTGCCCAACGATGGTGATTGGTTTCCCTGACCATAGTTAGAGGAACATTTAGGGCCCTACGCATGGGAGAATCTTCTTATGCTAAATTACCCTCTCTGGACAAAAGGTTTATTGGACAGTTGTCCTAGTGATTTCAAGGTGTCATTTTCCTCCTTGGCACTCTTAAGTGCATCCTCAACTGCCTTGCCGAACAGGGCATTTGGCTCAATAGGCATATTGAGTAGTGTGGCCTGCATCTTTAACTTAAACCTTGACTGCCTCAGCCAGGCATGGTGTTTAATTAACATGCCCTCGGCTATGATGCGGCCTGCATCGTCCGCGGCATCCAAATTATTTCTTTTAATGCAGTTGGCCACTCGTTTGCCCGTAGATACAGTTTTTAAAAGAGACTTGAGGCCCTGGGCCTCAATTTGTTGTTCTAGCACGTTCCTCATATGGCAACCATAGCTAGCCAGAGTGGTATTATTGGCAATCCTGGTTTGATAGAAAAGTGTCATCCTCTGCTGCCAATCAAATGTATACATCTTTTTGCTTTCCTTGCTAGGTGGGGCCTCAGCGGAGGCCAGAGTGTCACAGGTTTCCCCTTTTCTCACCTGTTTTCGCTGCTTGCCGGTATCTTTGGGAGGAGTTTTCTTTACGGTTCGGGTTTTATATAACCCCGCTCGGCCGTCGTCGGCTTCCAGCGTTCGTTCAGCTTCAGTGTCCGGGATCGAGGAAACGTCCAGGAAGTCCAGGAAACAAGAAGTGTACTCGGAGGCGGGTACACGGAGTCCGGAAGGATGACAGGAAAGGGGGGGTTGAGATTTATAGGAGAAGATGGAGGGACCAGGAACCAGGAATAAACAGAGTTCCGCGAAAGCAAACTTACGGAGCACATGTCTTGCCACATCAGTAGCGTTGAGATGCGCGGGCCCACGGGGACGTGGCTACTTTATAGGACGTGCTGCATCGGACGTAAAGGCTGGGAGGCAGCGTTTGGTGCTTAACGGCCATGTTGGAAGTAGCACGGAGTGTAAGCCCCGATGTGTCAAGGACAAGGAGGTCCAGAAGGGGCGTGTCCGATGGCTCATGACACAGAGGTCCAGAGGTGTGCCTGCTCTCTTCCTGGTTGTGTTGACAATCAGGTTTTAACTGGCCTCTGATGTACAGCAGGTCGGTAGGGGCTGGTCTAAACACCTTCTCAACTGCAGGGGTTGTCCGCTCTAATGAGGTTTGGTGTGAGTAGAGAAGGCTGGATACGTGTTTGTAATGACTGCAGGAGGGGAATAAATTGTGTAACAGACTTTTTGGCTCCCGGGATGTTCTCCAGAAAGTCTTTGCTGTGCTGAGCTTCCCGAGTATACATTTTAAAGTGGTGGGCGGCCCAGAGCAGCAGCTTGTAGTGCTAGAACTGGTTGTCAATAGTTGTCCACCATTGGCTGATTTTGATTGTCTGAGGATTGATTATGTAGATGTCTGGGTCATCGTCGTCATAATCCTAGTAATGACTGTACTGGCCCCCTGGGAACCTGGATCTTGAGAATCCGATGGGTCTACAATATGGAGATCCCTTGAGGGATCCTGGAGCGGTGAGGTAGAACTAGTTTGGGTGGAGGTGCTGGTCTGTGAAGTGTCTACACGTGGCACCTTGGCAGGTAGTTCATCCCTGGCTACCCTTTACCCTTGTGCCGAGACCTGGGTGCTTCTAAATTATTCATGGCGGTGGTCCATGAAGTCTCCAAAACAGGATATGCTCCTCGTAACCCTATTGAACCTTTCTGGGTTCCACTCAGTTGACCTTGGAAATACTGAAGGGGTAGGAGTGTCATGCAGGGGTGTAGGATGCTCAGGACTCAGGCCCCCTGAAAGGGCGTCTTCATAGGGAGTATAGTCGCTATCTTGAGAAATAGAGGGCTGGGATGGACACCTTTGAAGGCGGAGTTGAAATGGATTTTGACTTGGCTTTTTTTTTTTTTTTTTTTTAGGCACGGTACCTGAAACGGTACTGGTTGGCGCCTGTTTGAGACCTGTTGTGCAATGAGCGCGATGGCCTAGAGGACAGATGATTTGGAGGAGCTCTCCTTTATATATTGCATGGCCATGAACGGTCAAGGACACATTCGGCCATGGGGTATGTGCCTAGTGTGGCATGATGTAGGTGTGCCTTTGCCGCTGAGTGTTGTCTCTGTCACAGGACCGCTGGCCTGCTTAATGGAGTGAGGGGCTCACACGTGGGATTTTTTCGAACCCTGATCAGCCTTGGCGTCACTTAGGACATTGATGTTGCCTCACAGGATTCCCCCGCCACGTCTATGAAGGCCTCGGTCTTCATGGCCTAAGTACCCCGGGCGCTTGGTTCGACGGTCCTTTAAGGTCTTAGGATGAAAGAGCCTGCAGGACTTGGTTCTTTTTGGGGTGATCCCTTGGTAGACAGTGACAGCACACTTTGTGCAGGTCTTACCAGTGGCATTTCCTATAACAAGATGGGCTGAACGGCCCCCGAAGAGGTTCTCACTGCCGCGGACGATGGGTTGTTACTGAAAGAATAGTAAACAGTCTAATATTAAACTTCTTATAATCAAAAGGCATTAGCCAGAGGAACTCTACAAACTAGCGACCGACTACAATGGTGGAAAAAAACAATCTGAGGGACCTCGAACACGTGAAGGACCATGGGTACAGTAGACGTCAATTTTTCCAATTATGTTTCTATTTACACATGTTGAATCTTAGACTTTGTGCTTGGATATATACAGAATTTTGGTATGCACAAAAAGTTGCAAGTAATGTGAGCCTTTATGAAAAGTTAGTAGCAGTATCTTTAGTTTGCTTGTTGTTCCAACTTCTTGATTAAAATGTCTGTCATTACGTAGACCACACTGATGGAATTCCAGCCAGTTACCTCAGAAGAGACGACAGATACATCCAATATCCATACGGTGAGCCTTACTGACATACATACATTTGTATATAGTGTATTAAATGGTCTGCTTCATAAATAATATATTTTTTCTATAGACCAGTGTTATGAATAAAGGATCCACCTACATCATTGACAAGTATTCTGGAATCAACAGACCGCTCACTTCCACTTCAAGAATTGAAAAATGTTACTTGATTTATCTTCAAGTATACTATCGATGTCTAGGGTCAAGTTCAACTTTTAAAAAATGCATAATTTTTCATTGTCTTTTTGACAATATTTTGAATGTGAAATTTTACGACAGTACTTTTTTAATTTCATCTATATTGCTAAAGTTGTCTTCAAACATTAATATTGTAAAAATTCAAGTTGTATATACAGGAGGATGGTGGTGCTTCAGCAACATGCTCTTCTTCAATTGTAACCAGTCAGGCGGAGGAGGTATGACACGTGAAATGATATTCATTTACATTAGAATTATTTTTTTCAAAATAATAAAATTTAAGAGAAAATAATCAGTTAGCTTGAATTGTGGAAATAATGGGAAGCTTTACGTATTGTTTATAAGTAATAACCTTTTAAAAAAATATGAATGCATGCCGTCATCAATGTAGTAGTGTCACTCACCTTCCAACATGGAACACAGAGTAATCCATTTAAGAAAAAAAAAGTAGGATTGTAGATTGCATGAATTCTTTTATCCTCCAAATGCTCATAAACGACGATGTGTTGACGCAAACTTCAACCTGGGTAGTGTGGAGGACTTCTCCACCCCAGCACCATAGAATCTCAAACTCCTATATTGCAGAATGATTGGCTATTAAGGGAACCAAAATACATTTTTTTTGATAGCTGCCTGCTACAGATTATACAAATGATTAAATGCGACTATAGGATATGTAGGAGTATTTGTGGAGAGGAATTGGTAAAGTTTACTTGCGTAGTCAAAGGCACCAACCTGAAGATCAAGGGGAGCTGTGTGCACAACCAATACACATTTTTGCGGTCTGCGCACCCATTCTTGCAAAGTACCTGCAAGAAATGTAATTTATTCTTTTGCCCGGTTGATCAGTGGTCTTCTAGCACCAACTCTCTGCAGATCAGACACTTCTCTAAGGTGGGGGGAGGGAGATCGCGCTCCGCTGCAGGAGCCTCCCACTGGAATGGTCTTCCTGCCCCTCTCAGGCTTGAGCTGAATCTCCTTAAGTTCCGGAAGCTCCTCAAGACCCTTTTCACTTCTTCCTTGCCTCTCCCCCTCTCCTGCTAACGCCCATGTCTGCCGCAGTGATTTGCTGCCTGGTTCCCTCCGAGTTCAATAGGGTACTAAGCCTCTCGCCCCCCCCCAGTCCACACACTTAGCATGTGGCCCCTCATCCCATGCATTCCTTGGCACTTGCCCATCTGGCCGCTCCGTAGCACTCACCGAGCCTCTGTGGCCCTCTCTTCTCTCCCTCCTCCCCCACCCTTTTCACTTGCACCCTCTCCTCTTTCCCCTGCTCTTCCCTTCCCCCTAGCACTTCGCATTCGCCTCTCCCTCGCACTTCTTGTTACTCCACTTGCACAATCTGAATGTCACATGGTGCAGTAGGACCGTTATTGTATCTTTCTCCCTCACCCCCTTTTTCTGCCATGTGGTACCTTGAAACACCATTTGTTGTATAGGCGCCTTACAAATAGCCAATAAATAAATTGAACTTCAGCAATCAAGGGGATTGCAGATAGAATGGATAGCAACCGACAGGCTCGTTGGAATAGCAAAAGTCATGTGAGAGCAGTTACGGCACATTAAGCATTCCATTTGATGTATGGCATGTCGCAAAATCAATATCTAAATAAATCCCAGCTGCTGGAAAAAAGGACTACGAAGAAATGTTCAAATGGCCACAGTCCATCTGCAACCATCTTTGGTGGTGTTCAAAAACTTGAAGGTTCTGTCCAGATTCAGATTGACGTCATCTTAATTCAAAGATACACTCATGGGAGGATAACAAGCATTTTCACATGTATGTACATGAACCTTTGAGAGAAGAGCACAATCTTAAGAAAAAGCTGTTGACGCAAGGCCCCCTCCCGCCTCACATAGCTCTACAAAAGATAGTGTGCGACAAAACGCTTACCAGAGATTTGAAGGGCATGACATAAATTCGCCGCACTGGTGATTTGGAGGTTTCCATAACATGTGTCTAAAGTACAGGCCTAAAAGGTTGCACTTCAGCATAGACGGTATGGAGGCCAGAACCAGGCTGGTTGTAGTTGCTCACAATGAGAACATTGGTAGGAAACAAGCTCTAACAGGAGGAGCTTTTGGTATGCTTTGTTATACCATGGTGTTTACAAAAAGAAAAAAGCAATGGGTGGCTAAGTCAATATTAGAGCAAATGGAATTTGACTTTGTGAAAGATCGGACTTCGACTGTGCTGGCTATGCAAACGCACAGACTGACAACAGGTTATTTTTCCAAGGTGCAGTCTTTGCCACAGAAAATTGTTAATGTGGTTTGTCCTCAAAAGGTAAAATTGTAGAAAAGTTGACTTCAAGATTCAAATGAAGTGGTGTGGTCTTTAAAATGTCTTCCTATTTAGATTTAAACAAATAATGTTATATAAAAAACAATTTAAAAAAATGTTTTTTCTGTAAAAGAAACTCAAGTCCACTGTTCTTATTAGATGTTTATTTGTATGCATTATGGAATGAAACAAAAGATGCTGCTGCACATATTAGCTGCAATCATTACAAAGTACATTGATTCTTACAAAGCAACATACATTTGGGTGTTTTGTTTTCTTAAAAAAAAAAACATTGATTGTTTATTTTCTATAGTGAAAAAGAGAAAAGGCACATAGGTGCCAACCACAACACTGACCCATTCGAATCTTCAGTCACACAGGTGGCAGATGTGAATTTAAATTGTTCTTTGGTTTTCATGATGCACGTCTAAGGAAGATGCGTTTCCCACCTTGAAATATATATACATAAATATGTAAATTTTATGCCACATACGCAATTGAGAACTTTAAATGTTTGGCCTGGGGGATAGTACAATACTCTGGAGGATGGTGCAGTGGCATAAGATGGAAAATCCAGCCAACCTAACCTCCATAACTACACTCGGGGAGCAACTCTACACAACACTCACATTAAGAAGTATTTGACAGACTGGACAAGGACAGACAAGAAGCATTGGTTGTGGGGTTGCCCGTATTTGTGGTTCTGCCCTTGGACAATGCAGAGCAAAGAAGCTGAGGCTACTTGGCTGTTATCATGCAAAAAACATGCACTGGATTGTATATGTAAGCTATGCACCACTATAAGTACTGAGCATGAGATGGCAGTCTTTATAGGACTATTAGGACTAATAGACTATTTTAGGACTATTCTAGAATCTTTATGGGGTTGGTATAATTTGGCTGAATCAAGGAGAGGTAACCGATACCCACAGCTCATAAGATGTAATGGAGTGGTCAAAGTTTGAGAAAGTAATTTTGATGCCATCATTACTTGTTGCTTTTTCGAGCATATATCATGAGTCTAATCGTGGGCGCCATAGGGAACCAAACTGCACCTCACTGAGAAGGCCCAACAAGTCCAAACATGTCTGGGGTTGCTTGTGTTTCTGTGCAGAGGGAACCTGGCCTAGCAGTTCATGCAGGGCTGTTCCTATTGGTGGCAGTACCTGACTAATATATGGCTGGACCCCTTTTGCAATGGCGCAGACAGGCTGGAAAATGGTGGTGTGGGGTGGTTGTCCAGAGCAATGCCAGTGGTTCAGATTAATTAGAAACCTTCCACCCATCACTTTTTTTGGTTTTCGCGAATGATACAGACCAGAGTTTTGCTTCAGAAAATTATAATGCATTTTGCAACTATCAGGGTTGGGTTACTCTCACCTGGTCTCTGCAGGGACGTTGGGGCATGGTTGGAGCCCTCCCAGGACCTGGCTCCCTCGGATCGACTTTCTCCCCCAGCCGCTGCGTTATCGAGGGCCCAGGATGCTGGCACTGTTCCTGAGAGAAGATGAGAGACTGAGAATGGCGTGGTGGCGTCGGGATTCCCCTCAACCCTTTGGTGCCAACAGTGCCAACAGTAACCCCATACACAGGTTTCAGCCTTGTTGGGCACAGCTTCACCTCACTGATGATGCCCAACAAGGTTGAAACACGTGTATGGGGTTGCTGTGGTACTCTTGTTCAGAGGAGAGTTGCCTAGCATTTTGGTGCTGGACTGCCCCTGGGCAGGGCAAAGACTGATCTATGGGGACATTTCTTCTCTGTGAAAAGAACAGTGAGCTAAAGACTTGGTTGAGACTCTCCTAGGGGCCATCCACCCAAGAACAAATCAATGGGCTGTGTTCGTGCTGGTAGAGTGTTTCCCAGACCACCCTCTGTTATGTTCTGTCTTAGGGTCGTGGTATATGTCCACCCCCAAGTACCGGAACGACTATTTCCCACTTAATTGGTAACGTCGGCAGTTTGTGTATGGGCTTCCCAACGTACTATCCAAAAGGGTACAGAATCTGGGGATTAATGCCTCCCGCCCGAGGTACTGATACCCACCTCCCTGTATTCCTTCCTTAAATAGACCACTAGTGGCTCCAACACGAAGATAAAGAGCATTGGGGATCATGGGCATCCCTGCCTCATGCCCCTACTCAACTGCCCCTGCTCTGAGATACTGGCGCCCATTTTGACCCTTGATATCGGTTCATTGTACAGCAAACGCACCTATTTAATGTATGTGGGCCCGATACCAAACATCTTCAGGACCACTAGCACTCAAGGCCATCTGACGGAGTCAAACGCCTTAACTGCATCGAGTGACACTACTGCTACTTCCTTTGTCTCTTTCTGGGTGTTAGGGAGAATTTTCTGTTAAGGCCAATTTCCCAAACCTAGCGAGTCCCCCAGCAGCTTTGCTGGATTTTTGGGGTTTATTTTTTTTCTCCTGCTAAGAGTGAGACTCTTTTTCTCCCACTCTTAGACATGATTTGAGGTGTTCCGTTGACTTTGTATGTGTTTTATGGGCTATGGGGTCCTTTACCCCATAAGGCTTCATGTGTTTTTGGTATGTGGGTTGCACAGCACCCTCCGTGCAGTAACCCAGGGGTGTCGTAGCGACCCCCAAACAGACTCCATACCCTGGGACGGACTACTGTCTCCCAGGGCATGTAAAGTCACCATTGGCTTACTAGTCTTAAATTGTGAACAGAACCAGTACAAACCATCATATTGTGGACATACTGGTCGGGGCAATTCGATTGCCCCGGGGTCTGTTGTTTGAGGGGTCACTGTCCAGTCCCCCCCTGACCGAGTTTTGGCTGGTGGCAGTGGATACTACTTTTTATAGTCAACCGCGAATATATTCCTATGGGATTTTCCCATTGTTCGAGGCTACCACTTTTTAATATAGCCTCAAACATACTACCGGTTTACAAAATTAATATAAATTCACCGGTTGGTATTTTTTGCCGAAACTCGGTTCCAAAATGGCGTTTGTGTTCGCTTCTGTGACTCCAACCCAAGTCGAGCCCTTTGTTCCACTTTTTGGCGGGCTTCTCCACAGAAGCCTCCAAAAGTGGTGCCCCTCTGTCTGGGTACCACAGGGGGTGTGGGAGGGGGGTTTAGGCACCCTGGACTGAGTTGCCTTGGCAACTCAAGTCGCACTCTGGTGTGATTGGCCCAGTGGTGAGCCGGCCGGCTCACCACTCAGCATGTTTGAGTGACAGCTAGGACTGATGAATGGGGGTTTTCTGCATAAAAGCAGGGCTTTGGGGACTGGGACTTCAGACGTCGCCACAGGACCAAAGAATCCAAAGAGGGAGAAGCTGAGCCGACCTGCAACGACCCCACCGGTGGAGCCCTGGGGAACCGTCTCACCACTTTTCCCGACGACAGAGGAGATCTTCAATCCGAAGAGTCTTCTTCCTTTGACTGGTGGGGATAACCAGTTTGCCTGCCTTTTCGCCTTCCAGGATCATCTCGTGGCCGCCTTGCCTGTGCCAAGCACCCCGGCAACCGGGATACCACGTTTTCTCCACTACCGCGAATAAAAGGGTAGTACCTTTTAACCGGAGAACTCCGCGCCTGGTTTCTTCCCTGGCAGTGCAACGACCTTCAGCCTTCCTCCACGTCGACGTTGAGGGGGACATGTATCGATCCTCATCAGGTGAGAACTAGTATTTTAATAACTGCTAATGAGTCTTGCCAAAAGAGAATTAGGCCTCACTAGCCCCACTGTACAACAATGAAACCACTCTCTAAGCAGTTTGTTATTTCATATTTGCAGTGTCCAAATCATAAAGAATGGATTAATAAACCCAGAAAAATAAGAGGGTTAAAACATTCACCGTAATAAGATGAGTGGGTCAATATAGATCTGCCATTATCTAATCATGTTGAGGGTAACACCAAGACTTATTTATGTAAGCGATTATACTTTATTATAAAGCGGAATTCCTCATTCAATGCAGTGGATTAAATTAAGATGGTTATTTTGGCAAATTTTGCATTATGTAGTGAAATCACATGAGTAGGGATGAGATGCATGGTAATCACAATGACTAGTAGCACAAAGTGGCGGGACAGATCATTCACTAAAGGTGGTAGATTTACATAATTTAAATGCCATGGAAGCTGGACCCACCTCAGCATTTTGAGTGAGCACTCACATTAACAAAACAAGTGGTTAGGGAATAATTACAGTTAAAATTGACCAAGTTATCATCCTAGCCCGATTCCATAATTTGACATTTATAATATTTTCTTTGCAGGACAATTCACTCGACAATTGATACAGATCATACATTGTAATTAGGCAATCCTATTATTATTAAGTGTATTAAGATAAGCCCAGCCTTGAGAAAGACCTATAGTAAGGTCGAAACCTGTGTTGGCGTAAAGGCATTGTTCTGGATGTTAAGGCATTACAACTGTGACTATTACAGTTTGTGGAAGCAGAGGTAACTGCAAAGTCACCATTGAGCAAGAAATGAAAAATAAATTGATGAAGCCATCTTTAAAAATGAAAACCAGAACCAAACAAAAGATGTATGGACTGTGACTTCAATAATAGGTTGGTGTAGTTAGAAAATTAGGAGGATTGAAGAGACCAACTGTATATGTGATACAGTGGTGCCAATATTACCAACAAGGCTCATCACTGGGTGCAATAACCATAAGTATGGGGTATATCCTTTTCACCATCCTTATTAGTCAATGAGAATGCCCATATGTGGTGGCTTACCAGGTACACCAGCAACATTGCTGAAATGGAGATCAGTCTAAGCGCCCATATACCTCTGGGTCAGGAGCGCTATACAAAATAAACAAACAAACGGCATCTTCTCAGTAGCATTGCAAAGGCATTGAAGCAGTACAGACTTACTCTTAATCCACTCTTCAATACTTCTATGACAACAAATCCTTCCTCTGGTCTACATGTAACCATCTTCATCGATATGTATCCCTCTACCACTTTCTCTCTATCAATGCATCTGTATATCTCACTGTATCCATCTCACTATGCCTGTGTTATGCAGAAACTTGTGCAGTTCCCTTAGAGACCACTGCAAAAGATTTAGGACTACAGGTGTTTGGCAGTAAACCCACTTGGTAGCAGTCTGTACCACACAGATTCACTTGGTAGCTGTGGCTGAGCAGTCAGACTTCCCTCAAGAAGAGTTAGGCAGTATGCAGAGTATACACAATAGGTACAGGGACACAGTAGTACAAACAAATACTGACCAGAGCTCACTTGCAATTTACACTAGCAAAAACGAGGTGAGTAAATTCAGCATACAGTCACTATCATATATATATACAACCATATTCACATATTAGACAAGTCTTAGTGAGAAACACCACTTATTTTCAGACAGAGGTGAGCGCTGAACATAAGATGACACTCTAATAAGTTGTAAAGAAAGGGAGGAAAAAGGCAGTGATAAGGAAGCACACAGGTTTCAATACTTTTACAAAGAACCACAGTAAGGCAGGATAGGCAGAGTTCTACTGGAGAGCAAGGAAGTCAATTGCAAGGCCCACTCTTGGAGAGAGCAAGCAGAAGGGGTCCAGGTTCACACAGTGGTGTTATGCCCAAAGGGTCTTGTAGATAGTTCGCACAAAAAGGATGAAATTCAAGTCAGGAAAAGTTAGCTAGGTTGTCCCAGGCTAGCCCAGGTTAGAAAGTCGAGGCTTTACTGTCATCCCGAACGATCTGTCGCAATCGAAGCCAGGCGGGACACAGTACCTTAAGTGTGAAGGAAGCTCCAGCGGGGGCAGTTGTTCCTGGCAGCAGGTGCAAGTCTGTGTCTCGTCCAGGGGAAGAAGAGGTCTCGCCGTGGAGGAAAGATGAAGGTCGTTGCACTGCCAGGGAAGAAACCAGCCGCGGAGTCCTCCGGTTAAAAGGTACTACCCTTCTCTTCGCGGTAGTGGTAAACCGTGGTATTCCGGTTGCCGGGGTGCTTGGCATGGGCAAGGCGGCCATGCGATGCTCCAGGAAGGTGAAAAAAAGGCGAAACTGGTTATCCCCACCAGTCAAAGTAAGAAGACTCTCCGGACTGGAGATCTCCTCTGTCGTCGTGAAAAGTGGTGAGACGGTTCAGCAGGGCTCCACCGGTGGTGTCGTCGTTGCAGGTCGGCTCAGCTTCTCCCTCCTCGGATTCGTAGGTCCTGTGGCGACTTCTGAAGTTCCAGTCCCCAAAGCCCTGCTTTTATGCAGCACACCCCCATTCACTCAGCCTAGCTGTCAATCAAACATGCTAAGTGGTGAGCCGGCCGGCTCACCACTTGGGCCAATCACACAAGAGTGCGACTTGAGTTACCAAGGTAACTCAGTCCAGGGTTCCTAAACCCCCTCCCACGCCCCCTGTGGTACCCAGAGAGAGTGGCACCACTTTTGGAGGCTTCTGTGGAGAAGCCCGCCAAAAAGCGGAACAAAGGGCCCGACTTGGGTTGGAGTCACAGTAGAAAACACAAACGCCATTTTAGAATCGAGTTCTGGCAAAAAATACCAACCGGTGAATTAATATTGAATAAATAAACCGGCGGTATGTTCGAGGCTATAAGAATTAAATAATTAAAGTTGGTAGCCTCGAACAATGGGAAAATCCCATAGAGATATATTCGCGGTCGAATATAAAAAGTAGTATCCAATGCCACCAGCCAAAACTCGATCAGGGGGGGACGGAGAGGTGCCCCCTCGAACAACAGACCCCGGGGCAATCGAATTGCCCCGACCAGTACGTCCACAGTATGATGGCTTGTACTGGTTTCTGTTCATAATTTGGGACTAGCAAAGCCAATGGTGACTTTACATGCCCTGGGAGACAGTAGTCAGTCCCAGGGTATGGAGTCTCTGTTGGGGGGTCGCTACGACACTCCTGGGTTACGGCACAGAGGGTGCTGTGTAACCCACATAAAAAAAAACTCATGAGACCCTATGGAGTAAAAGACCCCATAGCCCATAAAACACATGGAAAGTTAAAGGAACACCTCAAATCATGTCTAAGAGTGGGAGCAAAAAGAATCTCACTCTTAGCAGGAGAGGAAAAAATCAACCCCAAAAATCCAGCAAAGCTGCTGGGGGACTCACTAGGTTTGTGAAATTAGCCTTACAGAGAATTCTCCCTAACAGCCTGTCCTTGCCGACCTGTCTTTGCATGTCTCTGTGTGAGCAGTTCCATCGATCACCATCATTCTTTTTGTCTACATCCCTCATAATCTTTCCATATGTATATGAATCTCTCCATCTACCTATATCCATCTCTGGCTCTGCATCTCCATATAGCCATACTTCTCTCTATAAATCTCTCTCTCTACATTCATCTCTATGGCCACAAGCATATTTATATTCATCTATCCTTTTGGTTATCAGTGTATATAAACACCTCTATTTTTTTGCAGGTCTCCATGTCTATACCCAGCACCCTCAATGCATCTCTCATATCTACCTAGTGGTCTATGTATACATACATCTGTATATATCCCGATCTATGCATTTATCTAGGTATATCCATATCTCTATTATTGTTACTCTATGTATCTCCACCTATATCAATCTACATATCCATCCCTGTCTATATACCTTTTTACAAAATATAACAATGTCTCTATGGCTCGCTATCCATCTCTCCCTGCAAATCTAACTATAAGTCTCTTTACATATATATCAATGTATCCTATTCATCTCCATTTATTCATCTCCCTGTATGCATCACTCTACATCCCCCAATCCATGTCTCTGTATAGATCTCTCTCCATGCATCAGTCTAGATCTCTATTCATACAGGTCTGATCTATGCAAAGTTTTGTGAACTCCGTTACTCGATAGACCCGTCGCCCTCTAGACTCGTCACCCACACCCTATGTCTGTATATCTATCTTTTTTGAAGTATTTTGTCTTTCACTGTATGGAATGTATAGCCTGCTATAATATGCCAAGTGTAGCCTCAAATACCCAAATAATGCACTTATATGGTTGGTAAAGTCACCATATGTAGGGTAAAGCCTCAAAAGTATGAACTCAAATGACCCAACATTGCCAAGACTCAGAGCACAAACCCCATACCTCACATCCTGCACACAAAACCAAGTGCACAAGCCCTATACCTGGCATCCTTACCACTATCACCGATACTGCAAGCCCCACACATGGGACCCTGCCTCCTGATCTCTCCCCCCCCGCCCGCCCGCCCCTCCTGCCACCTCACTTCCTTGGACTGGGAAAACAAGTAATCTAGTTGCATTGTAAAAGCGGCTGACCAGAACACACTCCTACATGTGCATAATTTAGCATGGCTTAATTAAGAATGTGTATATTAATAGTAGCATTGAAAGTAAAGGTGCTCGTAAAGATAGACATTTTATTATTATTTAGGTCACAATTGAAATAGGAACATATATTTTTCATTTCTGCGGTGAAGTAAAAAACGAAAGCTACGATGGACCATGGGAATTTAAGAACAAAGTGAAAAAGTTCTTTGTATGTTGTGTCACGACCCTCGCCCAAAACCCCCTCTGGCAAACCCATTGGCCAGGTGGAGTCAGGACTCTGGCCTCTAGAGCCTAGCATCCTCTTAAAAAGCCCTTATGGGGCCAGTCGTGGCGCCTAAGGCGCCAGGCTCATACACCATGAAAAACAATGTGCTTGGGAACTACTTTATTGTATTGTCAGCCAACATGGAGGCATCCACATAGCTTGGTGCCTAAGAACCAAGCTATGCGGTCTAGTGTTTTGGGTGTGGTAGCCTGGGGACTACTTTACCTGGACTATTTTGTTGGGGCTATTTAAACCACACCCAAGCTAGACAACATGCTTCGCGTTACTTTGCAGCTTGCAACGTGACGCTCACCGTGTCCAGCTATTCCCTGGAACCTCGGAGAAGCAGAACCTGCAAGGAGACAAAAGGAACATCATTAGCAGCAGCATCTTACCTGCAGTCTTCATCTTTAAACTCTCACAGCTACTGAACAGCTTCCTCGAATCTGCACGCCTCCCGGACAGAACGACCTGAAAGAGGAAGATAGAGGCAACATTAAAGAAAGCAGTAGAGACATTTACAAATTACAAACTGCTCAAAAGGCTTAACTGGCTGGTCGCCTCTCGGCTGGCACCACTCCGGACATTCCACTCGCACTGAAGAACACCGCGACCTACAAGGAAGGAAAACACAGGTTAGCAAAGGCAAGACTTTGCAGCGCTGCGCATAGCGCTACTTACCGCATCATAGCGCTCTTAATGCGCCATCATTTACCAGCGGGACTCAACCAAGCCAGTTCGCCGCGCTGAAGCTCTGCATACCTAAGGAAGAAAAAATACATTTTAAACAAAGAAAGGCTTGCAGGATAGCAACAAAACTAAAGAACAGCAATAAGACCTACCTGAACAATATCAAACGGGCCGGCGTCTGAAGTAACTTGACCGCACTCTCCCATGAAAGACAACGCGCCCCTGCAAAGAAGGCAAGACGGAGAGCATGCCTAATTCTACCACAAGGTGAGGAGAGGGCACCAGAGGGACTGAAATCATACAGGGGTGGAGGGAGGATACTTACCCCAGTCGGTCAGTCTTGAACACAGTCCTCCTGTATTTTCAGGCAGAACCATCCCCCGCAGACCACATCAGGGCAAAGCTGAGAAGCATACCAGCGAGTAACCGACTGGGTGGCGTCCCTGTGGATACCAAGTGAGCGTAACAGTTGTCACTGAATCACTCATAGTACAAATTCCAAGGATACAATATAGCAGGTAAGCTTAAAGAAAAGATAAGATGCACATGAAAGAATCAGAATGGATGAAATTCAAATTTATATTCATAAGAGCGGTCGAACGAGAAAAAACGAGCTTAATTTTACATTGCTAAAATCGAAAGTCAGCAAATCGTGTAAGTAAAGTTTTCAGTATTTCTATATTTGCAGATGTGTACTTGATGAGAAACAATGTGCCACATTGATCTTCAAGTTGACGCATAGACTGCAATTTTTTTTAATTTAAATATAATGCATACAGAAAAAGTATTTTTTTATTTAAATTGTGTATTGTGTTCATTATTTTGCCAATGGGTACTTAAATATATTTTTCCTTTCTCAAATTTACATAATAAGATCAATATGTGCATATGCCATAGCAACCATCTGCCCACCGATGGGTTCTTCAACCAGAATTGGAATTTCACCATCACAAACGGAACAATGATTGGCATCAAATGTCTTCTCCTGGTTGACAAATCTATCCACGGTAAGGCACCAATGTAGCTAACCTGCTCTATCCAACTCTACAAGCCTTCTCGTCATCTCCGCTCTGCCTCCTAAACTACCCTTGTGTCACCCCACCCTCCCTGCGATTCCTCTTGCTTCCGCTCTTTCTCTCTTTTTGCTCCACTTGCATGGAATTCTCTTCCACCCGACATCTGAGAAAGAGTCAACACGGATTTGTTCCAAAACTAAACTAAAAGCCTACATCCTCGCCACCGAGTTACCCTCTTAACTTACTTCTCTAGTCTGCTGCTAGCGAACATTTTCCCTCGCCTCTAACCTGCCTCTGTCCCTTCCCTTCCCTTCCTCTGCCTCCAATATGGCACTTCATCCATCATGGTGCCGCCCCGAGCACAGCTGCCCGTACCTCCTACCTGCACTTAAAAACATCCAGTGTTCGATGTCCTTAATCTATGTATGTCCAATTATGTATTGTCCCTGGTGACTGTTCCATTTACTCCCCTCCACAACCTGGTCAGAATGTCCCACAAACTCACCCCCATTGCAAGAAGTTCACTGCTTCCCTTCAAATCTGATTTATTATCTATTGTATGGCCTTTTATGATAAAAAGAGCATTGTTCCACCTGTATATAAATAAATAGATACAAAATATTCTGGGTCGAACGACCCGCCCACATTTGCCCATTTGCAGTGCCCGAAATCCGAACCAACTTGCCAGAATTTATTCAATGAAAACATACAGATATCAACGTTTTGTTGTCGATGTGCAACAAACTTTTTTTCTCCCAAACGGAACGCCATGTTCTATGATAGAAAATAGATGATAGAACATAATCAAATCATATTTTACTCCACGGAAGTTTGACTTACACAATTCAAGTACTGGGATCAAAACATCGAAGAATGGAAAGAGGAAGACTGCATGGAACGAGACCGTCAAACTACAAATTAGTACTAAGTCTTGGAGTTCCACTGATTATGCATGCCAAAAGTTTGAATGTCTCAGTGGATGTATTCAACTGTTTCTGTTGAAATAAGAAATGTAACGACTTGGTAAATTCCCAACTTGTATTTATTGAAAAGTGCAAGTAGTTTGCTTTATTTTGTGAAAAGCAAGAAAACCTTTATTGTGTGTGTACACTTGCATGAGTCTTCATCTTCTGGGTTTTGGGTTAGGTAACGTAATGATGTAGTTGATGACAGCATACGCTTGGCTATGCTGTGCACCAACGTCATGAGAACATACTGGTTTGATGTCAGGTGGTGGGGCGGGTGTTATGATTTACTACTGCAAGGGCACTTGAACTTAGGCAGATAAGATTATCACAAGATGGCGGTTTATAACCTGCGAGGTTTGCATGTCTAAAAGTTGGAATATCAAACGTAAGATGCATTTGAAAGAAATGTCTGATCAATCGATACATATGCTCCAATATACATGCCCTATCCATTGGGTCAATACAATTTCTGAGAGAACTTCCCTCTTAAGCCTGACTGCTCTTCCACTTTCTACCATTTTAAGAGATGTTTGACTCCCCTTTTACGCTGCCTGATCCAAACAAGGCTGCTAAGGTTGTTGCAGTCTCCGATCGTGGGTCCTTTGGCATGGTCTGATCACCATTATTGGAAAAGACAACACCACAGAATTAGTGGTATTCAAGGTCATACACAATGGGAGATGGTGAATCCACTTGAAGGGGTAACACCCAAAATGATCGGATAAAAAGTGTGTATGGACTTTGTTCGAGACCAAAATAACCAAACATAAGGAAGGGTGCTGCAGGGGTGTGCCCCGATCCACATATTGGGTAATTCGAGGTTTCTATGGTGTGGGGTGTCCTCCGCTTCTATAGCATTGACGGTGGGGGACAACAACAAATAAATTAACGAAAAAACAGGGGCCAAGCAATTAGGCTGCGGGCAGATTGGCCACGAACAAACGCAGCACAAACAACCCAGATCCTGTGAAGGTGGCCTAGCATGGCCATGGATAATATTGGGAAAACCAACCCACGAATCAGAACACACATTAGATCCATTGCTGAATCAATACATGAATAAAGAGACAGAATCCTCCTGGTTTAGTGGTTGTTAGCACTGTGCTCCAGATAGTATGTTTTGGTATGATATGGCATTTATAACGTGCCTATACACAAGTGTTTCAAGGCGCGACAAGGCAAGGGGGGTGGGGGGGAACAAAGTGAGGACAGACAATGATCCTACTAGGCCAAGTCTCATTAAGATCGCGCAAGTGCATGGGAAGGGGGCAGGGACAGTGCAGTACGTGGGAATAGATAATAACAAAAGGTAAGTAACGGCCAGCTTGTGGAAAGTGCATGGGTAAGTGCAGACACCAGGTGTCAGGAGCTTGTTGGAGGGACTGTAGGGATACAGAAACAGTCCCCAAGTACGGGGTTGCCAGGCGGGCAGTGCAGGTGTGTGATGCTGGCGGGGAGGAACCTGGGCCCGAGATGAGAGGGTGTCCAGGTAGCCAGTGCAGTTTTGGTTACAGCCAGGAGGTCAGCAAAGGAGAGGAGGAGAAAAGGCAGAAGCAAAGAGAAAGGTTTTGAGGTGCTTTCGGAACCGGAGATGGTTCTCCTCAAGTTTAAGGGAGGCAGGGAGGCTGTTCCAGAGGGAGACACCAGCCGACGACAGATCTCCCACCAACACATTGCTTGGAGAAGCGACTGACCCTGAGGGAGTTGGAGGCGGATGAGTGAAGGGCTCGAGAAGGAAGATATTTAGGAAGAGAGAGTTGAAGGTATTAAGGTCACAGAAGGCCTTGTGGACGATGCAGAGGGTTTTGAACTTTATCCTCGCAGCTAGTGGGAGCCAGTGCAGAGATTTCAGTCCTGGAGAGATACGATCCCTGGGCTTGAGGCCAAGGACAAGTCTCGCAGTCCTGTTCTGGATAAGTTGCAGAGGGCAGAGAGTAGAAGCAGGCAGATTTAGAAAAAAACTGTTGCAATAGTCCAGCCTAGAGAACCAGAGCTCTGGAGACTGTGAGCTTCTGGGGGAAAGAGAGGAAAGGAATAATGCCTCTGAGGAGGTGTAGCTGGTAGTGTGACTTCTTAGAGATGTCAGAGATGTGAGGAGAGAAGGAGAGTGTGGAGTAGAAGATGACACATCAAGGTTTTTTGCTGTGCAGGTGGGAGCAGGAAGAGGACCAAGAGAGGCCGGCCTGAGAGTTACAGGAAAGAGGGGAGCAGGTGTGCCGATGAGGGGAATCTCAGTCTTACTGGCATTGAGGCAGAGGTCATTGGCGGCACACCACTCCTGGATAGCAGACAGACAGTCAGAGATGAGGGAAGGAGAGGAGGCGGCAGAGGGTAGCCTGAAAATTAGCTGGGTGTCATCTGCACAGCACTGAAAGTTGGGGCAGAGAGCGGCGATGTGGTGGGCAAGGAGTGCCAAGTATTGGTTGAACAGCCAGGGAGAGAGGTTAGACCCCTGGGGGACGCGACAGGTAGGGAAGAAGAAAGTGGAGAGAAGAACCCAAGTTGGACTTGGGAGGGTTGGTCAGAGAGGAAAGAAGTCAGCCACGCCAGAGCCTGGCCGGTGATACCCAGGTTATCGCTGAGACTGTTGAGCAGGATGGCGTGGTTGATCGTGTCAAAGGCAGAAGAGAGATCAAGCAGGATGAGGACGTACGGGTTGTTCGAGTCAAGGTTGGAGAGGAGGTCTTCACAGATGTTCAGGAGAGCAGTTTCCGTGCTTCTGGCAGCTCTGAAGCAAGACTGATGGTCATAAAGACTACCATCATATTCAGTGTGGAGATTAAGCTGAGAGATGGCCAGGTTCTCCAGGAGCTTGCCCAGGAAGGGTGTGATAGATTGGGCGATAGTTAGCCGGGCAGGAGGGGTCGGCAGAGGGTTTCTTAAGAAGAGGCTGCACAAGGGAGTACTTCAGGGGGGATAGGAAGACTCCCGTGGTGAAGGAATGATTGCAGAAATTAGCCAGTGCAGGAGCCAGGGAGTCGATGTGGTCCTTGACAGTTTGAGGAACAGGGGTGAACCTGTTTCGACAAGACTTTCATAGATCGGACTTGACTAGAAACCTTGTCTGCGGAGAACAGGGTAAAGGCAGAGAAAGAGGGAGGCGAGATGGCTGCAGAAGGGCCAGAGGAAGGACAGGGAGTAGAGGGAGGGAGGGTATAGGAAGAGCGTGCGGACAAGATATCCTGAGTTTTAGAGGTGAAGTGAGAAGCCAGTGCCGTGCAGAGGGCCTGGGAAGGGACAGGAGAGGTAGAGACTGCGGCAGGATTGGCCAATTCTTTGCAGATTTTAAAGAGTTCAGCCGTGTTGTTAGAAGCTGCAGAGACGCAGGCTTGGATATGAGCTCTCTTCTTGGTTAGGACAGAGAGCCGGTATTGCCTTTGGAGCAGGCGGCAGGCCAGTTTGTCAGAGGATGTACATGAAGCAAGCCATTTCCTCTCAGCCACCCTGCACTTGCGTTTAGGGTGACGAGGTCCGAGTCGTACCAGGAGTTGCACTTGGCTTTGGGCTTCAGGCGGATTCTCATGACAGGGGCAAGGATATCAAGAGTATCAGATATAGCAGAGAGGAGCGTGGAGAGGGCTGCGTCAGGGTAAGCGTCAGCCAGAGGGGGAGGGGTGAAAAGGTGGCAGCAAAAGCCTCAACTGATACGCGCTTCATGGGACGGATGACCGAGAAGGTGGGTGGCAGTGATGGAAGTGGCTTGGCCTGAGGGGTAGGGAGGGTGAGGTGAGAGGAGAGGAGAGAGTGATCACTCCAGGAGAGAGGAGTGGAGAGCGGGACAGAAAGGGGAAGGTCTGAAGAGATCAGAACATCCAGAGTGTGCCCTGCAGAGTGAGTTGGGCCAGAGGGGTGAATAGTGAGAGAGAGTCGCAGAGGTCCCGTAAGAGTCCAGAGGGAGGACAGGAGGCATCAGGTGGATGTTGAAGTCTCCAAGAAGGAGTTGGGTGGTTGAGGCCAGGAGTGAGGAGGAGCATCCGCCCACTCAGAGGAAGGAGGAGATCTGGCCAGGTGGCCGATAGATAGTAGCCACAGTAAGGGAATGGCTAGGGGAGAGAGCCTGCAGACGAGGCATTCAAAAGAGTAGGCCTGCATAGATGTAACAGAGGCAGGAATCCACTCAGGGAAGATCCGGGCTACACCCCCTCAGGAGCGGTTGGACCTGGGCGTGGAGAGGATCTTGTAGCCGTCAGGTAGGAGCGTGTCAAAGCAAGTAAAACAGCTGGCCGTGAACCATGTCTCGTGAGACCGAGGACATCAAGGTCAAGTTCTTCCAGAAGGCGGCAGATAACAGAGGAGTGTTTGACAGCAGAGCGAGAGTTTAGAGTGGCGATGTGGAGAAGGTTGCCATCCTTCAAGGACTTCCGAGGAGGGGTACAGATCAGAGGTACGCCCTTCAGAGGGGTCAAAGGGGCCCAAGTGGGGGCAGATAGGGAAGGAGAGGGCAAGGTAGCCAAGGAGGAGGCAGAAGGGGGAGGCGAGGTAGCTGCGGGAGGGGGGCAGGGGACAGCAGGAGACGAAAGGAAATTGATGAGGCGCGGGAAGCATCTATCAAAGAGAAGGTTGGCCTGAGGGCCTTGGACCAGGACGGTCCCATTTGTTTAAACATTGATGACCTTGGAGGAATGGAAGGAGGCCAGGAGGGCGTCCCAACGGGTGCCACCATTAATGGGAGAAGAGGAGAAAGGAGAGAGCACAGGGACCATATGAAGGGTCCATAGTTCTGGCAAAGGGACGACAAAAAGGATGTCGGTGAGAGTTTGCTTGGAGGAGGCACTGGTGTAGGTGTCAACGATAGGGAAGCCTGGGTTGGAGACCAGGATGTCCTTTTTAAACTATTTCCTATCAGATTTAGTGAGGAGAGCAGGATAGTCAATAGAGAAGCAGTTAGAAAAGATAGGAGACAGAGAGCACCATTGAGTAGAGGGGAGAGGGGAAGAGGTGGTAGGGAGAGGTGGAGACACTAGAGAAGGACACTAGAGTAGGCAGACAAGACAGCGAGAGGCAAGCAAGTGGAGCAAAGGCCAAGACAAGACTGAGGGTTAGGAGCTTACAGAATGCACATTTTAAGACAGGAGAGAAGACTCACTTAAGTTAGAGAATCCTGAAGGGGGGAGAAGACTTAGGTTGACAATGCAGTTGTGCAAGGCCTAGGTTTCGCAGTGCACTTTAAATACTTTCCCAAATCAATTTTAAAACTGGCGGAAAAAACACACCTAGATTTGAGAGTCCCGAAAAGTGGGGGGAAAAATAAAAATTAAATTAAAATTGCGAGTCTGCTATATGGGCAGGTTTGCAGGGTAGAGTGAGGGTAGAGTAAGGTCAGTACCTAGCATGGGCCATCCCCACCTTCCTAGGTGAATGGAGCCAGAAAAGGATGAGGAGAGTACGAACCTTTGTTGGCTAAGTCAAGGAAGACAAACAGTCAGAAATGAAGAGAAAGACTGTAGTGCCAATTGAGCCCAGCCATACATTAGGGCAGGCCCAAGGGAAAGGCTAGGATAGAGGGCTTACTAGGAACTTGAGCCCAGCAGAGGCAGGCAGGAGCCAGACCCGAGTAGACCATTGAGACAACTCTAGGTTCTATCCAAGTTCAGGGTGGCAACTGTAAGGTCACCAGCCACACTTAATCTTGCATCATATGAGAACCAAATTGGGGCTGGTTAGGAAATTCTACGCACAAGTACCCAGGAAGGATGAGCAGCCATTTAACAAATTAAAAGGTCCCCCCTTAAACCAAAAGCAGTCTGATGCAGGGTCTGCTCAGTAGCAGTTTCACAGACAAGGTAAAGACAATAACCAGTGCAACAAGAAAGGAGAATACTGGTGCACTTAAAACTCCCTGACAAAGACTCCCTAGGAGTAAAAAAAAAAATTGTGTAGGGTACCTCTAGTATGTATATGTATATGTAATCGCACATCTATCCCATGAATAATAATCCGCTGAACTGCAGTTTCTCCTAATTCTAAGGTATTGACCATATGGCAAATTGTCTGAGCCCCTGGAGTATAGCTGGTGTAATATAAGAACGCATTTGAATCAGTGCCAAATAAGGTTCATGTATGGTAATGTTGAGATCTAAAAAGGTTAATCCAAGTCATCAAACTGTTCATGAAGCCAGCAGTTGTTTGAAAGATCTCATTTGTGGAGGTCCCCTGATTTAGAAAGCCCTCACACCCCATGCCTATCAGTATTGGAAGTTACAGCTGCAAACACAGACTCCACAGGCAGGCCCTCTGCACTCTCATGTACAGTGAAAGTGTGCAGCATGACTCTTTCCTGGCACACCACTGCTGGCAATGAGTTCCAGGATTTGGGGACACTAATCTGCTGCCCTAACAGAAACATTGTTGAAAAATCAATGTACATAATGAGTAATGATTGCCAATAAGGATACATATCAATGTGTTGAACTTATCCATCAGTTGCTTAGTAAGGATGGACCCAATATCATTGAAACCTATCCATTTAGCATATACTTTGTGGAATCGACACATTACACTGTGTAGAAAGCATTGTAAAATGTCCAGATGAATCCCATTAGCACAGGAAAAGGAATTACTTTCTAAATTCTAAATAAACAGTTGATTTTTGTGTAGCTTCCCTGCTAGGTTTGCCTTTATACACCATAAAAGTATGTATGTAGTTTATCACCTATGCCCAGAGACATTTTTTAAAACTGCTCTGTCAGCAGCTAAAACATCCCACAAATTAGTGCTAGCAATGAACCACATGATACGACCAAAGCAAACAGATGTACATGGCTACTTCAAAAAGGTTTTGGGTAAATTAATGCAATTTCAGTTTATATACTTAAGGTGGCTCGCTTAAAAAACATTCAACAAAAACAAGCGGACCTACAGGCAGAAATATAAGAGAAATTATGAATGGAGGATGCTCAGTGCCCAGATGCCCTTGGTTCGGTGAGCTTTACAAATGTTAAAATAACTCAAATAAATGAAGACAAAGCCTAAAGGCATGCATAATATCTTCGAAAACAACAGTGACACCGACAATGTTGAAGCCCATCGGCCCAGATACTTCCACTAAAAGGAGTATTGAGATTCCTGTAATATGTGCTGGGAATGTGTCATTTTTCAACACTTTGTCTATCCGCTTACTATTGAGCTCAAACACTTGCTTCCCTAACGTTGCTAGGCAACGTGTTTGAATTTATTTGCCACAACATCAGCAGGAAGCGGAAGGAGCCAGCGGCCCGACGAAGGCCGGATAAAGGCCCTGTTTGTCCCTGTTCGCCACAGGGGGCAACAAAGCACCCTGCTGATTTGCCTTCACCGTAGTTTCTTCTTATCCCACTTATGAACTCCTAAACTGTCCCAGCTGAACATTGTGAATCGGATTCGCTTAACACCAAGCAAGCGTAAATGAGTACATCCATTGCGCCTGCTACTTCATTGCCTGCCAACTATGCACGTGTAGAGCACAATCATCCTGCCTGTCTCAGTGGTATTCCAGGTTTGCTAATATGCAGGTTATATATGCTACTCAGCCCCTCTGTAGCCGACTCTTTTAATCATCGTACATATAATCTAACTTCCACATAGGACCGCTGTTCGCTCATGTCTGTCTATTCACCCGTCCTTTAATGCTTCAACCCACTGTGCCTGATCACGGAAATTGTATTCAGCCCAATGTGCCTCACATTATACCTTATATTGGAAAACTATCTTGACCACAGCATCATTCAGCCTCATCATTGTGCCTTATATTGGAAAGTTGCATCTAGCCCATAGTGCCTATTATTGTGCCTGATATTGGTAAATTGTATTTAGCCCACAGTACATATAATTGTGCCATATACTGGAAAATTGCATTTAGAACACAGTGCCTTTTCACTGTGTCTCATATTGGACAATTGTATTTAGCTCCCAGCCCATTGTGCCTGATCTTAGAAACCTGTATTTAGCCCACAGTGCCTAACGTAGGAGTCCTGAATCTTGTCCTAGCCAAAATGATCACCATCCTAATGAGCAATTTCTCCGCTAACACCACTCACCCCACGCCCAAACCACTTTAATTCACCATCATCCGCCACTATGGCCCTCACCAATTCAACTCACAAACTCCTTCCTATAAAAAACCACCTCCACCATCAGACCAGATTAGGCGTACCCACTTCCTACCACCTATTACTCCTATACAGCAAACAACACACCCAATCAGCAAAGACACCCAAAACATATCAGATATTATCACCAGCTCAATGGATCCTTCGTTCCAACCAACCTTGCTCCACTTATTGGAGAAATCACAGAATAGGCTCCAGACTCACCAACCCGGCTTCAGAGCCTTAGCCATGCACCAGCAACCACAACTCTAAACCTACTCAGGTACCCGATCATCCATCACCCCCTCAAAAAATCACTACCAACAAAAAGACTAAGGAAACCCACAAAATTAGCGGTGCACTCATCAATGCCAGATCTCTCATAGCCAACACCACTAAAATCGCTGACATCACAACTAACCAGTGCGATTTCCTTGCCGCTACAGAGACTTGGCTCTACAAAGCAACTGGCCCTGCCCTCTCCCTAGCTGTCCCAGATAATTTCACCATTATCAGAAAAGACAAGAGAAACCTCTAAAGCAGGAGGCATAGCATTCATATGTAAATCCAGCCTTGTTTTGAGTGAAACGGAATCCATCCCTCTACACTCCACTGAATTGCTATCAGTTAAACTATGATTATCTGCTTCCCGCACTGTCTCCATGCACCCGGTATACCATCCTCCAGGCTCGCTAGGGCCATTCAAAGAAGACATAATAACCCTACTTAATACCAACACCAAACCCAGCTCCCAAACTATCTTACTTAGGGATTTTAATCTAGGTCTGAATGACCCGAACGACACAAATGCCACCATAATATCTAATGCCATCACAGAAGCAGGTATCATCCTCAGGAACAACACACCTACACACAAAAGGTTGCACCTTGGATTGGATCGCAGACATCAATTGCCTGTCCTCATTTATTTAATTTATTTATTTGTAACGCGCCGAAGCTCGCAAGCATCAGGGCGCGGAAAGACACAAGGACGAAGATTAACGGGACGACACAAAAAGAGAGTAGAGAGGAGGAGCAGAAAGATGGCAACATGATGCGGTGTAGTAGTTGCCAAATTATTTGAAGAGAAAAGTCTTCAATTGCTTCCTGAAGAGTTGGATGTTGCTTTCCACTCTAAGGCTGCAAGGCAGTTTGTTCCAGTGGGAAGTCGCCAGGCTCGGAAAAGCTCGACCGAGACCAGTGGCTTTACCTGGAAGGCTGGGATTGATCAGTCCTTGTTTGGCGGATCTCAAACTACGGCTCGGCTCATACCAGCTGAATTTTTTCCTGAGGTATGCTGGCGCCGTGACAAAGACATCGGTGTGTTAGGGTCAGTGATTTAAACAGGACCCGTTCCTTCACTGCCAACCAATGGAGATCATTTCTTTCCTTGGTGATGTGTTCACGCTTAGATTTGTTAGTGATGGACCCGACAGCATTATTCTGGATAATCTGGCATTGTTTCAGGCAGTTGTTGCTGGCGCCAAGCATTAACGCGTTCCCATAATCCAAGCGAGACAGAATGGTAGCTCTCCCTATCTTGGCACTATTCTTGATGTTTAGAAATAGATGTGTGGAGACTGGCCAACATGGGAGAAAGGGATTACACTTTCTTCTCCCACGTTCACCTGGGTCACTCACGGATCGATCTGCTTCTAATCTCAAGCATCCTCATACCCTGCGTCGAATCCATCCAAATCGGGCTCAGAGCCCTCTCGGATCATGCTCCAGTCATATTGAACCTGAGGGTATCAGGCCTCCCGGAGCCGCCCCAGAGACAATGGAAACTGCAAGACCACATTCTATCTGACATCGCAATCAGAACAGAAATTGCAGAAGCCCTCAAAAATTATTTCAGGGAAAACACCACCAAAGACTCCTCGCTGGCCACGATATGGGACGCTATGAAACCTGTCATCAGGGGCACGGCGAACGACTGCACAGCTCGACTCAGACGACTTGGCAAGCTGCAACAAGACGCACTTGAAGCGGAGGTGGCAGAAGCGGAAAACATGCTTAAACGAGGCCCGAACAGGAAAGCGAGCCGCATGCTCCAGAGGGCGAAACGCTCCCTAGAAATGCATCTGGCCGACAAAGCGGCCAGGGCGCTAACATACACTAAACAGTTTTACTATGTGCACAGCAACAAAGCAAACCGGCTCCTGGTCCACAAACTAAAAAAGCTACGAACAAGAAACCTCATCCATAGCCTCGCGGATGCGCAAGGGACTCTTCGTTACTCCATCAAAGAGAAAATTGAAATCATGGCTTCCCATCACAGAACGATCATGTCGGGTGCTCCCACGGCCGAAACAGCACAAGCCAAATATCTGGCAGAAGCACATATTGCCGCCCCATCCCCACAACTTGAGGCCCTGGAGGCCCCCTTCTCGGCAGAAGAAGTTAGTGAAACCATATCTAAATTGAAAAATTCAACCCCTGGCCCAGATGGGCTTACAGCCCAATTCTACAAAAAATTTTCATATATCCTATCTCCCCACCTGGCTACCTTATTCAACTCATTCCTCTCCTCAGGCACGACCACCCCCTCAATGGAAGAATCAATAACCGTAATCCTGCCGAAGCCTGGAAAGGATCGGAGCCAGTGCGCCTCCTATAGACCTATCACCCTTTTGAACTATGACGCAAAAATCTTCACCAAAACCCTCGCGAACAGGTTGGCCCCCTTGCTTCCATCAATTATCCACCCGGATCAGACGGGATTCATACCCGGCCGCTGCACCCATGATAATATAAGAAGAACCATCAATGTCATCGAATCGGCCAATAGGAGGGGGCAGGCATTGATGGTACTATCTTTGGACGCACACAAAGCTTTTGATATGCTTGACTGGGGCTACATCCGAAACTCACTCACACACTTTGGCCCAAACTTCATAAAATGGACATTAGCAAATTACCAACATCCCTCCACCAGCCTCAGAATGAATGGAGCCAAGTCCGAACCGATCAAAATCTCAAGAGGCACTAGACAGGGGTGCCCCCTGTCCCCCCTGGTATTCGCCCTCTCCATGGAGCCATTCGCGATCAGGGTTCGCCACAATGCAGGGATCCAAGGTCTGGCAATCAAGTCCCAAACATATAAAGCCGCCCTGTACGCCGACGATGTCCTCCTCATCTTAACCAAGCCAGAGGAATCCATGAAAGCCCTATGGAAGGAACTGCTAGAATTCGGGGAAGCCTCGGGTTTTAAGGTTAACCTTACCAAGTCCACAGCATTAAGCATCAACCTTCCTAGCCAGCTACTATCGGACCTGGAGAAGGAATATCAGATCCCCTGGGCCAGAAAGAACCTCCCGTATCTGGGGGTCCAGCTTCCCGTCGCTTTAAGCAGACTATACAGAGCCAACTTCCCGGCACTCCTGAAAGAACTCAAAGCCGATCTCACAAGCTGGCAAAAACAGGAGATTTCCTGGTTTGGAAGAATCACGGCCTTGAAGATGAACCTCATCCCTAGACTCCTGTACCAGTGTGCTGCCATACCCACCACAATCCCGAAGCAAGAGATCCAGAAGTTACAAAAGAACATCATGAGCTATATCTGGGAGGGGAAACAGCCGCGCATCCCGCGAAGGATCATGCTCCGGGGTCGGGAGACGGGAGGTCTGGGAGCACCCGATGTTGCAAGATATGTCCTGGCTGCTCAGCTCTCGTCGGCGTTCGCTTGGCTCCCCGCCGCCTCCAAGCCCCGCTGGCTGGAGCTGGAGGAGGCCTGGAGTCCAAGCCCAATAACCTCACTGCCACACCTGAAGGAACCCAGCGCAAACAAGGGCACGGGTCCTCTGTCGGCAACTGAAAACACAGTAAGGAGCTGGAAGAAAGCGGCGCGACTATGGAACCTCTGCGGCACGACGGGCCCACTCACCCCGGTTTGGGGAAACCCAGAATTCACCCCGGGCTGTCACCCCAGGAACTTCAGGAGATGGAAAGATGGAAGACTGGAGAGGATACAAGATTTTTATGAGGAAGGAAACCCCCTAGACTTCGAGGCCTGCAAGGCAAAGTTCGACGTGCCGGAGAGCGAAAGATTCAGATACACCCAGCTCCGCCACTGGCTCTCGAGCAGGGAGATGAGGCGTCACGGAAGCAGGGCCCTTACAGCCCTGGAACTCACCCTCACAGGCTCCCCGCCACAGGGCAGAATCTCCACCCTCTACAAGCTCTTGGACAGAACAGACCCATCCCGCAAAGAACCATATATGCTGAAGTGGGAAAATGACATCGGGAGGCCTATCGATTTGGAGGAGTGGAACCATATCTGGACAAGAGCAAACAGAAGCTCGAAGTGTGTTTCCAACAAGGAAGGGGCATTCAAGGTATGCTTCAGGTGGTATCGGACCCCAGAGACACTCAATAAATGCAACCCCACGATTCCCCCGGCTTGCTGGAGAGGATGCCCAGACAAAGGCACACTCTTCCATCTGTTTTGGTCATGTCCCAAGGCTATTCAATTCTGGAAATCAGTGCTGGATCACATCAAGAAAATCACAGGACTCACCATCCCATGGGACCCGGGCATCGCTCTATTGGGATCAAGCGGGGAGGGCCAATTCCCCCTTTCCGGGCACAGAGCAGAGCCATGCTCCCACCTGTTGACTGCCGCAAAAATCTCCATAGCTAGGCTGTGGAAAAATCCAGAGGGCCCAGCAGTACAAATGTGGTGGACGAAATGCTGGGACATAATTGCAGCGGAAAAAATAACTGCCCTCCGGTTCGGAAATAGAGACAAATTCTCCCAAACATGGGCTCCCTTTTTGGACTACACCCAGAAATTCCCAGGGTTGGCACGACAACCCCCCTACCTACGATGGATGGACAAAATTGAATAAATACAGAGGGGACAACGCAGAAGCAGAGGTACAGATTGGCCTAAGGTCCTGCCGGCTATTAAACCCAGGAATAACGCATCAAGGCCCGAACAATCTGACGCTCACCGCCACCCACGTATGACCCAGTGCCTAAAGAACATACAAGGATCCCTTCTCGCCCACTTGTAACCTATCACCGCCCACTAGGGCTAGACTAACCGCTTGCCTTTCCCCTTGAACTGTCCCCTGACCTGTTATTACTGTTTTGTTATGAAGGACATTGTCCTTGTTGTTTTACTACTTGTACCTAGAAGCTCAACGTCGCTGCTCGCAGCGCTCTTTATGTACTCGCAACCACTCGATGCAATGTATGTACAAAAACCAATAAATATATATTTTGAAAAAAAAAAAGAAATGGTCTGATCTGGCAGAGAAGCCTTTGGTCCTCATTAACAAATACTGAACCGTAAGTGTGGACAGACCACAACCTGATCTCATTCACCATCCAAGACAGTCTTCAAACCAACTCGGCTAGACCCATGGCCCCACCTGCCCTAACTAGAAATAGGAAAACATCACAGTCCCCAACCTCCGGCCCCTGATACAACCTATCACCAACTCTGTGAACCTACCAGCTCCAATCCTACAGATCTGGTTGACCTGTACAATAATAACATTAGTTTGGCTACTGATTCCATTGCACCACTTAAACTCAGCAAAGAGAAACCTTTAGCTCACCTAAACACATGGTTTACTCCCAGCCTAAAAGCTCTGCGCATTGAGAAAAGTCTCGCTGAGACCAGATGGAAAAATACGACAGCTCAGAACAAGCTCCTTTTCACCTCCAGGGCCATTAAGTATAAAAAGGAAATCATTCAAACAAAAAAAGGCATCTTTATGATAGAATAGAAAAAGCCAGCTCAAGCACCAGAGAAATCTTCTCTATCCTAAGGGAATTGGAAACCCTGGTCACTCCCAAGGACTCTTGCATCAAAAACAAATATCTTGGTGTACAGACATCCAAAACGCCCTCTGCAATAAAATAACCTTGCTCCAAGAAAGAATCAATGTAAATAAAACACCCTACATAAGATTGCCTTAGAAATACAAGAAGCCATATTACAAGAAACCTCCTCAAACAAGACCCAGTTACCACTTTAAATTTCAACTCTATCTCAACCGCTGAGGCTGAAAAGATCCTCTTTGCTTAAAACATCTAAATGCCTAGGGGACACATGTCCAGCACCTATTTTAAAGAAGCTGCAAAAACCCTGGCTCCTTTCATCTCCACATCTATCAACTCCTCCTTCAAATCATGCTCAGTACCTACCAATCTCAAAGATGCCTGGGTACTACCCTTACTAAAAAAAAAAACTAACCTAGACCTCAACACTCCCACCAATTATAGGCCAATCACAACCGTACCTTTTCTTCTCAAAATCCTTGATAAGGCTGCCTATCTCCAGATTCAAGCTTATCTGGATATCAACAACCTACTGGGCACTCGCGAATCAGGCTTCAGGCCGAGACGTGGGATCGAGACGCCCTTCATTGACCTGAAGAATCAACTAGACGACCGGAAAGACAAAGGTGAAACCTCCATCCTCCTACTGCTAGACTTGTCCGCCGCGTTCAACCTTGTCGACCATAATGTCCTGTGCAATCACCTTAAAACAGCCGCCCATTTTTCTAAGGAAGTCACCACCTGGATAAGGTCATTCTTGGACAACAGATCCATTAGAGTCTTCTCACCCTCCTCTGCAGCAGACCCAGTACCTATTACATGTGGAGTACCACAAGGCTCCTGCATCTCCCCAACCCTGTATAATATAGTTACAAAACCCAACATACTTGACTATCTGGGTGCCTCATACACTATTTTGATGACACCCAGATTCTCATCCCCATCCTAGGTGACTATGACGAAGACGTAACCATGATCCACAAAATGTATCTAATTATACAAACATGGATGGCCACCCATGGCTTAACTCTCAAGGACGAAAAAACAGAGCTTTTAATTGTTGGGTGCCCTAAAAGACTGACTAAACTCTCCACCCAATATAACTCCGTCCTCATTGATGGAATTAAGATCAAAGTCTAAGGAGGTCGAGACCCTAGGTTTCTACCTAGACTCTGCTCTCCAACTCAAACAAATCAACGCTACAGCTTCTGCCACCAACTATACATGTAAACTGATTTATGTAAACTATTCCTGTCTACAGTAAGCTGAATTACAATTGGAAGGGCCTTAATCCTCTCCAAAGTGGACTACTGCAATGCCTTATACTTAGGCACCAGCAAACGCAACACCACTAAACTACAGACACTCCAAAACAATGCCCTAAAAGCGGCTCTAGGCATACCCACAACTCAAGCACATATCTCACGTGAGACGTGACACAAACTGGCTTTGCTTTGTAAAGACTGGAGGGGATGTCTGTACTCCTGCTCTCTATATGGTAGAGGAGAGGCACAGAGGACCCCAGCCAAGATTCTCTATTGTTGGTAGCAATGGACGAGCAATCAAGATCTAGCTTGTCAGGAGGTGATGCAGGCTAGTTCTTGAGTACAGTGTAGTCACCGAGCACCCACAAAGGAATGTCCACACACTGTATTAGTGAAAATTAGTGGCAAATATATACAGTTCTAAGTGGTACTACAATTATTAGCAAATTTCATTAAAGTGCATCAACTGTACTCTGGTCAAATGTCACACAAATCAATTAATAAAAGGTAACCAACAATAGACATAGGAGGAAAAGCAGTTTGTTTAGAATAATTGGCAGAGTAGTACTTTAGCTAGTAAGTCACAACTCTGTATGAGGACCCCCCCGTCCCCTACCTGGGCAACCTGTAAAATATAAGATATACTACAAGCCCAGTCCATATATTGTGCAATGAGTCTTCTTCCCTTCTAAAATGTTTCTACCACCCCAATGTACCTGGAAAAGTAGAGTTCCTCGAGGAGGCGTTGATGGATCCTTCTTGAGTGACTCCCTTTAAAGCATGAGCCACGGATTGTCGATGGGCCTCGAAGAAGGTGAAGTTGGCGTCGATGATACTCGATGAAAAGTTCGATGGTGTAGAGGCAGCAGCTTTGGTCCTGGAAGTGCTCGTCGACGACATGTCGAAGACGTCCTGCAAGGATGAAGCGTGTGGGGCACCTCGAGGTCGATCGTTTGGGACTGTAAAGAGTCTCTGAAGAACTTTGGCCCAGCAAGGACGTGGAGTCGTCCGGCATCCTTGCAGTCTTCGGGTGGCAGGAAACCCACCGGTGGATTCTCCTCGGTGCGTCAGTGGCCTCTACTTTCTCGGGCGGGACAAAGCGGTCGGCGGTGCGATCAAGTGATTCCTTCGATTCGAATGTCTTAATCAATGGAGCGTTGCGGCTCCGGTCGTCGACGGCGTCAATTGGTCCCCGCTTCTGGGCAACACGGCTTTGACGGGCCTCCAGCGGTCATCGCAAACCTACGAAACCTGGTTGATGGTGGACGGAATGTCCGGTGCTGCTCTACGTTCTCCTCGGTGGTCCCAGTCTCCGGTCGGCAGCCTGTCGAGGGTCTGACTTCCATGGAGCTTCGACGAAGGTTAGCGGTGCTTGATGGTGCCCCGGAGATCGCGAAGAGGGCGCCTAATCAGGTCCTCTCTCGGATCAGTCCTTGAACTCTACAGCTTTCAGATCGGGTTGAAGCAAATGCATCAGCAAATCATCTTCCAGCTGAGCTTCAAGGATAAACTTAAAGTATCAACTTCAGCTCCTGAACGAATTCTAGCAGTGAGAGGCCCCCAGATATACTGTTCTGTCTCTCATTCATTCTGCTGGGTCACACCCAGGCAACCAATCACTAAGAAGGGCATTCAGCAGTCAGCCAATCGGGCATACAGTGCATTCAGGCAATTCTCCTCCCTCTCAGACACTCACAACAAGGAATGTGTATGGGACAAGTACCCAGTCATTCTACACTACACACTGCATTCATACCAGTTTCGGGCAGGGCTGTCTCAGTCATTGTGTTTCATACCATAAACCAGACATCCACAACAAGAAGTGCATATTGGTCACATTCCATTCACCCAGGTCACACCCACAGGGTGTACCCACAACATACAGTCACTGGGAAGGCTCCAGCCAGCCTGACCTGGACTTCACCACAATACCATATATGGAACTTCCACCCAACAGCCAGTCAGGGGGAAGGGACATAGTCGGGGCTTCCCAGGTCTTTGGGAAAACAAGTTAACGGGCAATAGAAAGCAAGAGGCCACAGTGGCCATCTTGTTTCCTATAAGGAATCAACTGATTCCAATGGCAGGGCCTGGGTATCCCCAAAATGGAGCATACTCAGGGCACCTGTCAAATAAAGCATGGAGCTACCACCAGCCCATACCCTGCTCTGTGGGCCACATAGGTGCCCAAAAACATACACTAGGGGCACAGGGTTGTACCCCCACTCATGGGTGCCATAATGGTATCCCATGGGTCTGTACACCAAACCAAAATTTGTTAGAGCTGCACTGCCAGGAGTCCCTCATGGACTCCTGGGCAGAAACCAATACAGAACACAAATGAAAAAGGACTACAGGACAAAGACAGGGAGGGCCCTGTCCCTCCAATGCATTTCCAGCATCACATCCATAAACGACAGAATCAAGCTCAAATCACTCAACCTTACTCATAAATGTCTGTCCCACAAGGCTCCCCTATACCCAACTGACAGATTACCAAACACACCTCTACACGACCGATCAGTGTAGCACAATCCAACAGCCTCAGAATATACAAGTTCAAGCTAAGAAAACTGGAGCTGCTAGCTTTCCAGTCTTGGCTTCGCAACTATGGAACTCTATCCCGATTCACTAAGAGCCATATCTCCCTTCCACTGCTTTAAGACTAATGTCAAGAAGTGGCTGCACTCCCTAGACAGATGACCCCCTTGCGCGTTTCCTGGTACTTCTCTCTGCAGACGACACCTAAATAAGAAACAATAACTACTGCTTCTAGGAGAATCTATCTATTGTATATGTACATTGAAGCCACATTCACCTGTATATTTCTGTATATTGTATATATCTGTATATTGATGTCCTGTCATATGTAACCTGCTCTGCGCCCAGATGCCCACGGGCCCGGTGTGCACTATAAATGAATAAACAATTACAAAACAATACAATTACTTGCAATAACAAAAATAAATTTAAAAAAAATCACTTTGCTTAATGTTCTATCGTCATTTGGGTCTGGAGAAACAGAAAAACAATGAGTCCATTTTTGTTTTTTACTGCGCATTACTGCTAGACCATGCGACAGTGACTTCCTTGCTCGCACCTTTATTGTACTAGATTCATCCAAAGAAATGTATATTTCAGGAACATGATTTAATGGTGCAAATAAGAATATTTATATATGCCATGGGCCTTACTGGGGTTTGGGTGGCGCTTGGATATCACTGTCGATACAAATACTGCTAATTTGTCAGGGACAAAGAAAGAACAAAAAAAAAGTAATAATTAGTCTTTAGTCCCATATATTTACCTCCCCCTGAATCTATTGATTAATGGTTAAAGTTTATGGTTTTCTTTTCTTAATACCAGCTTCATTTTATTATATAATAAACCTCAACTGTTTTAATAACATTATTTAACAGGAAATAAAGAACAGAAACTAGAAACCTCATGAGTACCAAAAGCTTAACAGCATATTTGTTATTCCAAGTGATTGACATTGTAAGTTGGAGAAAAGAATAGTTTCTGGCTTCCAACTACAGCACAAAGAAACTGAATCTAGCACTGTGTTAATTTAGACATTTACCATAAAAAGCAACAAATAGACTGGAAAATGATAGCATTTAGAAGAATACAATTTCACTTACCTGTATGTTATCAAGGGATGCAGAGGGATAAACTCTGCTGGTCCAAACTCTATGGAACACCCAGATGTTATCAGACTCAACAACTCACCAAGACGTGTCAGCATGATCAAAGAGCCACGTTTTAGCATGCATGCAAGAAAAAGGCCATTGGGAGTCCAGCTCATGTCACCAACCCAATAGGACCTGGATAGTAAAGGAAAAAGACAACCTTATTAGTGGAGCCATCCTTTCACCTGTACTGGCAGGTTTCTATATAATTTTAACACACAAATTAAATTTATATTTTTGAGATATTTCAGATTAGGTAGAGGTGCTAAACTTTGATGGGTACAATTGAGACGGGTCATTATGGGGAGCTGGAAAAAATTCACTGACATTAAATGGCTACTAATGGTGCTTCACAGTGTTAATATGCAACTGTTTTGAATGTTATACCAGTATACTTTACACAACTTTTAAACAGAAAACTTTATAAATGTCTCCAACTCCATACATTCACCAGATTTGAGATGTATAGTGCAGCCAGAGCTCAGATGAATGCATAATTCCACTGCCAAATCTTCAACATCTTACAAAGGAGTACACTCCCAAAATGTTCAAAGTCAGAATGCAAATGTTGCCAGTCAAAAAAAAGCTAGCTGATATTTATAAATACATTTAGGTTACATAAATAACTTTGCACTTAATTTTGTCACCAAACTCAATATTGTGCCCCCCCCCCCCAACATCATACCTGCATAGAGTTGTCACAGTTCTTCCCAGAATATTACCTTTCCAGACCGTGGTCATTACCTGTTAAAACTATGAATGGTGTGTTAAGGGATGTTAAGGGATGTGGTGTCAATGGTGTCCTCAACCTGAGAATATTGAACATTATGTAAATAAGAACACAAGGTGTTTAACTTTTGCAGTGGGAAGAATGGTATTACAACTCTGCCCGGGGAAGGGTGGGGGATAACAGCGTAAGGGGAGGAGGGGGTACAGGGCGTACATTTTGTTTTAAATGAAAAGGCTGATAAAAAATACTTTAAAACAATGGTTTATGTGTATTTTACATCCAAGACATCTATTGTTCACACATGGGCACTCTGTATATTGAGCACATGGAATTATTATTTGGATTGCATCAGTCTCTGTTTTAACCTCAAAGCGACCTCTCTTTGGGGAATGCATGGCTGACCAACAGTCATCCTCTGCAAGTTCATTTAATGCCCCCTCCCATTTTTCTTTAACCTGTCAAACCAGTTTGAATGCATTCAAGGCACTGAATACGTTGGTGAATGTGTACGAAACAGGTGCAGGTAAAACCAAATTCAATTGGTGATCCCTTGGAGGATTGTAATCAACTTTCCAACTGGGCATTCTGGAGGTTTCAAATTGGAAGTATTTACACAAATCTGCAGGTTCTAGAGCATATTCAAACATTTTTTATAACAACTTGAATTCAGCATTACTGTACAAGTTGCAGTTACTTCCCATTGACAACCAACCAAGTCTTTACAACCTCATCAGGCATGAATATATTGGCTTATCCTTTCCATAAAGCCACAGTTAAAAAAAAGTATTCCTGCCTCAAGTTTACTACATAGCCAGAGTTTCATTGTCCACAATCTTCCTTAACAGCCGAGTGATATAAAATGATAAGACGTTACGCATTCAGTGTTCACACATAACAGAACTAACAGGTTTTGTCAATTGTTAATACTAAACCTGTATAAATGAGGAGGAATATTTTCAAGCATTTCAAATGAAAACATTTATACTGACCTGATGAACTTGGATGGAATCGTAAGATTCTTGCTGCTACATCCCTTTAGACTGCAGGAAACTGTAACAAAATTTAACGTGTTGACGAATAGAACTTGAGTGGCCTAAGAAATAGAAAATTAATACAAATTAGATTATCAATTTCAGTAAGTAAAGTCATCTCATATAGCACCATTGTGCCATTATTGCCTAGCGGCACGTGACCCTAAGAGAAATGGGAGGTTAGGGGGATAGAGGAAGACGCAGACCAGAAACCTGTGGTGTTGATGGGTGCAGGCAAGAAGTACCTAAATCTTGGGTTTCACAATGTTTGTATGGGTTTGGTGATGTCGCATTGGGCCAGAGTTGATCTGGAGAGGTGGGTCCAATGACTGATTTGAATTGACAGCACTTTGCATCTTGATTAGCCATAGAAGTGCGGTAGTGTTACAGAGGTACAGATCAGAGTTCCGTCACTGCTTATTTAATTTGTATGTGGTAGATGCAGGCACGTGGTTGTGGAGAGAGGGGGGGCTGTGTATGCAGTATAAGGTGGTTGAGAGAGAGAGGAAAAAGCGAGAACGAGGATATAATAGGGGGATTGAGCACCAACAACGAGTGATGTGTTTTTTTCCAATTCTCGGAGAAAGAATAGTTAAGACTGATGTTGGGAAGCTGCTTGCTGGACTTTATTTAGGAGGATATTATGATCCAAAAGAGTCCATTGCTCAAAAGATCTTGTTGATATGATGTGATAAGTCTGGGTTTTCAATTGGGATCAACTTGCCTCGAAAGGGCGCAAATAGGTTGTTGCGACTGCTGTCTTGGTCGTAAGACAGTTCGTTGAATATCCATCCAGACAGAGTTGTTACCTGAAGATCAGGTGGTTTTCTCTTTGTGCATTTGTTTGGGCAGAGAGTTCCAGGTTCGTTGTGAGGAAGGAGAAGACATACGCTCCCCTTGCCATTTCCTGTTTAATGTTGCAACCATTACTGAAACCTCCAGACTGGATTGAATCACCCTCAAGGGGTGGAAGAATTTCCTGCTGATGGATTCTGGGCCCCTGCAGTACAAGGAGCTGTGGGCTATGGAATGTGTTTGGAAGTGAATCCTTTTTTGATCAGGAGCCAGTGAACTGAGCAGATTGCTGGGGTGATGTGTTCATATCTTTTAAGCTGTCTGCTGCTACCTTTTGTACTCTTTGCAGTCTGGTGAGTAGGCAATCATGCTTCCGTGGTAGGGACTGTTGGTGTAGTCTAGTTTTGAGAGTTTGAGTGCTATAACCGCTAACGTGTGAAGGTCAGGTAGCGTGTGATGCCTCAGATTTACAAAGCTGGTCACAACAGCTTTTTATGAAGACTTTTACTGGCGGTTTGAGGGTTTGGTCACGGTCCTTCATGATTGACTGTTTTCGTTGGCACTGGGCAGATTCCCCAATCAAATATGCTCAGGAGATGGCAGCAGCGGCACTTATCGGGCAAAACTACATCTTTCGCCTAGCAAGGTACTGACAAACCAGATCATAGAATTGCAGGATTGCACACGTGTATGGTGGCCCAGCCCGGGAGGCAACGAGGCTTGTGTTTGCAACAAGGGGCATTAACAGAGCGCATCCAATGCCAGGAAGGATTTTTATATTTTCCACACAGATATCATAGGGCTTACCAACTAGAGGCCAGTAGGGTCATCAGTCAGGTCCCTCAATCACTATGAGTAACTAGAAGCTGCACAAAGAGCGCAACATTGTGTCCTCTGACTGACAGCAGACTAGGGCCAATTTGAAGGCAGAGTCCACTGTCGGTCATGCATACATTCAATATTCATTGACTGTTTTTTGAGATCCAATGGAAACGTAAGGTGTTGGGTGGAACGGTAGTAAGTAGCACTCCTTAACCTTGTTTTGTCTCTGGGCCCGGGCTTGGAGACACATGCAGCAGGGCACATAGAGCAGGAGCCGCTGCAAGATAGGACAAGTTGCTAACCCTGAGGGGAGAGAGAGCTATTCAATTTGGCAGACTGCAAAGCTGATATTCCCTACCTCACTCAGACTCGGCTTGTAAAGTCAGGAGCGTGGTGGTGGTCAGTGATGGTGGTGAGAACCCAGTGAGACAATGGTGAATGGCCCAGTAGTAGCATGCATAAGGCTGGGATTTTGGTCCACCTAAGGCCTGCAAACAAACTTTCTGTGGAGATTGGAAATAGCAGCATTTAGTTGAGTTTCTGTAAAAGATACGTAGTATCGGTGCATCATTGTAGCTGAAGAGTCTCTGGTCTGTCTACCTGTGAAGAGGGAATAATGCGGAAAGCCTGCCTTGCTAACTCTTACAGGCCCACTAATGTTCTGTATATCCAGGCTTCTCCGTGAGTTTACTGTATTTGCTGCTTCTGGGGGAGCACATTTTAGATGCTGTGTGGCTTGCCTTTCACCATTCTAGTGATGACTGTGCTAAGGAAAGGACAATGCTGCCTCCCGTGTCTTTAAATAGAGGATGAAAAAATCTAATTTCATTACCCACAATATACGTGGGTCACTCCAATCGATGCAAGCCGCAGAGGAATGATGCTGACTTAAGTACTACAGGGACACATCCCCGTTTGCCGCTTCACTTCTGCCTTCAAGGTGGCAGGCAGCATAATGTATGAATTTTCACTTAAAATGACATCATTAATTACACTGGCATGTCATACATGCTGAGGGACACAAATGGTCAGCCTCTTTACTCATTCATGGCTGCAGCATGTGGCAGTAGTGTTTAAAAAGGTTGTTCAAATTGTGCGTTGTTACAAAACACAACAGTACCCTTTCTTCTGGCCCACCCACGAGCCTCCTTAAAATGTAAAGCAATTAGGGCTGAAGGGAAATGTGCAGATGGATGGCCAAGAAATGTAGGTCTCCAAATAAGGACTACTTCTTATTTAGTGTCAGGGGTGTTGCTAGGTCTGGAAAAGATCTGGGGCTATGCTATTGTCGGTACTGGGGGCTAGCTAGCATTTTGGTTGTAGCCCCTGAGCTTGTATCCGGGGCTACAACCAAAAGACCCGGGGCTATAGCCCCCTCAGCCTCAACCCCCAGCAACGCCTCTGTTTAGTGTGCTTCCAATGTTAACACTGCCCATTTACACCTCTTAGTCTTCAATAAACAACAATGCCTCTTAGACATTCGGCCTCTTTGCAAACCCTCCAGAACATGCAGTGGTCCATCCTACAAATTAATTCATAAGCTCTATGAAATAACACGTCTCTGTCATTCTTTTTGAGGTTTTTATGAAGAATGAACAATATTCCAGAATGTTTTTCTATGGGATAGCATTATGAGCCTTGTGAACATATCTTTCATTGATCAGTTGTAAAGGTCTGCAGTCTTTATCTCTGAGTAGCATTCCACCCAGGTGGCCCTCATTCCCCGCCCTGAGAGAAAAAAGGGGAGGGGGGGGAGAATTCAGCAACTGGATCCAATGAAAGCCAACTGAGATATCCAGGAGGCCTTACTATAATTATCCTCTGCTGTCTCGTGCTTCTTACCTGAAAGCAGGGTGCCCTTGTACACATTGCAGTTGACTATTGACAAATTATTTTTACTGGATTCAGTTGCTCCCATATGGATGCCTGTAACTACCAGGAATTATGTTATATGATGAGATGAATTCCATTACTAAAAATCATATGCTAACTGTCCCCGGTAGAAACCGTGTATTTGATGACAAAGGAAGTTGCACTAGCATGAGCTATTTATAGATGCCAACGATATGGCCACAAAGGAAGCAGAAAGGCAGTTTTGTTGTTCTAACATTCATGGTAGTAAAATCAGCATTGACACATTAGGTGATGGGTTTAACAAGCATGCCACTGGCACACTAATATGCTGCTGTTACCGTGAGCTATTGAGGAAGCATTTAGGCACTTACAGGCCAGAGACTCCAGTGTTACAATTTGCATAGGGCTGAGGCACACAAGCTAAGATATTTTCAATAGGTTTTCAATATCAGAGCAGATATTGATATGCAAATTAAACCAGCGCCATAGGTGCTTACGCCCAAGAGGCAAAAGGCAGCCCAGCTATTTATCAAACAGGAAATGCCCCCCAATGCTTCCAAAGTTAAAACCCATGTCTTATCCTCTCCTTTCTCCCGGCTTCTGAGACCACTCCTTTCCTTGTCCTACGAGCCCTAAGCATGCACAGCCTCCCTGAACTCGAGTCTCCTCTCCTAACTCACAGCACACCAACTGTTCGGTGAGTGGCTCCCCTTTGTATGCAAATCACATATGCTGATGTGTCCATAGTGGTTGGCAGTTCAGGGTCTGCCCGCTGCAAACAAAACTTTTGCGAACAGCAGCTATGAAGACTGCCCGTGCAATGTTAGTCTTGTTGTCTCTCCTCCTTCCCGCTGTCCCATTTCGGGGGGGGTGGGAGGGCACTGCTTCCACGTCCCGCTTCGCCGCCATACTCCCACCACCCCACTACTTACCTTGATCGGCTCTGGCGGTCTCCTTGCCACTAACCCAGAAATTCGACGCACCGTGCAGCATGCAACGTGATGTGGCGTTCAGGAATTCGGGTTTCCAAGGAGGCAGCTTTGAGACCGCAATCTGGGTTGCCTTGTCACATTGTTTAGACTTTAATCATAATGTTATACAGTGGGTCGTCTCTGCATGGCAGATATAACTGACCAGAGTATAATGAAGTTTTGTCTGTGCAGACAACATTTCAGTACCAGCTAAACACCATACAAGTTGCTTTAAAATACATCATTGCACCGGTCAGCATAACTGGCCATCATTAGTACCAAAAGCCTAAAGCTTTTGAGGTAATATTTGTATTAAAGTGTGCAATAAATGACACAGTTTGGACCCAATTTTTCCACAATTTTCTTGGGGGGTACCCTCACCGTTTAGCTCGCAAATTCAGGGACACCACTTTCACACCACCAGTTAAAAAAAAGTCACCAGCTCCCGCTGCAAACCGAATGAAAAAATGTAGCACTTAGTCATCCAATACCTCTAGGGTCAACTTGAAATTCTCTCTGGTAGCAACAGCAGAATTGATGCTGCAAGTAGATTGAAAAGGAATGCATTCAAGACCAAGATTATGGATGTGGGTGCGATAGACTGGCCCGTTGTTCTCAAGCTATGAGAACACATAATACACATGGTGGCAGTGCTGAAAAACTTTTGCATATATTTATTATGTGTATCGTTTTGGTTGAAAAGTTCAACCTTTCAATACATTAAATACCAAATTATTTAACATCTCATAAAAAATAAAATAGGAAAGAGAAACATTTCCATAAAAACTCGTGCACAGGAATGTTAAAAACAAGTAATAGAAAATGTGCAACTATGTAATACATCAAGGTCCTAATATCCGTGTCTCTCTCACTAGTAACTGGTGAGTGGGATTCCGAGTATCCCGATCCTATCAATAGTTTGGATAGAAGTATCAGATCAATGCATTAACTTGTTAACATTCATGAGCCACATAAGTCATTACAATTTATAAGAACAATCAGTTTTGGGATTGAACTCCTACAAAGGAAAAGAGAAAACAAAACAAAGAAAAACATTAAAATAGATGATCACACCTTTGAGCACCTCATTTAACAATGTCCAAAATAGTTACAAGGTTGGATTTCAGGCGTCAGTCTTTCTTCAAACCTGATTTGAGTGGTTTAATACTAGGCCTAGGATCGGCAATTCTAAGAACTTCATTACTGCCAGAGTCACTGTAACTCACCGACCACTGAACAATTTAACCCATAAACTTTCAGTCATTAAAAGTTGAGCCTCCTTGAATAATTTTAGAAAATGGGTTTTCTGCAATTCTGTGAAAGCAGGACTATATAGGATATGCTTTAAGGTTTCAGGTTCCAAGATATTCATGCAATGCCGACAGACCCTCTCAGCTGGATTCGCTTTTGTCCTGCATCCTTGTGGATTCCTAGTGGGCCATTAATCTACCCTGAATCGAAGGAACAATGATCGATATTTAGGGTAAGGGAATTTTAAAAGATAGAATTCTGGTTTATTCATGGGCTTAAGAAGTTATCATTTTTAAAGCACTGGTACTTTTGCATTATTTATCACATATTTTGCCAATCGTACCACCATAATTTGATTATTGCTTTATTAGGGTTTGTTAATAAATCAGATGTGATATCTGCTGAACTCATATACTTTTTCTATACAAAAATAGTATAGACATTTCTCAATCAGGGTAATTAATTTGTCTAAGATTGTTAGCAAAGAGTCTGTTTTTGGACCTAGTAAGCATTTTCAATAGAATGTTAATTTTCCAGATCACAATGAGGTTAAGCGATAGCCGACCCAGTTCATATTTTACAATCTCCATGGGCAGCCCAGATGGCAGCTTCAATATTTTCTTCCAGAATAAATAAACCTAGCTTTGTACAGTATTTCATCCCCTTATACTGTCTTGATTCAGCTCCATATGTAACAGTAGGTGTCACTTTTGGCTTGTAGTATATTAAAACCGGGCTATAGGAACATTTCCCAAATGTTTTATGTATTAGTTTTGCTTGTGATATTGATTTTACTTTAGATCTCAATTCCAGATGATTTGGTAATCGGCTATATTTGTGTTTAGCCCCAAGTAGCCATATTCACCGATTTCCTCAAGGACAGTCTGATCAAGTGTCCATTTAAAACTATGCTCTTTTATTTTTATTGTTTGCACATATAAGGATTATAGTTTTTTTTCTAAATTAATAGGAAGTTGATTTGTAGAAGCATAGTTTTGTATGGCATTTAGAAGGTTCGGCAATCCTACCGGGGTTTTAGACAAAACTAAATCATCTGCATAAAGAAGCCATGATAACTGAGAAGTGCCCAATTTTGGTGAGTCTGCACATACATCCGTAAGAGTTTTGCCAATGTCAGCTATGAAGAAATTGCAGTGTTGCAGTAAGAATGCATCCCTGTTTAAGACAATTAGAGGTTGGAATGGGTCTTAAGAGTTGGCCCTCTTGAGTTAGACGTACTTGGATCGATGTATCTGAATATAATTGGTTAATGAAGAATTGAATACATGTAGGGCACTTGGCTTTTTCTAGTTTGTCAAATAAGAGTACCCTTGAGATGGCATCAAAGGCTGTTTTAAAGTCAGTGAAGGCCATATATATGGATTGGCCCATTTGCCTGTCCTCTATACTTGATTAGTGCCAAAGCAAGCAAATTCACTGACATTCTAAGGCCAGAAACAAATCCACCCATTAATTCATTTTCGGCTACCCATCTTGTAAAGTCCTTTAATAGCAGCCGGGGCGAATATTTCCCCTGGGACGTCCAGCAATGCTATCTGCCAATAATTCTGGGGGAGTTGTCGATCACCCTGGAATAAGGATGGATTTTTTCCGAGTTGGTGGAATTTGCCTATTTTGTATTACATCAGATAATATATTGAATAGGATATCAGCTCAAGCATCTGGATGGGTCTTCATTATAGCATTTGTCAGGCCATCTGGCCCAGGGGCTCTTGAGCCACTTAGTTTGGCTATTTGTGGTACAATGTCCCCTCTGTCGAAGATTAGCGTATGTGCAGATGCCCATGGCATGCTTACGGGTCTACTAGCACTAAGAGTCGGCCCATAAAGCTCTTGATAGTAGGCTATCCAACATGCTTCCTGGACCGCATTCTTTTGGAAGGGGGCTTGGTCATCTTGAAAGGCAATATTTAAGGTTGCCCAAATGTTGCTACTATTTTTCATTGCAATTGTTTTTAGCATGAACTAGCCATCGTTCAGGGTCATACGCGCCAAATGAGATTTGCACCAGTTGCAGTACTGAGTCTTTAAACTATGAATTAACGGCACTCTGATAAAAAGTTCATACTCAGTCACAGCTCATATGTTGTACCGCAGTTGCCTTATTTTTTTGTTTTACTTCCCTGTCGAAGTAATGTTTATGCTTAAAATAGGGTTTTGATTTGAGCTACGGCTGAAATTTGAATAAGGTCATTATAGAAACATATCTACTTTGTGAGTTTGTTAAATTGGATCAGGGATTAAATTTCGATCTAGCACGCAGCTGTTAAGAGGCTAAAGACTCATCCGTCCACCTAAACCTGTAACGGCCGCCCATCAGGGTCAACCCGGGTAGATATTACTAAAGATCATCTGATGTAATATGCCATTTCCAGGAGCATGTTCAGAGATTGTGATCACTTTTCGGTTGTTCGAGGATTTCAAAATGATCTATTGGGTTATAAAATGGACGCAAGACAAAAATGTAATCTATTGTAGATGCACCATTTCCCCTTTTCCAAGTTGTTCTATGAAGAGTGCCTCCCTTTAGTGTACCATTCAGCATTAAAAACTGCCTTTCTTCCATAAGAGTTAACCAGATTTTAGCAATATGACTTCATTTGGTCTCGTTATATCGTATGCAATTTATATTTAAGTCACCTGCTAAAATTGCATGTCTGATAGTTGAATCTCCAATGATCAAATCTAACATATCAGTGACACCAGATAGAAACGAGTTATCAGCAATCCCATAGTGGTTCCAGTACACATTAAGGATTGCTAAATTACCTAATGGTGTTTTTTTTTAACTGAGTAAGAGTTTGGAGATGCCCATGGCGCTAATGTATATTGCAGTTTAGTCTTTACAGCTACAATGAGGCCTGCTACAGGACGGTCCAGCATTCCCTTGGTTGCGGGCAAAAGAAGATGTGGACTTCCCACACCAGGGTTTTCATTAGCCAGGTTTCTTGCAATATAATAATATCATAAGCTTTAAATACGTCAATTTAGTTAAATAAGAGATGTTTAAAGCCGCTGGTATTCCAGGAGGCTACATTATGTTTGCGAGGACTCATTCAGATGGATTGTTATCTCTGTAAATCCAGATCTTTATTCTGGATTGTCGTCGACCAATATTGCTCAGTTGTTCATTTGAGTTGGCGTAGTTCATCAGAAGGCGTTTGAAAGCGGGTGGTTATTGATGTTCGATTACAGTTCATCCCTGAGACTATATAATGACCTTTATTTTTACTATTTCCAGGTTGGCGGTTTAATTCCAATATCGCCCGTTTGCTTGCCTGTGTCTGAATATGATCCTGCGCTAAAATGAAACCCAGATGGTATAGTTCGATTCTCGTCTGCCATAACATATTTCTAATGACATCAGATTGGATCCATAATTCTACTAGCCCTGTGTTTACTTCAATGAATTCAACAGGATTGTACATCTTCTAGAACTTGTACGTCACTGAACACATTTAGAATGCTGGAACCATTTAACACGTATTGAGGACAAGCATTAGGTCTGCATTGCAGGATCAAAGTGTGGTAATTTTTTCCTATGGTTTTTGAACCATAGGAAAAAAACGCACCTTTCTATTAGATTACTGCGCATCTTCTGCTCTTCTACATAGCTTATCCGTGATTTGATTTTATGTGAGTTTATGCCAGGTACAGCAACTTGGCCATAGAAACAGTTGCCGGAGCAGTATAATCCGGTTCCATTTCTTTTCTTCTTTGTTCAAGCGTTGTAAAATTAAGATACATTTTGCCATAATTTAATGGTTTTCATCTCACTTTTATCGTTATTGAATCGATATTGAATAGTAGGCTGCATAACGCAAGGTTTTTGGCTTTGTACTGGTTCTATATTAGCAGTAGATAGTTGCTCTAAGTACTCAGCAGCTTCAATCAGGTCATCCAGGGGTTCAAAGCTCTCTGGTTCAGTCTCGAATTGTAGAGTTTCTACTATAGATTCAGATTTATTTACATCGCTTTTTAATCTCATTACTTTCTTCACTTTTTTTTGTTAATCTTACACCCGTTTAATTTCATTTTGTCTGGTGTGGTTAAAATGTGTATGAATTTTCCTGATCCTATGTCATGATCTCTGCTTCCAAAAGGTCAGGGTTTTCCCAACTCCCTTGGAAGCAGATCCATAACCCAGGTTCCGAGTGCCAACCAGTCCCAATTGGGACCTTTTGGACCCAGTCCTGGCGCCAGTGGCACCAGGCTCATAAATATGCCCAGTCCCAGCGCTGGAAGCGCCGGGCTCATAATGCTTGGGTGGACTTACCTGCAGCAGACCATGCTGCTTACTTGCCTGCCAGTTGAGCCTCTGATCCTCTTCTGTTTGGAACTACTTTTCCTGTTGGGTGGGGCAGGAGCCACTCCCTAGATTCAGAACACTGGAACTCTTCTGGAAAGCAGGAACTCTTTTCTTACCTAGGCGTGGCTGTGGAAGGAGACACCTAAGCACTACAGGAGGCTATTTAAACCACACCCGGTGGATGAATCTTGCTTTGCGTTATTCTGCATCCTCTGCAGCAGAACGCTCATCGTGTCTTCTGCATCGGATCCTGGGCCTAAGGAAAAAGGCTTACCATCCTGAATCCAGTCTTCAGCAACACCTATAAAGACAAGAAAGAACAGGTTAGCATTCCGGCATCTGAAAGACAAAGGCTTACCTACTCTTCGTGCGCTCCGGAGGTCTTCACACTGCATTCCGGCATCTGAAAGACAAAAGCTTACCAACTCTTCGCACGCTCCGGAGGCCTTCGGCGCTGCATCCTGCATCTGAAAGACAAAACAAGGTGCGTTTAAAGACATTGGGGAACTTTAATACTCACGTGCCATTACTCCTTTCCACATCTAACCCAGTGGGTATTCCGGCACCCTGCAGCCGCTCCGAACTCATACCTGCAAAATAAAAGACAGTTAGAGCGCATCGTGAAGCAGGCAACAAGCGCTTACTTACGTGCTTCCAGGCGCTTCTATTCATCACACGGACTCCATCTTCAACTCACTTCAGCCCGTCATCCGCCATCGCCGGAACCCTGCAAAACAAGAGACATCATTACTAAAGACTTTAAAGACAATAGAATTACTCGAAACTTACCGTTTGTGCAGTAAACGACGGACAGCAGTCCTCTGAAGTCAAGAGGCCTGCGCTACCTATCCAGTAAAGAAACTGGTTACAGCACCCTGCCCCGAGGCAGATGGAGAGCTCGGCATTCACTTACCTAAGGTGAGAGCGTTATCCTTTGGGGGTCTACAGGAGAGCAAAAAGGGAAGAGATAGGGACACCCCAATAACCCCAGTTCATTAATCCCATATTTTCTATCTGCAGACATCTTACTCTTGAAGTCAGGCATACAGTGCACAGAGGTCCAGCCCAAAGAGCCAACCGGGTGCTACACATCACCTTTGAAGATACGGTAGTCGCCCAGTCAAGACCGGCGCCTCTGCGAGAATCAGGTGAGCGTTACATCCTAGTTGTGGGGCCTTAGAGAAAGATCTCCGATTTTTTGACTTTTTTCATTTGCATCGGTTTTGTTTTTTTCCCCTGGGTTTGTGCATTGAAAATTCCAAAGGCAGTTTTGCATTTTTCGCAATTATAGCTGTGACCTCAGGTTCTAAGGCCAGATCTTAATTGCTAGATAGCATAGTCAATATCTCAGCATCAGGGACTTCGTGCACTGAGCTAACTGAATCTAAATGTAGGCATTGTGAATTGCGCGCAAGTAAGCAATGGGACTGGAAATACACAGTTGCTCTTGAATGGTTGTTTTGAGAATCATTAGCTGTGCCTGTAATACAGCAAGATATGGCTCCTGTTGACCGGATCGATGTTCGTATAACTTGCTTATCAGATCCGTTTTGAAAGACATTTTATTGTCTAGCATCTCATTCAATTTGGCCAGAGACATTAAGGCAGTGTTCATGGCTGTCAAGGTGGCTTCTAACAAGGGAATTGCTACCTTCACGTAGTTCCCCGGCCGCCCAGCGATGGGATTAACAAAGAAGGATGAGGAGCAGCTTCAGAAGTCAAGAGAGTTGGCACATAATATGGACGATTGAAACAAATTAAGAGGGGTAAGAGAAGGAGTCAAATTGCGTGCGGTTGGGATTTGCCTATCGGGAACGAGAAGGACTTCTGTGTCTAGTTGTTCCACAGCTATCTTGTTGGGGAGCGATTTCCTCTTCGTCTCTTGATGAAATTTTCAGCAAATGTGTTCTAGGTGATTTGGAGGCATTCTCTATCACTTCAAAGGGTGCACACTTTTCAATAGCTTGCTCTGTTGTATGAACTTGTATTGCGACAGTGCTTAGGGTCTGCGCAGTCGCTATTATGTTACTAGGTGTCTTTTTCAGGTCTTCTAATGTCAGGTCCAGGACAGACTTGCTTACTGATGCTAACTTGTTAGTTTGGTTTTGATGGTTTTTAATATTTGCAGGTTGCTCTATAGATGACAGAACATCTGTCAAACATGTCTGAAATTTTGCTGAAATCTATTAACAGTGGTTGACCTTCCGTGACCCTTAGGAATTCTGGATTCAATGGGGAATCTTACCATCTAGATTCCATTTATCAGCTTTATTTGTATTGCAGAAATGTCTGATATCTGTGGTTAATGACTTTCCTCTTTTTCGTTTTTAATTTTTAGAATGTAATAAGTCATTATTTGCAGAAGCTTGCAGCGTCTCGGTTGTGAAAGCTGCTATACCAGGAGCGGTTTCTTTCATCAGCATTGTTGTATTTAAGGTATATGAGTAACTCATGTTGTGTTTATGTATATCTTGATCTATCAATCCTCAAAACTAAAGAATGATAATGCCAATCTTAGTCCCATATTAAACTGTCACATCAAAAGGCGACAAATGTTTATTTAGGTACATGACATGCCGCTAGCAGACTCAACTATTACATTCAGCTTCGGTTAGTGGCTTGCTCTACGGTGTCGATCAACAGACCCCAGCCACTTTACGTTCAGTTGGTAATCATGTGTAAAAGAGTATGTAGGCAATCAGCCTCAGTAATTGGTTAAAGTACACCAAAGAGCAATTCAAAAGCATGATGCTGCAGAGACCAATTGCTTAATTTCCTGTACAATATCGTGATAACAGGGGAACTCTATATCGCTGCTCAGCTTTAGCAATTGTATTTCATTACAGTCAACAATTCGATAAAAGACACAAGCCTGCAGTCTCCAAATGGTTTAGGTATAGCACGTGTCGCTATATATTAACTGGTAATCTTTGCAGTTTCTGCTCATCCCTTAAATTACCGTCTCAAAGGCCTCAGCCTACAGCCGCCAAACACCGAACACTAATTTAAAAGCAGAATCTGTTAAGTAGAGTCAACAGTCGACTTCAGGTGTTCGTTCAAAAAGCAACTGTGGGTTCACAGGCAGGATACTACAGACAGTTTGCTTGATTACAAAAACAATTTAACCCAACAGCAAGCAAAAAACATAAAACTGCACTCTGCTTGGGCGAGAACATTAGGATGGAATTAGCGGTCAGTTCAAAGGCTTTCGCCCACAGTCACCGATCACTGGGTTGCTTGTTGGTAATCTGAGTTGGCTGAAAGTGCAAACGAAAAAAAAAAAACTGCACTGTTGTATATTAAACAAAAGGCAATAGCAATAGTCAGCACAAAAGGGGGAATCCAGAAGCGCTGGTACAATTCAGGCCAATAGCATGAAAAGGAATAAGAGCATATTGGACAGAGTAGCTTCAGCAGTTATTTTGCAGTCAAATTAATGATCAGTTCAATGGCTTATGCCCGCAGTCGCCAATCGTTAAACTAATTATTGATGAGGAATATTAGTTACATGTACTGCCACTGCACATGTGCAATTAGATAGCAAACAGATGACAATGCTCAACTCAGTGAATACGCCCAAAATAACAATGACTACAGAATAGTAAAAACAAAAAGGTAGAAGGGTCAAACTTCTATCACACTACAATCAGATCGAGCAAAATGGCTAGTTCAAAGACGATAGCCCGCAGTCGGCAACCATTCACCTGCTATCAAAAGAGCTATTCATAGCTCAGAGTATAAATTCAGGTAGGCGGGTGATTCGAAAGGACGTTTGTTAAAAGTCGATTACTTGTTTGATTAATAAGGCAACAAGGGTCCTCAGTTGCAGACAGTCGATATCCAAGGTGTTCAAAATCAAAGATGCAGTCATACGGTACGTGTAGATTTAAAACGAGAAACTCCTCAGTCACCTTCGTAGATTATAAGTTGGCTCTGCTTCTGCACACCGCACACAAAACACAAAACACTTAGCACCGCGCAGGTTTGAGTTCATATAGGAGAAGGATTTTCTTAAAGTGGAAGTGTCCTTTAAGAGCAACTTTGTAAATCCTGTGTATTAGTAGCAGCAAGGAACGTAGTCAGGAGCTCAGGATGCACACCGCCATCACACAAAATACTTAGCTCCTCACTTCGATATATTTGACACGCACATGTCACTTGCCCCACAGATTGCAGCAGTAAGTCCTTGCCAGTCTTTGGCAGTCTTCAGCTTTTTTTCCCCCATTGTTGACTTTTCTGCATAGAGTCCAAGCCATGCTAGCTTTTTAACCAAAAAAAAAAATGATGATTTAAATAACATATAGCTAGGTGTTCCAGCAAATCATACTATTTCGGAATGCAGCGGCACAATCGCTGTTACGTTGGTCGGGAGATTTTTATTAGGCCTTATACTATTGCCAGCTATATAAATCTGCTCGGTTCACAGGGTGTTTCCTCCGTGGTCCAGTCTCTCCAAATGGTAGAATGACCAAAGCAGTTAAGCAACCCTCCAAAAAGATATGCAATTGTTTAAAAAGGTAGTCATTTTTAGTCAATTTCTTTTTATTGCATTTTACCGTACAAAACATCCAACATATCATCATGATGCAACTAAAAAAGAAACGCCACTCCTCAAAAACTGTGCATCTTAACACCCCATGTATACACATGCTCTCCTCTAGTGACTCCCTGACGACACCATAGTTCCCCTTGGGCATGCGGGGAGGAGAGAGAAGCAGCAACACCATCCAGGTGAAGAAAGAAAACGAGAAAAGCAAAAAGCAACACAAAGCAAAATGTGGATGAGTTTGTGTCCTCCTGGTCAGCCGTACTACATTACCTTTATTGCCCTCCTCTTTCATCATCGTCCTCGCTACTAGTTCAGTCCTTTCCATATGGGTTAGGGGCTAGGGAGGGGGCAGACCCACTCTTCAATCACCCCTAATCTCCCTGTCCCTCGTTCGTGCTCCAGTCAGTGCACCGGGAAGGATGTCATTGTTTGCGGGAGTGGGTAATCGTCTGGGTGCCTTGCGTACTTGTTAAGGAATTTCCACCACTCCTCCATAAAGGTCCCTACATCACCATGTGCCATATATGTGGGTTTATCCATCAGAAATATATTGCATACCTTTACTGTCTAATTGGCCCTATCCAAGGGTGTGGGGAAGAGGCCTTCCATTGTACGCGACTGCAATCTTTCTATGCACATCTTGGGGAGTCCATAGCATTTAAATTCTTTCAATGTGACGCCAAATAGTAAAATCAGGGGCTCTTTTTCAAACCCTTCCACAGTGATTTCTTTAATCCACCTCAGGAGTTCAGTCCAGTAAACCTGGATGGGCAGGCAATCCCATCACATGTGGAGGTTCCAGGGCCCCCCAGGCATCTGGGGATCTCCCATGAAACATTTTAGATTATCTGAATGGGTCATAGTGTCATTTTTGGAACATTTTGGAATTGTGTGTTATCGTGTTTGTGGCCAGATTACATGAAACTTTATGGTGTAGATATTTTTCCATAATTTCTTCAGTAGCTCATACCCTAGGTCTTTCACCTATTGCACCTTAAACCTGGCGCTGTCTCAGGGACCACTAAGCAGGAGCGCTTTATATGAGCGGAGTGAGGTCGAGTGAGCTGTCGTCTGCAGTGGATTATACATTTTTTTTCTGTTTCCACTGTTTGGTGATGGCCCCAGCGTTTTAGAAGTAGCTGACTCTATATCTCCCTCATTAAACCATAAAGCAGAGGGGAGTGAGGTCGAGTGAGTTGTGGTCCACTGTGGATGCGAAGCCGCGATGACAAGGTACTCTGAGGTGCTGGCCATTCCTTTTGCAGCTGTATACTATCCATTCTATTGTCTACATTCCTTGGGCAGCAAGCAACAGTGATTATTTTCTGTATGTTTATTTCCTGCCAGGTCTAGTAGTGTGTGAGGGAGTGTGGTTTCCCTTTATGGTGTCCATAGATTGCTGCAGCTTGCTCTGCTATTCAGTTTTACGGATTTTATTATATTTCTTCAAAGATTTTAGCATTGGTCTGTAGCTGCTAGATGTGGATTTTCCGCCTGCATAAGATAAAGTGACAAATGTTTAGTATTATTATCATCACCTACTGCTTGCCCCTTTGACTAATTCAGCTCTTGTGTTTTGATTGACCTGGAGTGTGTGCGGGAGTGTGGTTCCCTTTGGGTTTCCATAGCCTACAACAGCCCATTGCTTAAACTTTCCTAACTCTGCGACTCTGAAGACATTTATAAATCATGGCTGCCGGTATCGGCATTCTTTGTTGGGAAAGTTTATTTCGTTTGGAGAGGTTAAGTTCCACGCAGGAGGGCGATATTTACGTCCTTGGCCAGACTTGTGACGGTTTTTCTTCAACGTGCAACCTTTTTCCTGTGCTCTGCGTATATTTACTGTCTACTTATTGCAATAGTACTCTACGATCTACACAACTTCATGCACAGGAGAGCTCACTACTGCCTATATTTTCTAACAATTTTAACAATTTATATGGCATGCATTACTCACCGTAATAGCATTTCTGATGATTGTATCTGCTTACATTCACATGCTGTGCATATGGTCCGACATCCAGTGGTAACCACTGAGTATTGCATCTTGTCTTTCGGGGACCGAAAGGAGACGTCGGCATTGTCTGTAACACTATCCCTATCGTGACATGTAGTGTACCCAAAATCCCTCACGTGCCGAGGTCCCTCTGATTGTATTTTTTATGCCATGAGGGAGCCGAAGGCTGTTGTGAGTGAGTACATAAAGAGAGAGAAAGTAGAAAGACGTCTATGTTCCTTCCACCCGAGCGAGGAGGCAGGGTGGGCGCATGTGAATCTAAGCAGATACAATCATCAGAAATGCTATGACGGTGAGTAATGCATGTCTTCTGGTGCTTGTCAATCTGCTTAGAATCACATGCTCTGCATAGACTAGCAAGCAGTACCCGGAGTTGGAGATGGGTGGTGAGGAGGAACATTAGTGAAAAGATGTCTTAATACTGCTTGTCACACCTGAGAATCAGATCTAGAATGAGTGTCTAGGCAATAGTGTTTTGTAAAGGTGTGTACAGAACTCCAGGTTGCCGCTTTGCAAATGGACTCAAGGAGAACAATTGCAAAAAATGCTATGGGAGCACCAGTGCCCAGAGTAGTGTGTGCTCTAGGCTTGAAGGGCAGTTCTGTCTTAGCAAGAGTATAACGTAGTGTGATGCATTTGACAATCCACCTTGAGATAGCCGATTTAGAGACAGAATCCTCTTCTCTACCAGATGCCACTGAAACGAAAAACTGGCTCGTCTTATTCAGTGGTCTTGTTCTTTCCAGGTAAAACATGGCTGCCCTGCGCACATCTAGTGGGTGTAGGCTTCCTACAATCGGGGATGAGTACGCAAAACCACTTTATGGATATGGGGGTTCTTCAAATTTACCTGACCATGCTATCCAGAGTCCGTTCCCCTTTGAACGGCTCTGGGGATACCTGGAGGTGTAGTCTTTGCATTGGGCGTTCTCCTGAGTTGCGAAGAGGTCTATCTCTTCCCATTCTGCGAAGACGCTGGAGACGATGTCTTCACATAGACGCCATTCATACTCTGTGGGTAGTGGGAAATCTCTGCTGAGCAAATCCGCTAGAAGATTGAGTTCCCCTGGAATGTGTTGTGACAGTAGGAACATCTTGTGTCTGAGAGCCCACATCCAAATGTTTTGGGACAGATTGGATAGCCCTGGAGAGTGGGTGCACCCCCTGGTTGTTTAGGTAATACATGGCTGTGGTGCCGTCTGTTAGGATCAGAACTGTCTTCCCCTGTAGCTGTGTCTGAAAGGCCTTCAGTGCTTTGAATACTGCCAATTGCACTAACCGATTTATATGGTTGGATGCTACTTGTGGGGACCACACTCCATGCACTGTCTGCTGAAGCAGGTAAGCCCCCAACCCAGTGAGAGATGAGTCTTTCCAGAGAGTGGCTTCTACTGCAGAGGTGGTGAAGGCTTTCCCCTTGAAGAGATTTCCCTCGACCACCACTGCAGAAAGGGAAGGAGGGCTGGCAAGACAACTACCAGACCTTCCGATTGTCCGCTGGCCTGACACCACTGGCTGTTGAGCCACTCTTGCATGGGACGCAGGCGCAGCCGCGCGTGGGGAACTAAATAAATGCATGACGCCATCATTCCTAGCAGTCGCATGGCCTTGCGTACCGTCACTTCCCGGCTGGCTACATATTGAGGGATCTGAGAAAGCATGTTCTGAACCCTCTCGTTGGAGGGGAAGACGTGGCCGTCTTTTGTCCAAATCAGAACCCCTAGGAATTGCTTGACTTGACTGGGGTCTAATCTGGATTCCTTCTCGTTGAAGGACAAACCCAGACTGAACAGGAGGTCTATTGTCTTGCGAGTGTTCAACAGGCATGTTTCGTAAGAGTCCCCTGTTATGAGCCAGTCATCGAGGTTAAGGGTAAACCGGGACGGATAGTCTGCGCAGGTGTGCTGACACTACTGCCAGGACCTTTGTAAACACCCTTGGTGCTGAGGCAATGCCGAAGGGGAGTACTTTGAATTGATAGTGCCGGTCCTCCATCATGAACCTTAGATATTTTCGGTGTGCTGGCAACATTGAAATATGAAAGTATGCATCTTTCATGTCCAGTGTCGCCATGTAATCCCCCGGTTTCAACAATGGGATTACTTCCTGCAGAGTTAACATACGAAACTTTTGAGGTCTGACAAATTTGTTCGCTGGGCACAAGTCTAGTACACAGCGCATGGTGAGGTCCTTATTAGGTACAAGGAAGTACACTGAATAGATACCCTCGTTTACATGAAGAATAGGGACGGCTTCTATGGCGTCCTTTTCCAGAAGTGCTTCCACCTCTTGTATCAGGATTGGGAGATGGTCTGGCGTCAGGCGACGTACCTTGGGTGGTCTGAATTGTGGTGGTCGGGCAAATTCCATGCAGTACATGTGGGCAACCGTCTTGAGAACCCACTGGTCTGACGTTATCCCCTCCCATGCCAAAAGGAAAGATGTTAAGCGCCCCCCAACCGGGGTGACATGGGAGGGGACCTGGATCCGGAGGGCATTTCTGACCAGAGGCTGTAGCTCCCCTAGAGTTGAGGCCTCTGCTTTCCCGTGCCGCTGTCCCCTGGGTGGATAGTTGGCCGGGGTGCTGGATGCTTGTCCTGAGTTCAAGGTATTTCCCCCGTTATACAGGCCTTGTGTGGAACGGGATTGGCCCCGAAAAGATCGGCAGGAACCGCCCCCCCCCCTCTAGGGGGAGGGCTTTTGGGTGATTTGCTGAAGGGACTTAAGAGTCTCGTGCTCCTTCTTGGCAGTCTCGAGGGTTTTGCCAACTGCCTTACCAAAGAGATTCATCTCCTCGACAGGCTTATTAATAAGAGCTGTTGGGTTTCTGGTTTGAAGCCCAAATTTCTGAGCCAAGCGTACCGTTTGAGCAGGGTGCCTTGAGCTAGGGATCTTCCCGCCGTCTCCACAGCATCCACAGTGTTTTTCAGTACATTTTGCTTGACCTGCCTGCCCTCGGCCATGATGGTGAGTAATTTGGTTTTAGCAGGCTCAGGCACCTCCTGGAGACCTTCTTGCAGTAGGTTCCACTGCACATCGGCATAACTGGCAAGCAACGTAGTGTTTGCTATCCGCGTGGAAAAGGCTGCTGCTGTGGTAATTTGCTTTCCCAAGGCGTACAGCCTTTTATACTCCTTATCGTGAGGCGCCTCTCCCGTAGCAAGGGATACATCTGCCCATTTCCGGGTGGTGATAACCAGGGAACCAGGGGTGGCATGGCCCTTAATGTATGTAGGGTCAGTAGGCGACAGGCGAAATAACTTCTCCACCCTCATATTTACTGCCCTAGGGTGGGCTGGTGTAATGAAGAAAGGAGCCAATCTCCTCTTAATGGAGATCAAAAGAGGGAGGTCTTGGCTGGAGGGGGGCTGTTCTTTGAGGATGTCCTCCACAAAATCCTGTTCAGGCAAAGCCTCCTGGTTAGCGATTTGAAAATTCTCAGCCGCCTTTCTCAAGATGGCGTTGAACAATTGGGCTAGTGTTACAGACACGCCTATGCCGACGTCCACTTTCGGTCCCCGAAAGACAAGATGCAATACTCTGAGGTTACCACTGGATGTCGGACCATATGCACAGCATGTGATAAGCAGATTAACAAGCATCAGAAATATAATTATATGAAACGACATATTTTACAGTTTACAATTCAATATTGTTGACTTCAGCCTTATCGTAATTTACTGCTTTTGTCCCAGGCTCACTTTGAAAGGGTGTCCATAGTGTGAATTGCGCTGCTGATTTGTGACGCAGATGTTTCTTCCGTTTGTTGTATTCTTTACTATCACTACTTCTTGACAGTGAGCACCAAATTGGTTAACGCTAGTTCAAGAAGAACACTTTGCTAATAATCACCTATTATGCCTGGGAAACACGACCTGAGGTCTAACAACCAGTAAATAAAAAAAATCTACATCAAAAATAATGATGGGCAATAGGGAATGGGAGAAAGGTGATTGTTATAACACCTCTAAACCACCTGTTACGAGTTCCCCTGGCATATCCCGCACTAGAGGTTGCGGGACTGGGACCATCAACTCTTACTTTTCTGCTGATCCTATTGTCCAATCCAGCACTGTGCCAGTAATTGCCAAGGCTAATACTTGTACAGTTTTCTTGGGATGGATAATAGCCATTCCCTACTGGCCCTATGCTATTCACTGTGCGATTCTTTGTCACCTGAGCCTACTACACGAGCCCTGGGGGATCCCCTCGATGTTGAAAATGATATGACTCCAGGGAGACTCGAAGAAGTTGGAAGCCCTCCAGGGGCCACCAATATATCTAATAAAGACAATGATTCAGGCCCCAGGCTTTCTGCATCCCCAAATATGAATCCCCTCTACGAAGTAGGAATATTAGGAACATCCAATTCTGAGGATATGGCACAGGATTGTGATCACCAAACTGAACTCTCAGTGCTCCAATTTGTCATGAAGTTTCTATTAAAAATGTGTGGCAAAATGTTGGTGGCGGTATTTACTCTCTAATATCATCGCCCTGAAATGAGACGATGATTAAGAGCTAGATAAGCTCATAGAGGCTGTGGTTCCCTACACCTCTGACTATTTAGATCAGTGCAATGCTGCTGGCGAGATTGTGTAGGACAGTATCATTGATGCTGATCCAGTGGTGGACAAAACTGATGAATCTATTAGTGACACCGCCACAGTTTTCCTTACTAGGAAACAACGTAGAAGGAGAAAGAGGTTGAACAAGCAAAATGTGTCTAAACATGTTGGAACTAAGGGTGCTAATAACCCAGAGTATGATCATAATATACAAGAGGTGGTGAATGGTAATACTAAAATAGCGAGGGGCAAATGAAAAAGGGTAACCAATGCTAAAGGTACCATAACTAGCTGGGCCTTACATGATGGGCACCAGGCACCCCCATCTCTTATTGCCAACGATGCAGAGTGCGAGGCACCTGCAGTGCATCTTTGTAGCATTGACAATAGCACCGTCCCTTATCGGCAGACAAATTGTCCTCTGTTAACTTTTGATGGGTTTTCTGGAAGAGGACAAGGTCTTAACTTGGTCTATGACGACACACTTGAGGCTATGCCGCAGGTGCCTGCCCCCCCTCAACCATGCTTCCCCTCCTAATGTTTACCCTCAAAAATAATAATACAGGTAAAACTAAGGCCCATGCCCATATAAATCGGACTGAATTACTATCCTTGACTCAGAAAATCTTACCATTAAGGATTTTAGATTCCCGAAATGTTGTTTTCATTGAACCGATTAGGGAAGCTATGGCCCAGTTTGGAAGAATTCACTAACACAATTGAGACCACAGAATTGATTAGGCGACATAAAAATGGTTTTGCGGATCTTGGCTATGAACTTGATGTTGTTGAGGAATGCTGTCTTCCTCTTCTTCCACAAAATCAAGACTTTAAAGTGTTAAAGGACAAAATTAAATTAATATGAAATAACTTGGACGTTAACTCTAATTGCGCTCTGAAAACAAACATTCTGGGTATTCTGAATTGGCTGGATCTGAATAACGATAATACACTGCAAAGTAAAAAAATTAGATCTTGCCATATCTTCTTGGAAAACTCGTTTCTCCCATATGACTGAGCCAGGTGGATCTGCACATTTGATCACAAAAAGTGATATCTTCCGGTTGCAGGAGGTTTGGCTGTTTACGGATATTTAGTTTCATGGCTTTCAAATTTTGTAAACATATGCCAATGAAGTAGAGGCCGTCCTTATGGAGGTCTTATAATTGGTGTTAAAAACCATTTGAACGCAGAAAGAATTAAGACATGCGTTGTCCAACCTTATGTAATGGCAATCAGAGTGAGCACAGCTAATTCCAGTACAGCTATTTATATCATCAAAATGTATGATCCACCTGGCTCATCTAAAACCGAGGACATCACTGAATTTGTAATGTGTCTGATTGGAGACAGAAAAAACACAAATGGAAAAGATCAGATTTATGTGGGAGGGGATTTTAATGCCACCTGCCAGTGTCAGAATGAACTGTTGGAGACTGAAATTGTAAAGAGTAGGACTCTTTTTGATAAACCAGCAAAACATTCCCCTAAGGGAGATGCCTGGGTCGATATCCTACTTGACTGGAATTGTATACTGCTGAATAGAAGGACTGTAGGGGATTGTCCCAGGCAAAACTACCTGGAAATCTGGCTCAACATGCTCTACGCTGGACTACTTTTTCTTCAACTCTGTGGCTGTCCCGTTTGTTAGGAAGCTAGAAACTTTGGAAACCTCCTATAGCGACCATGTTATCCTTACCTTAAGGATTCAGTTTTCACTTGAGAAGCATCTTCTGGGATGTGTAGGTGAAGTAGATATTAAACATGAAGGCAATAGGATCAGAATAAAATCCCCCACTGCCCCCAGATTATAAATTGTACTTTTGGTATCCTAATAAATACATCCATAAGTAGTATGTTTAATTTTTTAATTAACGCCTCCAAATGCAGTACACATGGATTCCAGTACGGAGACACAATCACAAAGGTCCACTTCAGTGGAAGGCAAGGTGAGACTTCGATTGCCAACAATTCAGGTGACGCATACACCAAATCAGTGTTCATTTGTAGGTTATTTTTGACCAAAAATCGTCAGACCCCTTCGAGGGCGCCCTGCCATGCCCCTTTCAGCACTTTGTGAGAAGGCAGTGTAATCATCAATTAATATATCTTTCACTGCAATGGTTTCTCGTAATAGGAGGAGGGGCAGGGTGCTCATCAGGATTGTTAAACCCGCAGCTGTTCCATGAATTTAAAATTAGGGATTTGACTTATGCTTCATCACCCGGGTGATTTACATTGGACATGGATTTTATCAATGGTTCTAACCAAGCAAGACCATTTAGTATTTGCGCCACTAAATCATTATTTTTTCATTTAAGACTGCTAATTTCTGATCTAATGATCCTTGTTTATTATCTGGGCTTAAAACTGGCGGCTGAAAGTCAATGAAGCTGGTGGCCTGCTCCATTGAATAGAAGGCAAACAGATTGTAACCTAACATGTCAAGTTCTTTTTGGTAATTCCATATTAAGGTTGCGATTATTGGAGTCTGCAACTTACATGCATGTGGCAACCTGATCCAGTCATCATCTGAGATCAGATTACGTAATGCCGGAATTTGATGAAAAATGTTCATGAGGGCTGCATGATTTACATTTGGTTCTCTTTGCTAAGTTGACCCCACCCCATCACCATTTTCATCTCTGATGGAATCTCCTGAGGTGTACTGGCAGGTGCAATTTGGTTGGAGGAAACCTCAGGGGAGAAATTGTCGGGACTACTTATAAAATTCGCTAGGGTTGGCCCCACGGGAATCTGATCGTGGTTTATAGGTTGCTCATCTTGGGCCATGGGTTCTATAGCTGTGATGTGTCCTGTGATTACCATCTTATAATTCGTTGTCTCAGCATTGTTGATGGACTCCGACAGGCGTTTGCCGCTTCTCAGATTTTTCACTATGATTAGACCCCTCACCTCAATTTACGCTGGTGAAAGTTGTTGCAGACTGGTGATCGCTAAAGACTCTAGGTGTAGGCTGAGCCTTTAGGGTGGTCGCTAGTACAATCACGCCCACTTTGGCTACCTCACTTGCTAAAGAAATGGACTACACACAAGCTATACCTGCGAAATCACCAGTTAATGAACAGTTTGCACTACACCAATCGAGTCTCTACATGCATGCACCTTGCTACAGACGCAGTTGCAATTGGGCATAAATTCACAGATTACAATAGCCAAAAGTTACAAGCGCCGCCTGCCTCACCGGCCCAGCCAAACAGCCAAACAGCCACTTGGTCCACTAGGGGTGCGCGTGCACCGGACCTCAGGTAGGGCTGCTAAAAAGGTTGTGGGCGGGACAAAAAGGCAAGTTGGCGCACTACAAGGAAAAGAAAAAGAAATTAGGGAAATGGTTAAGTCTACAAGTAAAGTCCACAGGTAATGTCCCCATTCCCAACAAAGCGAGACAAGAAGTAAATCTATTTACTTCAAAGTACTTCCAAAGCAGTTTCATCTCTAATCAGAGCGGCGTGCTTCAGCTTGCAGACGGCACTGTTCCGGAACGCAGGGTCTCCAGCCAAACAGTCACTTGGTGTGCGCCCATTTATTATTCATCGGTAATGCATATGGGAGTGTGAGAGGCTCTCTGTGATGCCCGTTACTCGACCTTGGTTTTGTGCAATATCGACCTGCACTGATTTTTTTTTACTGTGGGTCAATTCCCCATGTGTTGGGTGGACTCTTATCGTAACCAGGGACATCATTTCACCAAAATGCCAAGGGTAGTGGAAGTGACAGCACACGACCCTTGACCTCTGATGAAATGACAGGAAGTGATGTCATTTGACCCCTACCCCTGAATTGACATCACAGGAAGCAATGGAAAATGACCTTTCACCCCTCGACAAAACAGGAAGTGGCATCACATAGCATTGTTTCTAAGTACACTACGAACAACATAGTTACGATATCACTGTAAAGTGATATACATTTCATACAAGAATGGACCACCAAATGTATCATTAATATCAGTGCGTATAGGCCCATACTACCAAATCACTGAATGCAAGCAGACGTCCAAGGCCAAACGATAATGAGGTGTTATTATACAGCATTTAAGTGCTTCATATAGAACACATATACATACAATATCACCTAACCTTTGCTGGTAATCATTTATCAACCTCAGTAGGATGAAAGGCTGAGTTGACCTTGCTGGGAGTCGAACCTGCAATCTGCATTTCACACACACATTGCAGCAGTCAGCACTCAACCCACTGAGTTATCTTACTGGCTATAGCCATCAGAAAACCAGCCACTCCAGAAACAAAGAGCCACATGCTGCTGGCCACAGGCCATGAGCCTCAATTTAAAATGACGTCCGTGATCGTACCTCAAAATAGCACTTTATATTAGAAATCATCTGTTCGGTAATAGGTCATGAAATGTGGTTTTGTGTGGTTGTTTTATATGATATGGATATGTTCTTGCTTTTTAAAAACATTTGGTTTGGCATCTTTATTGCTATCTATTATATTGTATACTTGTCCTGTTTTTATGGAAAGCTTTGTACAGTTCCGAAATAAACACGATGATATTCTTTGTTATAAAGCTGTGCATATGAAGCAACCACAAGCTATTGGGGGAAAAGAATAAATTACTTCACAGAACATGGTAAAAACAAAGAAATTGGTCTCCCAAGAACATAGAATGTTTCCACAATCCAATGAAGCCCAACCGAACGCGAGTGTTGGGCAAGATTGTATGCAGTACCCATAGGTTTCACTACAACAACCCTCGCCTCCTGGCACTAGTTGGGTACCTCTGGTATAAGTCTGTACTACACAGCTTGGTAGTGTGGATGAGTAGCCAGGCTTATCTCAAGAGGGGTCAATGTGAGCTGTAGGGGAGTTACACAGAGGTTCACAGTGACAGGTATTCTAGTAAACACTTACACACAGGGTTTCTTGAGAAACATTTGTTAATTTATTCACCAGTCAGTTAATATAAGCCTTGTTTAGAAGGGAGCACTGTAAAACACCACACAAATGAGGGTTCCAAGATGGCCGCTGTCTAGGGTAGACGCGCTCCTCCCAGCACCATCCGAGCGAGAAAACTAACGGTGTCAGAAGCTGTCCTAAGCAGCTAAAAGCATGTCCTTCCACAATAGAAATATCCGTAAAGAGGGAAACGCCACATTAAAGCCAATTCAGACGGAAATCTGACAAGGTGCCGGCTGTGGTAAGCTCCAAAACGCAGAGCGGCAGAAAGGCACAGCGGAACTCCGTTACTGGAGGAGTACGAGGAAGTCTGGTCGGAACTCACTGGGGCTCCCAGGTGTGAGGTGGGACAGCCCCCCCACACCCCCTCGCAAGCTTCCTCAGATCAGTCTCGGATCAAACAGACCTTGGAGGTAGCCCAGCACCTCTGCGCCTGGGCTGGAGTTATTGGGAATGGCGGAACACTTAAGACAGTAGGAAGACCCCAGGGGAACACTACAGAAGCCCCACTACCACGGGGAGGCGTGCTGCCCTGGAGGTCTCCCCGGTTTGTAACGCCAGAAGTGGCAGGACAATCAGAAACTCTGGTTCGCTCGGCGTCGGCACTCTCTCCCCGTTATCGCTTCAGTCTTAAATAATAGCGTTACGGACCTACTGCCGCCATTCACGTGAAGGGTCGGGAGATAACCCACAAAGGAAAAGGCGCAAGCACCCAGGCGAAGAGAGGCCCCCAGTACAAAGACACAACGCAGCTGGGGCAGAGTGAATCCAGGCTGGAGGCTACGAGAGGAGGAAAGGTAGGAGGAAAGGTAAAGGAGAGCAGAGTTGCGGCCCATAGACCCCTCCCACCCCCCGGGTGGGTTTTCATCAGCCACATAGGTGGTTGGAGAGGAGAGTTCTGGCCACTGAGAGGGCTGAAATAGCTTACAGATTTTGCCCCCGGAGCATTCATGAAAGAGTGGTAAAGAGTACTGGATTCCAGGCATGTGGTGTGGGCCTGAACTGCAAATCGCCTTGAAACAGTCTCTGGAGCCAGCGGATCGGGAAGGAGTGGGACCCGACAAAGCAACCGGGAGGTGACCAGCGGCAGATGAGCCCCACTGTTGGGCGATCGAGCAGGGCTGAGTGTACTGCGTACTACCCAACGGCACCCAAGGGACAACATATCCCCAACTGCGCAGCGGAGCGCAACATAGAGGAAGAGCGCAGACCAGGCCCAACAGAAGCGCAGCACAATCCACAGCGGAGCCGACAAGGGGAGAGGCCAGACAGGCTTCCATGTACAGTAAGCGGGAGAGTGTGTGCCCGGTGGGAACTACATAACCATAGTAGCGAACTCGGGGTGCCCACCCAGGGACTAGACATCAAGTCTTCTAGAGTTGACAGAAAAAAAACCTGCACACATACATGGAGCAATTAACAAGAAGTGGAAACACATTGACTCCCCCGGAACGGGGTACCCACTACACAGCGCCCCCCCACAACACTTGGACCGCAGTAATCAAGTCAGCAGAACCCTCCAACTCAAATCCTGCGCTGCCAAGGTCCCCCCCTTGGGACAGACACAGATGCCAAGAACCAAGTCCAAAGACGTCCCGTATAGAGCTAAAAAAGCACAGTTGGAACACTGTTGGAGACGGTATCTGACAAAAGAGCCCCAGACAGAGACAACAGAAGAGCACAACACCCAGCAGACCGTGGAAGCAACCACGAAGATGGCACTGAATAAAAAGGAACTCAAAGAATGTCTTCAGGGAATGGAGAACCATATAATGGAGTCCCTCCAAGACAAACTAGGGAAAATAAGGGCGGAACTTCGCTCTTCCTTACAGGAAGTAAAAAAGGACATTACAGACCTAGGAGAGAGAGAGAGTAGACACGGAAGAAGCAGGGCTTTCAGAAATCGCTGAAAACTCAAAACAGACCAGCGTACTCCTGGAACAGATTGCTAGGGCGACGCATAACCTGGAACTTCAGCCAGAGGATCTGGCAAACAGATCCTGAAGATCCAACATACGAGTTAAGGGCTTGGCTGAGTCAATTGGCGACAAGGTTCTGAAAAAGACGATGCAAACATGCTTCAGCAGCCTCCTACCGGGCGCCCAACTGGAGGACATACTTCTAGACAGAGTGCACAGAGTTGGCCCTCAAAAAAAAGATCCGGGGGCCAGACCTAGGGAGGTCCTACAGACAATGACCTACACGTTGGAGAAAATCCTCTGTGCAAAAAGAAACCTACAACCGGTCACTACCAATGGAGCCCAGGTCCATCGGTTCCAGGATCTGGCCCCATCTACCCTACACAAAAGAAGACTAATGGCGCTGGTCACAAAGGCACTAAGAACCAGGGGGATTACCTGCAGATGGGCATACCCCTTCGGCTTGCAGTTCACCTGGGAGGGCAAACAACTTTGCATCACCATTTGCGAGGAAGGAATGACACTCCTAAGCCTGGAAGAAGAGGAATTGCACCCAGACTCAAATCCTACTTGCAGCCTCAGAAGAGGAAACTCCAGACAGTGGGAATGGTCATCTACCCCCCACCAAGAAGCGTGGCGCGGAGGGAAGGGTGAGAAGCCTCCAACCGAAATGACCACGGTCACCTGGAGGAACCAAGTCATAAATAATTAAGCGCTGAGCGTGGCTCCGGAATGGAGGAAGGACAAATATGTGAATCATGTTAGAAGACACCACTAACCATGGACGGAGTGAAGAGACAAACCATTTTAGAACCGATGCAGGACACAGACAGGTCCTGGCAGAGCACAAGTTGGAGGAGAGGTGATACCCATCGCCCCAAAAGGGGCAAAGAGAAAGTTTCGAGGAACTTTGATCTGAAGAGTACTGGGGGGGGAGGGGGAACGGCATGGACCAGTAAAGGCTAGGAGGAAAGGGAGAAACGATTGGAGCAAGCATACCGGAAGGCAAAGGATCACGAACACTGAACTGAACTTAGTTTCACTCAATATACAAGGCCTAAATTCACCAGTCAAACGCCGATCTATCCTGACGAGACTTCTAGACTTGCAGGCTTCAATCGCCTTCCTGCAGGAAACACTCCTCCCTGAGGATGAAGGAAGACTGAACCTTAGAGCATTCCCCCGTCAATACTTTGCTTCGGGTGGGAGAAAGACCAAAGGGGTAACCATACTAATCGGGAGCAAATTGATATTTAAAAAACGGGCCATACACAGGGACCCGGAAGGGAGATATCTAATACTAAAGGGGATACTACAGGAGCAACTATACACGCTAATTGTAATTTACGCCCTGAATGACCGACAGGACTTATTCCTGCGGGACATACTAAAAACTCTGTGGAGCTGGTGTGAAGGCCAGATAGTAATTGGTGCCGACTTTAACTGTGTCATGGATCCTACCTTGGATAAAACTCTTCCACCACCAGCCGCAGATGCAAGAAACAGACGGGCATTAGGCAAACTCTTCAGAGACCTGGGGGCGATTGAGACATGGAGGTTTTTCCACGGGCAACAGAAAGAGTACACCCATTACTCAGCAGGTTCACAAGGGGTACTCGAGAATCGACATGGTGCTGGTCTGCCACCCTGATCCTGTGCATTAGTAAAGTGGAAATAGAGGTCCAATACGGGTCGGATCATGCCCCAGTCCTGGTACAAATGGAGATGGCCCAAAGCATCCATAAGGGCCATAAGCCGTGGAGGCTGAATGAGATGATTTTGAAGGACCTAGCCCTTAGGGTGCACATGGAGGAGACGATTCAGAATTACTTCCAAGAAAACGATAACGGGGAAACAAACTGGGTGTGTCATTTGGGATGCCAGGAAAGCAGTGGTGCGGGGGGAATTCATGTCACAAGCAACAGCATATATGAGGGAAAGAGGACTCATTAAAAAGAAACTGGAAACAGCATTAAATGAAGCAAACACCACAAAACTAGGCAATCTCAAAAAACACTCAGACTGGTCTGGAAAGCAAGAGCCCAATTAGAATCACACGTAGCAGAACGCACAGCACAAGCACTACTCAACACTAAACAGACATATTAGGTCTAGGGTAGCAAAGCTAACAAGTTTTTAGCGGCCAAACTCCACAAACAAAAATCCTGTAATTACATAGTTCAACTAAAAGACGAAAAGGGGGAGTTATGCGCTACGGAGAACGGGAAACTTGAGATAATGGAAAGATTCCATCAGGGACTGTTAGAATGTGAACATCTAAACCATCAGGCACAAAGATTATATGTCAAGGATCTCCCTTCTCCAGATTATAAAGGAAGATAACGCTCTGCAAGCACTCCTATCGGCACAAGAAATGAGGGATGCCATAACAGCATTGCCCCCCAACAAATCCCCGGAGCCGGATGGACCCAGAAGCGGATACTATAAAACGTTCCGGAACCAACTGCTGGGCCCTTTAACAAATCTATTCAATCACATAAGAAACAGCGGCACAGTCACACCCGATATGGGAGACTCCACCACAATCCTAATACTCAAACTGGGTAAAGACCCCACAGACTGCACCAGTTACAGGCTGATTTCCCTACTTAACACCAACGCCGAGCTTTATGCTAAAAGTCCTCGCAACTAGGCTCGCAGGGGTTCTGCCCAAAATAATTCACACTGACCAAGCTGGATTCATGAAAGGGAGACACACCCAAGACAACATCAGGCAGGCAGTGGATATATTAGATCTGGGAATCAGGACGGGACAAAGGTTCTCCGTAGCTGCAGGGAGAGCATTTGACAGTCTGGACTGGACGTATCTGGAACTGGTACTACAGAAATTCGGATGCGACCCCAATTTCATCAGAATGGTCCTGGCGAACCTCTGCCTCCGGAGCAGGACCATTATGGTTAACGGGAATCCCACAGCAAAAATGTAAATATACAGAGGGACAAGACAGGGCTGCCCACTCTCGCCCTTAATTTTCGCCATGGCAATGGAGCTCATAGCCGAAATAATAAGGCAGGATCCCGAAATACGAGGGATCAAATGTGGAGGGACTATACATAAAATAGCACTATACGCAGACGATATAATAATGTTCCTTGGGGATCCTAAGAAGACACTACCAAGAACACTCGATAGCTACAAGACTTTGCCAAGATATCAGGGTTTACCATAAACTTCACTAAATCTAAGGCCCTGAACATCACAGAGAGGGAAGAGGAGATCGAAGCTCTGGGGACAAGATACCTGCTAACTTAGCAAAGAGAATCAATAGAATACCTAGGGATCCAATTAACAAAGGGTTATAAAAACGTGTACGGAGCATACATAACACACCTGCTGAAACAACTGAGGGAGGGCCTACATAGGTGGGACACCCAGGAACTATCCTGGTTCGCACGCATTGAGGCACTCAAAATGACCCTGTTGCTGTGTCTTCTATAGACGGTAGGCTCGCTTCCAATAGAGGTTCCCCACAAGATATGCAAAGCACTTCAGGGTAACTTGACTTCCTTCATATGGAACAAAGGGAAAGCTAGAATTCAAAGAAGAATCCTAACAAGGCCACCATGCCTGGGAGGCCTGGCGGTCCCTGATGTGGAGAGGTATGTCCTGGCCGCACAAATAGAACCAATGTTAACCTGGAAGAGGGAGGACATGTCAAAGGGATGGGTGGGAATCGAGCAAGGGGTAACTACTATTCCACTGACTTCACACGGGTTCGCGGGTGGATGCCAGGGAAACAGAGGGTCACTTGTTGGAGGCAACCAAGACCTCACTGGAGCGAGCACTGAAAACAGATCATCCCGGGGTAGGGTCCCTTTACCCCAATGGCGCACAACCAAAACTTTACACCGGGCAAACTGCCTAATATATATAAAGTTCGAAGAATGTAAACAGAAATTTGGCGTTGGGGAAAGACAGATACACCTACATTCAGATCCGGCACTGGATAATGCATAAGGAAATCAAGAAAGCAGCTATTAGGGCACAGGTGGGCCTGGAACGAACGCTACACGAAGGGGACGAGGCAAGGGCTGTCTCCATAATGTACAAGCTACTGGACAGAGCACAAGATAGTGAAATCTTCCCATATATGGACAACTGGGCAAGTGATATGGGCATCCCCATCACCGAGGAGGCGTGCCCCCAAATTTGGAAAAGAGCACAGAAATCCTCCAAATGCACATTTATTAGAGAGACTGCACACAAGATTTGTTTTAGGTGGCATCTGACACCCCCATAGGTTGCACAAAATGAGCCCTAATTACCCACCTACGTGCTGGAGAAACTGCAGAGGCAAAGGAGACCTATACCACATGTCGTGGTCTTGTCCTAAGGCGGCCCTGTATTGGAAGCAAGTCCTGGGGCATATAAAGGAAATCACAGGGAAACAGGTGCCAGAGTCACCTAAAGTTATACTCTTGGGTACAGTGGTCAAGGACATTTATGCGGCAACTGGCAACAATGCAAAACCTACCACTCACCTGCTAATGGCAGCGAAGATGACCCTGGCAGAAGGCTAGAAATATCCAGAAGGCCCAATAACAGCATGTTGTTGGGTGAAAGATTGGAATGTAATGGCCATGGAAAAGGTGGGAGCCCTGAGGGACGGCAAGTAAGTTCTGGGCAATCTGGGACCCCTTCCTTGACTTTGTCAGACACAGAAGCACACTTCTTTAGGCCGAAGTGGAGAGCTATCCAAAACTGAGCACCGACTAACAAAGAACAGGAGCCTTGATCCAATGCAGAAGTTAACTAAACAGAATACAACAATCTCATCGGCAGGCAGAAGGACTGGTCCATGCAGAAAGCGAACCGGAGGTGGGAAGGGGCCAGGGGAAGGGTCGTTGAATGGTTGTAGTTAAAGTTAGTCCAATGCTCAAAATTTGCAACCAGTAATTGTAAAACTGAATGTTAATATGTTGCCAAAACTCATTATGTGTGTTGAAATTACTTAAGTCTTTGGCCAATACAACATCTGAACATGACTGCATTAAAAAAAATAAAGTTTGATTAAAAAAAAAAACACCACACAAATATACTTCAAAATTACACAATCTCTTAGTTCAGAATCAGTAAATACCCATTTGTGATGGCATACGGCAGAGGCCTACACCCACAGGTGACCTCAATTGCTAGGGTGCTGTTGACATTAATGTATTACTGTTGGCATTCAGAATTAGTTAAGAGCAAGTAAAAAGGGAAAAGATGATTAGAGCAAACAAGACACCACAAATACTTCTTGAGCAAGCAAATACTTTCAGGTCCCCCAATAACAGTAATTCAGTTAAAACAGGCTAAGCCAAAGTAAATGGGCAAGAATCTAGCTAGGCTGAAGCACTTCTTTGGAGGTAAGTAGAAAAGACTTTGCACAATGTTTCAGAAGTCTTTGAAGAAAAAGATTAATCAATGTAGGGCCACAAGCGGATTAGACTTGTGAGGGTAGAAGATGCAAGCAACTCTACAGCAAGAGGTAAGTTCTCTTAAGACTTTGTACATGTTAGGAAGAATTCTCTGTTTAGGCTGAATTTCCTAACCTAGTGAGTCCCCCAGCAGCTTTGCTGGATTTTGTGGGGTTTATTTTTTCTCCTGCCAAGAGTGAGACTCTTTTACCCTCACTCTTGGACATGACCTGGGTAGGTCTGGGACACCCCAAGTAAACTTTTCAGAACCGTAGTAAAACCTTTTTCTACTCACCTGCAAAGACTTGTGACATTGTGTGATCTTGGGCACATTTTCGCCTGGCTCCCTCTAAAGCGGGCCCCGAACTAATTCCCCTTGTTCCACCATTGACTGTCTTTGCTAACCTTATGTGAAAAGTGTTTTACCTTACTGCTCTTTATTTCTGCCTTTTCCCTCCCTTTTGGTAATACCTGTTGGAGTACCATCTAACGTTAAGCGCTCACCTCTGGTTGGAAATAAGTGGGGTTAACTTAGAATTGTCCAACAAATGATTAGGGATGTACATATGAGTAATAGTAACTGTGTTTGACTTTCTTAACTTTTCTATTGTGCTAGTGTAATTTATGAGTGTACCTTTAATAAATAAGTTTATACTTTTACACCTAGCTCTGGTCAGTGTTTGCTTGTGCTACTGTGACTCTGTACCTATTATGTATCCTCTGTATACTGCCTAACTCTTCTTGAGGGAAGTCTGACTGCTCAGCCACAGCTACCACAGTGAATCTGTGCGGTGCAGACTGCTACCAAGTGGGTTTACTGCCAACACCTGTAGTCTTAAATCTTTTGCAGTGGTCCCAGAGGGAACTGCACAGGTTTCTGCCTAACAGTACAGTACCTTTAAAATGAAGAAAAAGATGCAGCAGAGGACACCTGTTCCTGTGCAACTCTGCAGATCTCACTGTTCCTGGGCCTCAGTCGTGGGAAGAGGGAGGACGTCGAGGGACTCCTGCACTGCACTGGGACGGTCAAAACTCGGAACCGGCAAACTTCACTTTCAGTGGCTGTTCAGCGTTTCAGCTCCTCGAGTCTACTGCAAATAGCAACACCACCGTTCCTGGCTGTCGAAATGGACTTTCCTTGCTTCTGGGGTCCTGCACGCTGTTGAGGGGGCTCAGGCTCGGTCAGTCCTGCTTCCTGGGAATTCAGAAGATCTTCCTGGAGCTCTTGGTCACATAAAAGCAACGCACACAAACTGGTGTTCCTGTCCCTGGCTCTATGGTTTCCAGTAGCAACTCTGGAAATTCAACCAGCTACGAGACTGATGTCCAGGTGGCTTACTTTGGAGTTGATTGGTCCCACCAACTCAAGGGGAGAAGTCGTCCTTGCAGGGGCTTCTTGGTCGATGCAAACTTGCCATTTTGGCACTGTAGCATGGCTTCACCGGGCAAACTAACGGTCCAGGAGTTGCAGCAGGCATCATCTTCAAGTTCTTCTTCGGTTCCTTCATCCAGTGGTCAACTCTGCCCTCCAAACCAAAAGACTCTCCTTTTATACAGTTCTCTCCTTTTCATTTCAGCCTAGCTGTCACTCGCCCAGCTGAGTGGCTGTCGTTGCCGGACAGTCAGCCAGCCTATCACAGAGTGCATTTGGGTCTCCTAGGAGACTAAGCACAGGGAGTTCCGGGCACCTCCCTCACTTCCTGCCTACCCCAGACACCCTGGAGCCAGAGACGGGCTTCACTCGTGAATCCCGCCAAAGGCAATACAAAGGGACCTGGTTTGGCGCACAGAGTAAATCTCAAGGACCTTTCCAAAAAGAAATGGCGATAAAAGAAGACCACGGCCATTTTGACAAAAATGGCAACCTTGGGTGCTTTACTGCAGCTGCGAACGCAGCCCGTGGTAAATGCACACCACGGTAGGGAAACATAAAAAATGTTACATGAGAAGCTAGACAAAGGGGATACTAGGTAACCCCTCCAGCACCCTATTGTAAGATAGTGTGTGCTGGGTCTAGAAAGTTACACATGTAAGTAAAGTCAATTTCACTTTACTGCTCTGGGAAACAGTACTTTATCCCAGAGAAGGTAAACCTTGGGAAATCTTAGAGACTTCCCTGTGTCACTGCACTAAAGGTGCTGTGTGACACAATGTAAAAGATGATGCCTATGGAGTTTGTCATACTCCACAACCAAAAGAAACACTGTACAAAAATCACATTAAAATACTTGAGTGGGAAAAAAGGGCCTCACTCTCTCCAGGTTAAAAAAAAACCAAGTCCTCAAAATCCAGCAAAGCTGCTGGGGGTCTCTAAAGTAGAGGGAATTCACACATGTCTGAGAATTATCCCTAACAGTGAGGCAAACAGTCTTTAGAGAACACAATTACCACACATTCCAATGTTAAATCTATGGGCCCAAAGGACTCAAACCTAACAGAACCTCAAGAGGCAAGTTGGAGGTCTGCAAAAGGGGCTCTCTGTAAGCGGTCTGGACCAAAACAAAACCTCCAACCAGATGTGCTGACTTTGAGGAAGACCAGTCTCACAGTTACACTCACCAGGCTCCAGGTCAGGAGAATGAGGGGTTAATCTGGATAGGCTATTTCAACACAGAAGAATGGAACAAACCCTTCCAGATGTGTAGAAGACATGCAACAGGCGATCCCAATGAAGATCTCAAGTCAGGGTTGTTCCAATGAAGAGCCTGTAGATTGGAGACCTGGGGGCAGAAGATGGGGTTGCATTTGTCACCTGGTTGGACAAGATGAGGAAAATAAAGACCCTGATTTTGGGAGAGTGGACCTTCTGGCACAGGGGAAGTTGGCAGGACCCCTTGAAGATTTACAGTTAAAGAAAGGAAGCCTTAGCCACTCAGCAGAATCATTTCCGCAATAGGACCCTAGTCAGGGGTCATTGGTCAAGGATCGACAAAAATACAAAGTCAAGTTACTGGTGAGCCTCAAGCCTGAATACAGATGCAAGAGCCTGCTCCACAAATAAGGTCTAATGAAGTGAAGAATGTGGTGCCTGGTTTCAGAGGCCAAGCAGCACAAAAAAGCCATAGGAGTTGGGACGCAACAACTCTTTAAGAGCAGCAAATCCAGCCGTCACCTCTGGATCAAAGGAACGGAGCACCCGATACGTGTGTCCTCTAGGTCAGAGTCGTCGCAGAGCTTCACCATGATTTACAGAGTTCAAACGATACTTGGCAGAGCTTCAAGTATCCTTCTCAGTCCAGTTTCCTCTAATTTATGGTTTCAGGATCAAGATCTAGTACCTGTCTAGGTTCATGATGTTATGTGTCAGCTTTTATGCCAAAGTGGACATAGAGGGAGTCCCTAAATTCAATCAAAGACAAATGCACAATTCTAACATTTTGCGTCCAGCATATCAGTGCTGGCCACCACACAAACCTTTCCGCAGGCATTCATCCATGCACACTCGGGATGTGGATTCCCAGACATGCAGGCTTTGCAATCACTCCCAGTTACCTCCACACACATTTCTTTGTGAGCATGTAGCCAGAGCTCACTTGAGAAAAACTACAAAACACTGCCATTCCTGCTCTTCAACCAAACAGAAAGAGTTTCCCGTCAGCCAAAAATAGCTACAACTCATGCAGTCAGTATCTTAAGCCAGAATCCGTACAGAATCTGGTTCTGGATACTGACCCATGCAGACTAAGGGGCGACTAGGGGATATCACCCTCGAGCCCCCACATTTGGGGGCCTTTAGAGTCCCCAAAGGACCACAAACATTTTAAAAGTCAGAGCCAGATGGTCCAGCACAAGGAAAAAAAACAGCCACAATAAAACAAAAAACAAGCAAAAAGTAGAGGATACTCATAAAAGTAATAGAGTTTGTACCTTACATGGACCTAAAGTACAGAGATCATATATTGCACCAGAACTGGTTGTCCTCCATTGCGGCCAGCAATGCAGGGGGTGACAATTAACTCATTGCGAACAGTACATCAGCCATTTAAGGTCCAGGTCAAGCAAGGTGAACCGGAAGCAGATGTTCAAATCCCTGTGCATACTGAACAATAGTCCATCTTTAAAAAGAAAAGTCTTAAGGAGGATCCTATGTGAGGCATTTATTTATTGTTGTACTGTGCAAAGGTAAAAACACACAGCATATTGCTTCAGAGTGTTTGGAGAGTAGGAGGTGTAGGAAAATTCAAGTCGTCAAAATCATGAGCATCCATTGCGTATTTCTGTATGTCTAAGTAAATATGACTTTAGAAGCAATTTTACGGCAGCAGTTTGTGCAATGCAAAATGCAACATCAGAGATCTGCATTAAAAAAAATCCACAAAGTAAATTTTGATGACTCTGTAAGAATAATTTACTCAACATACCTTAGGATCTTTTTGATTAATTGTTACTGCCAGCACTTGACCGTCCCCAGCAAATGCAATGACTAAAGCCCCCCTTGATTTCACTGGGGCACATGGAGGAACCAGACTGGCCAACAAACATTCTTGGTGTGCCCAACGGACGTCAAATGGCAAAGACCTGTAGAAATGAAGAAATAAATCATTATACATAAACAAGCCAGGAACGAGGCCATGGCTTCGCTACAAAAAGAACACATTCTAAAAGGCCCTTTAGACCAAATCCATTTCAGCCCTTATCCATTTACATGACCCTACACCAATCGGCTATCACCCCCCCTGTACTTTCCAAGACATGGCATTTTGTCCACCTAGCAAGTTACAGCCCCAGAACTTTAGTAGCCGTTCTACCCCGACTCCCCTTCCCTCCAGGCAAAACTCCTAGCAGACAGAAATTAACTGAACTATTAACCATCACCCCCACCAACCTACATAGTTCCGAGAACACCATCTCCCAGAAATCGCCCCGCCCAGTCACATCCCAACCACATATGCAAGAAGGTCCCCATTTCCGTCCGACATCTCCAGTATGTTGGTTCTGCCGAAGCTACCATAATCACCATCCTGACCAGAGTAACATATGCGGCTTGTACTCATTTATATTGAATTCAATGGAATCTGACGTTATTGGAGACTTTCTCTGTGTGTTCCAGAGCTCTACCCCACTACCCCTCCGAGAGCTGATCCTCTATATCCATTCCCACTTAAGCAGCTCCTCTGCCTTGGTTTTACATTCTACTCTGACCAATTCATACAATTCTGAAACATTCCTACCCCCTTCAGCTAGTAGCAACAGCGCTCTATTCACTCCGTGCACACGTGGTTTCTGCAGAAAGGCTGCTGTGCATATATAATAGCTGTAAGTCATCAACGGCATCTCCCCCGTCTCATCTGACCCAGTGAAGATCCATCCCACGCACTCACCACTCAATGCATTTGTTAGGGAGTTTTTTCTAAAGTCCAGCCAAAGGACTTCATAAGACTCTATACTTGGCAACACAGAGCTCCAACTTCTAGTACAAGTCTGTACCACTCAAGGTAATGGCAGAGCAGTCAGGCTCATCTGAGAAGGGAGGGAGGGCTGTAGGAAGGTACAAAGAACATGTAGCATACATATGGGCCAAAGAAACACTTACACAGTTATGTAAAAATAATGGTTTATTATATATGTATATATACACAGGCAAAGATAACTTCAGAAAGCCAAGTACTATCAACATAAGCAAACAATATAAAACCAATGCAATACTTCCGGTAAGTAAACCGCAGTGTAAAAAGACTTACATTATGCCAGTCAGGGCTAAATAAAATCAACTTTGTAGTAAACCTCATTATACTTTCTAGAATGTCATTAAGCAATTCAAAGGTGAGTAAGCACTTTGTAATACTTTCTACAATAGTAGACACAATTCCAAGGTAAATAAGAGCCTAACAATTACTTTTCAGATGGTTTTATGCAATTCTAAGGGGAGCAATGACTTGGTAAGTTATTCAGTTTCATGAAGGAACCAGACCAACATAAGCAGGTAAACACTCGACAGAGCTTGTAGTTACTTTTCAGAATAGTAGAAACAATTCAAAGGTAAGTAAGAACTTTTTAATACTTTTCAGAATTATTGTATGTAATTCAAAGATGGTTAATAACTGAAATACCTTTTAGAATAGGCACAGTCAAAGGGAAGTAAGAACTTGGTTTCAGATCCTTATGACATAAAGCACACCAACACAAAGTTAAGTAACAGTTCTCGTTGGTAAAAGGGTTAAGGGATTTCAGAGAATGCTCCCTACATGCGTTCCAGTGATAAGGTTGGGCGAACATAGATGGACCAACTCCCAACTACACAAATTACCCCCCTAGCCACACAGGAGCGACAGAATGACTCCAAGTATTACCTCAAGTCCCACAGTACCCGAGGAGTGATTAAGTTTAAGCTGGATGCCTTCACGCAGCAGCAGCTGAAGACCCGGTCACCCGTTCCTTGGTCATGCTGACGAAAGGAGGGAATCTGAAGGGGATTTCACAGCAGCAGTCGAGAGAGGGGACTCCCACCAAAGGATTCTTTGTGCTCCAATGCAGATCTGCGGTTTTGGTGCCTTTTCAGAGTCACCAGTGAAAGACTGTTCTCGTCCGATCGATTCGCCTTGCTTGCTCAGTCCTGCACCCTGGACTTTGAGGAGTGGAATCTTTCTTTTGGAGGTCCACCAAGTTTCAGGAAGATTCATTCTTTGGAGGACAATGCACTGCAGGATGGTCACAGGTCCCAGGCTATTGGCGGTTTGTAGCCAAGGAAGCTCACAGCACGTCCGAGATAACTCAAATTGCAGGCAGTCCTCGGACTGATTATGCCCAACAGTCCATGGGAGGAAATCATTCACCGTCAATTCGAAAAGAAGGGGCCAGGACAGCAGCAGTCATTTCAGCAGACTTCACAGGTTACTGGAAGAGGCTGCAGGCGTCTCTGGTCATCTTCAGTTCTTCTGTTACAATGGTCGACTTGTCTTCAGCTTCAGGATCCAGGCCATTTATCCAGGAACCCAGCCAAACAGCACTCATTCTACATTCAAACTTTGGAACTGGTTCCAGGCATGCATGCCAGAAGACAAAGACTGGAGTTTCGGCCTCCTCCCTCGTTTCCTATCTTTACAGATACACTGGAGCCTTGGCATGCTTAGTGAGGGATTCCCGCCAAAGACAAAAGTCAAATCAGGACCTTCCCGACCTAGGACGGCAGAAGGAGGACAAAGGAGGACACACACAAGAAAAGTCGCTAGAACACATCCACTGCCATCAGCCATTCAGGTATGCCTGTCACTGTAAGAGAAATGTTACAGGAGCAGTGAGAGATGGGATACTATGTAACCCCACATCACTCCACATAAAGTGGGTGTTAGGAAAGATTTCCCTAAGGTGCAATTTCCCTCCATTTGTGAACACCCCAAACGTTTTGCTTTTGTTTGGCTTACCTAACCTGACTCTTCCCAGTGGAGCACAGCCTTCATCTGCACTCCTCTGTAATTTCACCCATATGTTATGGAGAAACTGACACATCCCTCAGGCTGTCAGTACTGGGAAACTATTTTACCCTTAGTCTACGACTATGTTGCCATTTTTTTGTAACTTTTTATCTATGTGCCAAGTACCTTATAGTACCACTCATAGGGGTCTTTTTGTTTTATAGACATGCCACCCTCTAAGGATTTTTTGGTGTTCGTACAAGTGTGCCTAGGACAAACTGGTGGCAGCAGTTTCCTTTTAAAGTATTTTTACTTTCTTTTTATGGACCATACCATGTTTACTGTGTTTGGGCCAAGACTGTGGCAAGTGCCGAAAATGGCTATGCCACCAAGTCTTTTGTTCTGTGCTTGAGGCGATGAAGAATAAGTTCCTATTCGTAGAAGAGGGTCTTCCCTTGAGGACAGAGCAACTTTTGGAGTTCGGGAATAGCTGGGGAGTGCTGGCTATCCCAGCCAAGGTAAGTATCTTTGAGGGATACTTGTGGGTAAAAAGGGATGGATGTGCCAGGGGGCCACCGTTAAGTTAGGAAAGTACTCACCGACCCTCGACAGTCCGGACTAAACTTTGGCAGTCTAGCCCACTTCGTTCGTAGGTGTCAACCCTGCAGTTTCAGAACCCTCCCATTTTCAGCGACTGCAGGACGGGGCGATCGTCGGTGGCAGGAAAGTAGCCGTTGCTCAGCTCTCGAAGAAAGGAGATGATAGTTCCGGTGCAGCACGTCTCAGGACATGGTAGGCAAGAACTGCAGGCTTTTTTACAGATGGTCGCAACAGTGGGGCGACGCAAGGACCGCAAAAGATTGTGGCGTGGCACACTTTCATAAATTGCGTCCCAGAGGAGCTAGGACAACAAGCTTTGGTGGGAGAGAGTCCAGGCCCACAAGTTAGCACATTCCTGTGCGATACCCTGAGTTCAAGCTGGCCCGTTCACTGGATGGCCCAGGAACACTTCCAAAGAGGCTCTTTGCAAGGGTAAGTAGGAGATGCCAAGAGTAGTTGTTCCCACTACTCCAAAAGGGTGAAGCTCTCTTGCAGGCCGCCTTGGTTCAATGAAGAAACAGGGGTCCGACGGGACAAAAGCGGGGTCAGGGTGCCAACCTTCTTAGCACGTCACGGGCAGTTCCTCGAGTCTGCTTTCTTGTTAAGGATACTTGGCTCCTTATGAGGTTCTCCTATCCAAGATTCGGTTTGTGCTCAAATCTCAGATAGCCAATGAAAACTCTGCACTCATGCATGCAGGCCAGACGTGGCCCTCGGTGGTTCCAGTCATTCATGGCTTACAGTCATACGAGCACCAGTAGTGTGACTTGGGACCAGACAGTCCAGACCCTCTTCCTGGGCACTAGCACACGTGACAAGCAGGAGCCCGCGAAAGATGCAGTTTTTCACAGGAGGCTGCATGCCCAAATAAGAAATACCTAGGTCTCTCGACTTGGGGGAAGGCAAAGGGACAAAATGGCCCCATGAAGAGAACCCGCTTTTTCATTTATGCACAGCCGCGCATTGTTAACGCACGACTGTAGAGCACTAGGCTCGTCACTTCGTAGGGCGGATTACATAAGTTCGAGATTGTTGATGAAGGACTGCCTAAGGACTGCCTAATTTAGTGGTTCGCCTGTTCTACTAAACCAGGATGGCCTCCTAAACGTCTGTCCACCAGGTCAGAGTTTAGAAATCCATCTTAACAAATCGTTGGCAGCGGTGGGATAAGATTGGAGGCACCCAGTGTTGCACACTGGTGAAATGCCCAAGTTGTACTTGCACAGAAAACAGTGATCTTAGTTTAAACTGAACTGTAAACCACCTGCGTCACTTAAAACCTAGAAGCAATTGCAAACGTAACCTTGAGTGCTTCCAAATCTGAAACGCTTAGAAAGATCTGTGCTGAAAGAGGCTTCTCAGGCTCTGGCACAAAAGTGGAAATGATCCAAAAGATCATGGAGTGGCAGGAAAGCCAGATCACAGCTTTCCCCCCACCCAGCCCCCCCTGATGACAGTACAAAAGGTGCTGGGGCTGCTCCCAGTGTCAGTGCTGACAGGACTGTTGCTGCCTTCATTTAGGAGACCGATGATGATCCAGATGATATACAGTCCCATGCTTCTTTTGCTGGCTCTGAGGCCGAGGCCCTGCTGGAATTCAAAAGACAAGATCTGCTGTTTAAACAGAAGGAGCTTGAATTCTGCATGGCTAAGCTAGAACTGGAGAAAGCAGAGAAACAGAAGGTCGGGAATCACCAGTTGGAGCTTGCTAGGATACAAGGTGCCAATGGCTCCTCTAGAGGATCTGGTAATGGGTCTAGCTCCTCCTCTCATCTACGGTTCCCAAACGATCTGCCTAGTGTGTATGACGACAAGGATGACATCATGGATTGGTTAACTGCATTTGAGTATGCATGTGAAGTGCAAGAAGTTGTGGATGCTGATAAGATTGCATGGTTGCTCAGTCGACTACCCTTTTCTGACTGCAGTCCCAATTTTGGAAATGTCCAAGGCTGACAGAAAATACTTTGCGAAATTAAATTAAAGAATTAAAGCAAACTCTGGCCTTAAAAGTTTGGGAAGACTCCTGCCCAATACTTGAAACGATTCAGAGATTACAAAAAGAAAGAAGGTAATACTTGGGTCTCATATGTAACTGATTCCTTGAAAAACTTGACTGACTGGGTGGAAGGTTACAAGGTCACCAGCTTTGAGGCTATAATTTGTTTAGTCATGCTTCAACATATTTTTGCTTCATGTTCCCCTGAGCTTAAGCAACACTTGGCTGATTCTAAGAAGATCGATCCTAAGAAGGTAGGCAGTACAGCAGATGTATTGGTGTCACACAGAGTGTCCCATAAGGACAAGCCTGCTTCTTGTAAGCAGGGGGAGGGGGAAAAAGCACAAAGATAAGGAGGGTGGGTGCGCGGGGGGGTGGATCTGATAAATCTTCCTCTCAGACGGGCTGTCAGAATCCGAATGAAGCAACAAGTGAAGAAAAAAGTATATCAATACTCCCGGGGGCGTGGCTTGGACAGCCATGGAACAGGCTGTGACCCCTGTGTGCTCCGTGATCCGACATCCTGATCCGTTCAACAAACACATGTATTCCACTTGAATCAGGAAGCAAAACACACAAGCGTGTGGGAAGGTGCTGGGAAGAGTGTGAGCATGTAAGCGGCTCACGGGAGACTGGAGAACGGCCGGACAGACACATTGTATCCTGGGGAGCGGCCGCAGACGAAAACACCAAAATGGCGGCGCCCCAAGAGAACAAAGGGATCTAGCAGAACGCGGTGGCGAAACGAAACTGCCGGCCCCGAGGCAGTTACTGTAACGGGCGACGGCCACGGATTAAAGGAAAGACATTTGCAGCCGCGCCCAGCTGCTAACAAGGCTGAAACATGTGAGTGTGTAACACACTATTACCAGGCCATACCCCAGTCTGGCAAAACCTACATGTGACTAGGCCATTGCAAAGGAGGTGAGAAGCTGTTGTGTTCTGTGTGGCGCCTCGAAGCACGTTGATGGCGCATGGATAATTGTGTGCAGCGGGAATACATGGGAGAAGACAGCCCATTTGAATACATTGCCGCGCTCCATAGCACAACGCAACCCGCCGTAACTAGCGCCCTAGCGTTTGGATGACTTGAGCACGACACAACGGCATCGCAGTGTGGGGACCAGATACGAAAGGGAATCGCGAGATGTCTGAAGGGACAGAGCCAAATCCAAACAATCCACAATGGAGGTCTTTGAGAAAACGCAGCGGACCCCCACGACAGAGGCGCAAAGCACGGGCGCAGCCTCCGCAGATGGTGCCGCAGAAGGAGATAACCGTCAGGTCCTGGCGGCCACAACGGATTTGAGCACCAAATGGGGCACAGCGATGGTGGACTTGCGGACGGCCCTGGAGAATAAAATTGACGCTGTGGGAATCGAAGTTACCCTGCTGCATCAAGATGTCCGTGCGTTGGCAGAGAGAGCAAGTGGCCTGGAAAGCACAGTGAAAGTTAACACGGAGGTCAGCACGAGCAATGCAAAGGAGGTCCATGTGCTGAAACAGCAGGTCGCCACCCTTGAAAATCGAGTGGAGGAGGCGGAGGGAAGAGCGAGGAGGAACAACATACGTGTGGTCGGCCTGCCGTGGGGGAGGAAGGCCATGACCCCACGGACTATGTAAAGAACATGATCCTTCAGGGGATAGGAGCAGAAAAACTCACAGGGGTTTACTGTTGAGCGTGCACATCGGGCCTTGATGAGGAAGCCACGACCTGGAGCTCCGCCGAGGCCAATAATCGCAAGGATCCCGAATTACAAAGATAGGGAGAAGATCCTGGAGTATTTCCGTAAGGGCGGGACAATTGAGAGCATTCACCAATATCACGGCATACCCAGATTATACGATGCTGGTGCAGAGGCAAAGGTATAGTTACGTGGCCGTCAAGAGGAAGCTACGTGCAGCGGGCATCAAATACATGCTTCTGTACCTGGTGAAGCTAAAGGTGCTGCATAAGAGCGAGGTGCTTTTTTTCGACACTCCGGAGGAGGCGTCGTGGCTGGACCTGCAGGGCTGCCCGGAACAGGAGGCTGACCGAGATCGCCTCGAGCGTGACAAGTGAGGAGTCGGTGTCATGGACATTAAGGGGATAAGTGGGAAGGTGGACATGTTTCGGGAACATGGGAGATTTGAGTGAATTTTTGTAGCCTTTGGACCTTGTGCTCTGGCTGGACTTGAATATAGAGTATCAACTGCATGCTGGAGCTGAATAGCATTAACATCATGCGTGATAGTATGGGTAACAGGAGCAATGGGATGGTAGCAACCTACCCCCGAGAATTGGTAGTTACGTAGCCATTAGGGCGACTGTACCCTGCTGAGCCCTTAGACTTGCTAGACAGGGCTAGATGTGGGGGTGCCCGAGATCCAGGGTTGGAGCAGGGCAACAGTTGGGGAGGGTGTTGTTGGGTGTTGGTGGGGAGGAGGAGGGGAAGTTTGTGGTGTACATAGTTTTGGGGAGTTTTAGTTTGTGTATGAGCCTAAATGGAAATGTCGAACAGGGGTGATTACATGGGTGGAACCGCATGTGCCATTTCAGCTGCTTAGCTCGACAATAAAACCAGAAGGCAGAATGGTGGTGGTGGCGGGACTCCTGGAGAACAGAGAAGTGAATATGATAAATTTGTATGTCCCTAACCATGATACAGCAGTATATATTAGGTCTTTATATAGTAAAATTGGCCCCCTGGCGGGTGGCGCGATGGTGTGGGGAGGGGACTTAAATTGCACTCTGTACCCCAGGATAGACAGGTCAGATGACAAATCGGAAAAGCCGGCGCCAGCAGCTAAAGCGCTGAGGACACAGTTGATGGACCTCAGCCTAGAGGATGCGTGGAGAAGGCTACACCCAATGGATAGGCAATACTCGCACTTTGCAGCGCCACATGACCTGCACACAAGGCTGGATTATGTGTTTGCATCTGCCGGGATAGTGGGAGAAATGGTGGGGGTGGAATACAAGGCCCGGGTACTCTCCGACCATTCGCCTTTGGTCATAAAGTGGCGACATCAACCCCCCCCCAGAGCGCAGATCCCGATGTGGAGGCTCAGTACTGAGGCTCTACAGGATGCAGGCTTTCGAGAGGATCGGAGGGAGGCCATCGAGGAATACTTTGAAATTAATACGGGCAGTGTACGTTCTGTGGGGACAGTATGGGAGGCATTCAAGGTGGTGGTGCGGGGAGTAGCAATATCTAAATCCAAAGGGCTCCAAGGGGGTATTGAGCTGGAACTGCAAGAGACAGAAAGAGAGCTAGAGGGCCTGATACGAAATGAGGGGACCACCCGTGCGAACAGGGTTAAAATAAAGGACTTACAGTTAGCTTGTAGTGAACCTTGGGACAGATTATGCAAACTAAACTATAAGAAATACACGGAGAGGCTGCATGCAGGGGGGGGATAAGCCGGGTAGGTTATTGGCTTGGTTATACAAGAATGAGATCCCCCTGCTCGGTGATCAGAGTGGTCAGGGACGCAGAAGGTCAAATCCATAATACCCAGGAAAGGTTACATGAGTAGTTCAAGTATTACAGACAATTATACGAGGACACGGGAGAGGACAGGAGTCAAGTAATACTAGAGACGATAGAGGATATAGGGCTGTCCACCTTAGATGACCTAGAACGGGCAGACCTAGACGCCCCCATCACCGTGGACGAACTGGAGGCGGTGATCCAACACCTGCCCACATGTAAAGCGCCCGGGTCGGATGGGTTACCCAGCGAGTTCTATAAAACGTACAAGCAGGAGCTACTCCAGCCGCTGCTGGCCATGTTTAATAAAGCATATGAGCGGGGGGAACTGCTGGCGTCCCTCTGCGAGGCGGTGATCATCCCGCTCCTGAAACCAGGCAAACCGGATGCGGAATACGGATCCTATATGCCCTTGTCTATGCTCAATCAGGATAGCAAGATACTCACGGCAGTACTGGCCAATAGGTTAAAGTGGGTAATTGGCAAGTTGATACACCCAGACCAAATGGATTATGGCCCCGGTAGAAATATCACAGACAACCACAGGAGGCTACACCATATCATTGACCAAACTGAGGGAGACTCGAGCGAGCTGGCAATCGGGTCGTTGGATGCGGTGAAAGCTTTTTATTCAGTGCAGTAGCCGTGGTTCAAAGCGACTCTGAAAGGATACGGGGTGGGACCAGGATATATTAGAAGGTTCCAGATGCTATATAGTACCCCGATGGCGAGAGTTAAAACCGGAACCACAATCTCAGATAAATGGCAATTTAGCAGGGGGACCAGACAGGGATGCCCCTGGTCACCCATGTTCTACATCTTGGCATTAGAGCCGCTGGCCATATGCCTGCGGCACCAATACGGGGAGGTGGGGATCCGCATGACAGGGGGCACACACCTGATATTGTATGCAGAGGATGTGCTCCTCTACTTGCGCTACCCGGAGGAGAACCTGCAATATGTGTTGGAGGTGATGGGTCGTTACTCCACCCTCTCAAGCATATCGGTGAACCCCGGGAAGTCTAGTTTGTTCCCCCTGGGAAGGTATAAGAGTACCCCATTGGAGAGGCTGCCAGTCTTGCAGATACCCTGCCAGACCGTGACATTCAGGTATCTGGGTGTAAATGTTTACCACAAAATAGAGACAGAGCACAAACATAACACAGAGAAAGCGATGGAGGAGTTAAGAATAGCATGGTGTTCTGGTCTAGATTACCCCTAGCCATGATGGGGAGAGCAGCTCTACTGAAAATGGTGGTCTTGCCCAGACTCTTGCACTTTTTTGTGAATGTCCCGTATTTGATCCCCAGACGCTTTTTTGTGAAACTTCATGGCATGTGCAGGGGCTTCATATGGGGCAACTCCAGGAATAGGGTGGCCCTGTGGAAACTACAGAACACATGTGATAAGGGGGGCATAAACCTACCGAATTTTGAGCTGTATTACCTGGCGGGACAGTTGTATGTGGCTAGGTGGTTGTCTGCGGAAGACTCGGCAGAAGCTAGGCTTTTGCAAGGTGAATCAGCTCCATACTTTTTGAGGGAGACGGTATGGCTGCATAAAACCAAAATAGCGAGGATGGGGAGACTATTGAAGCTGGGCTGGGAAGTATGGCGCAGGACATGGAGAACGGTGGGTGACCCCAGATCCGCTTTCCCAGCAGGCCCCGCTGGTGGTGCTATGCGGGGACGACTCCCAATTGTTTCAAGCGGTCCGTAGATACTGGGAACCAGTGGGATTGGCCATCCTTGGAGACATGGCAGGAAGGGGAGGCGTTGGGATTCCAGAGGCTGCAGGAGGAGCCAGGGGTGAATAGAGGCCAATTTATCACTTATACCAGGCTCATGAAAATGGGTGAGATAGAGGTGGCCTGAGACTGTGCTAGAGGAAGAACCCAATGCCTCCCTAGAGACGATGTATGATGTCTCGGAGGGTGGGCACGAAATATCTAGGATATATGAGCTCCTGAGTGTGAAGGCGGGGAAAGAGCTGCTACAATTGAGGCATGACTGGGAGGAGGAGGTGGGGGAACCCATGACACAGGGACAGTGGGATAGAGCCCAAAGGTACCATAAAAAGGTGTCCCGGAATGCGAGACTCCAGCAGATTCAGTTGTATGTCACCCATAGAGCTTATCTGACTCCCAGTAGAATAGCTAGGTTTGGAGGCTCTGCTGTACAAAAATGCCCCAGGTGCGGGGAGGAGGAGGCAGGACTACTGCACATGTTCTGGGCCTGGCCTGAGGTGCACAGATTCTGGGAGGAAATAAAGAAGAAAATGGCTGGTGGAGGAGTGGTACTGGACGTAGGGTCTGCTTGGGAATTTTTCCAGGCCACGTCATTCAAAGCATATCAGTAAAATGAAGGACCTGGCCTATATTCTGGCTAAAAGCAAAATCGCAATGTGTTGGAAAGCGGCCCGCAGGCCCAGAGTGGAGATATGGTGGACCTCTTGAGATGGGCGGAAGCAGAAACTGTGGTATGGTTTGAAGCCGTCACCAAGGGGGGAGAGGAGGAAGCAAGCCCCCCGATAGCCTGGCGGCAGCTGGTGACCTCAATGGCAAGCCCCCACCAGGTCAATGATGATACAGAAGACTCAGATGAGTCAACAAACACAGATTCCTGGAAATGATCATGTAGATGTGGCTGAGATGGCTCGAGTTTGTGGGGGGGGGGGGGGGGGGGTTGGGAGGAAAACAACACTGTATAATGTCATGTTTTGATATTGATTATGTATGTCCTAAAAAGTTACCATGGTTGATGTGTTTGTTATAAAATAATAAATTTTTTTAAAAATAAATAAAAACAATACTCCCCAAGGAGACCCTTACGGAAACAGCTAGAGGTCTTGCCTTGTAATGCCTCACTCATCCCGACTGTCTGGGCTCCCTCAACACGAGGGAGACATTCCCAGCAATACACCCTACTGCCCTAACAAACAATCAAGTCAGATGAGTAAATCACTTGAAAGGGCGTGTGACCCTGATACACTCTTTCCGACAGCAAGCTGAGGAATATAAATGGAAGTCCCAATTAGGATTGTGCACCATAGTACAGTCGAAGCAGAACAAGTACAAGCGTGGGACGTAATGGTACTAACCTGAGGAAAAGGTCCTGGGATCCCTGTAGTTATGTTATGTTATTTGGCATTTATATAGCGCTCTATCATTGGTATGATCTCAAAGCGCTGGTAGGTTGAACTCCCTCGGGGACCACAGTGCAGGTCAGTAGAGAGAAAGTGTTGTTGGGTGCGTGGGTGCACCAGTTGTGTGTGCAGCTGATGTAATTGCCAGATGGTAGCTGCATCCTAGCGTTCGGTGGAGAAAAGATCAGTTGAATGTGTGCAGCCTGGTCGGTGGACACCTTGACTGGCTTCTGGCTGCGTTAGGCCTGTAAGACGCTTATTGTGAGCAGCTAGGCCGGATTGTCATGGGATAACTGCATTTTATTAGAGTGATGAGGTGTTCATGGGGCAATGTTTGTATGTGAACAGCTAGGCTGAATTGATCAGGTGTATAGCTGCATTCTAAATGTGTGATGGTGTAGAGTAGACAGTAAGCCTAATGATATGGGATGGGAGTGTTTGCGTGGGTGTATGAGCCAATGCAGCAGGAGCAATTTCTAGGTTGAACTTACTGATAATATTTGTTCTTTTAAGTGTGGCACTTGCCGACATGTCACCATCCTGTTAAGATGTGATGCAGGATAATGTTCACAACTCTAAGTGTGGCATTTGCTAACATTCCCAATTCTATCTGGGTCCGGCACAGGCTAATGTTAGTGGTTCTATCTAAATGTGGTATTTGTTAATATTCGATAAAATGTATCCGAGTGTGGCAGTTGTTAAGATTCAGGTCGCATCTAGATCCAATCTGGCGCAGGATAATGTTCACAAATCTAGCTAGGTGAGGCATTGCTAACATTCACAATTATACAAAAAAGGTAGCAGGCGCCCCTCTCTTGAAAGAACACGGCATGATAACCTGTTCAGTGGTTTTTAACCACTTTGAGAGTTCGTAGCCATCTGCTTTTTGCTCACTGTACCTTTCACAGATGCAAAATATACATTTGCATATCAGTCTTTGTCCCACCCACATGGGCAGTCCAGCAGCAAAATGCTATGACAATTCCCTTCTGAACAATAGTACCAACAGCACCCCAGACACATGCTTCAGCCTTGTTGGGCCTCATCAGGAGGTGAAGCTGTACATCTCTGAGCACAGTGAGCAGGGAGTCCACGTCTGGTTGCCACTTTCACAATTATGTCCAGGTCTGGCGTAGGCCAATGTTCACAATTTTAACTGAGTGCTGCATGTGGGATACATTGACCCACTGAACAGAATTTTTCCATAACAAAGCTGCGTTTCAGCAGAAACAGCAAAATGGCTGCGCTGGCTCCAGTGAGCACCATTGCACCAAAACTGTGTTTTGCAGCAACAAAAAGATGGCTGCACTGTTTGCCATGCGTCATTGGGCAAGTTGGAACAGAAAGCACCCAGAGAAAGGCTACTAGGGTGTGTTCTTGTTTGTCTTAGAGTGAAAAAGCAGCGCTGCTTTGCTTCAAGCCCAAAATTCCCATTGAAAAAAGGTCATCTGTCACCTCTAAAATGATGCCGCTCTGATGCTATTTTTCCCTGTCATGCCCAGCCATATTCACATTGTGCTCCATCAGAAAACAACCTCATTTATTCCTGAATGACAGGCTGGGCCAGCCAAACCTGAGAAAATCAACAAAAGCTTTCCTTTAGCTACACAGGAAACACTTACTTAAATTGTGCTACAAAATGTCAAAAATCACTGCTTGAAAAGAAAATCAGAGCTTTCTGTACACATGTAAATTTCATGGCGACCTTTGCTTGGTAGAGACTTGTGTAAAACAAGCTGGCTACAGCTACATAACCATATTGGACAGGCAGATGCAAAAACCGAATTTGAAAGGAATATGCCCGCTTTCACCACGTGTCAAAATTGGCCTTTGCAAACTAAAGAAGAAAATGCCTGTTGGAAGGTACTATGTTGAACAAAAACTTCTCCCTGCCTAGCAATGCGAAAGGGGATTGTACTGTAAAAATACATGTATGAAATGGTTCTATTCAGCTTGTTTTCTTCCAATTTAGAGCAAAAATAAATAACATTAAATCAAACTGCAGTGGCTGCATGGGGGGATGTCAGCCCAAAAACCGGTTTCTTTTTTTTAATTTTACTTGTTACAATGTACAAAACATTTTTTACAAGAAAAGAAATGGAGTAACGTTCTCAGCTCCGCTCCCTCCAAGTTTCTCATCTGACAGTTATATATAAAGACCAGGCAAGCCGATCTTTCAAGGTTTTTTACGTCTTTTGCAGCCCCCGGCCTGATTCCCAAATATGGTCTTGGAGCTTCAGGTTCATGAAGAACTGCGAGACCGCTATTACGTTGGAGACGTTGTGACCTCTATTAAGCAGTTCCACCAATCCTCTTCATCGCAGATTCTTGACTCCTTGAATAAATGTCCCAAGTGTTCCGTTCTCAAACTTGACAAAGAAGGACAAGTCAGAAGTAGATGTCCAAGTGACTCTGTATGGGTCTTGATTTTACAGAACCGACAGCTAGTGTCATGGGTTAGTTTCCTTATAGTTCTAATCTCATTCGTGGGCAGGAGATTCATTCGCACTCGTAAGACAGTGTGTCAAAGTATCTTACTTGCATATTTTTTTAGGTAATTCATTAAGTCATTTAAGCCTCTTGTTGTTGGTGGCAAATGGCTTATCAATTTGCTTCTCTAGTCCAGGGATGTGGTCAGTATCCAGTCTTGTTCCTGCAGTTTTTTTTTTTAACTTTGTTCGGGTTTTGAATGAGTTCTTCTTCAGAACTATTTAGTTTTACTAAGGTTTTTTGGAGTTCTTTCATCCAACACGTCAGAATTTTACTTTTCTGTTCTTTCGTTTCCGTGCGAATTATAGACATTACATTTAAGCAGGTGGCGATCAAAGACTTAATGTATAACATTAATGAATTTCTGACTACCATTGATTCCAGTGACTGTAGAGAAAGTTCATGGCGTATGGTCTTTGTTGGTGTTGACTGCAGTAAATTCAATGTGCGTTTCCAGAACACACCTTCTAGATGTTTCCAGAAGTCTTGCGGAAGCAATGCCAACTATACCGCTCAATAAATCAAAGAGGGAACTAACTTACCCTTGTAGAATTGAATCAAGGGGATTGCTGTGAATCAGCAAAATCTTCTGTCGATTACTTTCGCTTTACTTGCCAGTTTTCTTGTCTTTTCCAATAGATGGACTTGCATTGGTCGCTCCTTTTTGTTATTACTCAGGATTACCCCCAGATATTTGAAATTCACCACTTATTCTATTTTCTCCCCTTCCAAGGTCCAACTAAAGTTATCGTTACGGGTATTTTGTTTCTCCATGACTATGGTTTTGGCCTTATTGATCTCAAAGTTGTTCGTCTTTATGTAGAACGCCAGCTTGTTTAATTGGCGTTGAAGACCAATCGGGGTGTAGTCCATCAGAATGAGGTTGTCCGCGTAGAGCAGTCTCGGGATCTTAACCTTCCCTACTGTAGGTGGAAAAGTCTGAATCTTCTGGTCAGTTTCTTCAATGTCCCAGAGATATGAGCTAAACAGAGTTGGTGCAAGAGGGCAGCCCTGTTTCACTCCTCTTGCCGCTGGAATTGACTCAGACAACATCCCCCCTTGATTTAAACGCACTCTGATGGAAGTGTCTTGATGAAGTGCTCTAATAGGCACTTAGATGCTTTCCGGGCAATTTCTTATTAGTTTTTCCCCAATCTTACTTTTTAGAGTGGTTAGTAGGAGAATATTTGGTGGAAATCCCACATCTTTCACAAAGCCTGATTGTAGAGGGTCCTTGTGTCCCATAGTCCTCTACCATTTTTGGAAATGTTCCAGCAACAGTGATCCAAACACTTTCCCAACTACATCTAATAGTGCAATTGGGCGGTAGTTCTTGGGTTGATCTCTGGGCCAGTTTATAAATCGGCACCATCGTTGCTGTAGTCCATGAAGCAGGTATTGATCTTGTATTGATACAATTTTTAAATTACCTCATGGATGAAGGTTGTCCATTCTGGGAGGTGTTCCTTCAAATCTGCATTGGTAATCCCGTCAGGCCCCGGGGCCCTTGAGTTGTTCAGTCGGACGAGTTTTCTTCTAGCAGAGGTTGGTAGTCGATATTATTTTCCAAGCCTACTTGCCGATTTATTCTGCAGATGTTTATGTACAAGTCTGTAAATTCTACGGCTGCATTGGCCAATAGTCTTAACTCTGTGCCACCCTTACACGTCTGGATCTCCGCTGCCATTATCGATCTGACTGTTCTTGTGGTAGTCCATCTTACCTTTAAGAGGTTGTGGTCACTATGGACTGTTCTCACCACCTCGTACTCAGTTATGATCTTAAGCAGCTCATTGGAAACAAACATGTGGTCTAAGTTTGCTGTCGAGTTATTTCTTTCCCATGTCAGTGTTCTCGGGGTGCTCTTGTATATTGATGTTTCTAGGCTCTGAAGGTCCCAAGAGGACATTATCTTAATCCAGAGATGGCCACGTACCATGTTCAATGGCACCTTTTTGTCGGTCTCGTGCGTCTGTTTTGATTTAGGGCAGACCGCGTTGAGGTCTCCACACAGGAGGATATATTTCGGCGTCCACTGCATGTGTATTCTTTCCAAGATGTTAACTGCCATGTCCAGGTAGTCCTCATTTTTAATCACTGCAGGGTTCCAATATGTGTTCAGAACAATTATTAGTTCGTCCTTTGGTTTATGTTGGCTTGTTTCTGGCAACTGTCTTGACCAGTTCAGACAAGACACTTGGAAATGGATGTTTGGAATTACTGATTCTACATATTGTATTCCTGATCCTGATCTAATAGCGGTCAGCAAACCTGAGGACGGTCGTCCTTTTCCTGAACACACAGCTGGAACCAGGTAGGTTTCGTATCCCTCCAGGTAAGGCTTCTTCGTAAGCCATGTCTCCTGGAGGCAAATGATGTCAAACTCTCCCAAGTTGACATCACTTTTTTCCTGAAGGTGGCTAAACCCTTGAGTATTCCAACATGCCATGGTAATATAGTCGCTTTCCGAGGCCTTCGAGCCTTCAGCCCTGGCGTCCTTCATGGTATCCTTCTGTGCCTTGCATGGCTAGCTTCTTTCTTCTAAGGCTTTCAAAGTCCCAGCCCCTCTTGCTTGTACAGCTTCTTCTCCTTCTCCGAGATTTATGTTAGCGGCTGTTCCATCGTTCTCTGTTTCAATGGCTTTTTCAGCGAATGTGATTCTTATCCTCCTCAGGGGGCCTTTTGGATATCTATCATTGTTCACTTCGTCATGGTGGATGTTTCCATCTTCGATCAGTTTGTTTGATTTCTCTTTGGACGACCCTTTCTAGGGAGCTACCGTGGTTCTCTTTCATATTGACTTCCTTTCTTGGAGTCAGCCTTTTAGTTGGTCGTGGTGCGGCATCATCCTGTCGAGTAGGCCGGCCCCTTTGTGTTGATCACAGGCTGCCAATTTGTGTCGGTATTCGCTGTTCTTGTTCTATGTTGACACCGCTTGTTCGACAGTCCCATAGGTTATAAACTAGCATATGGAAACTTTCTTGTTCCGTAATCAGCATTAGTCTGATTATAGGTTCTGGAATGTGCAAGTAGACACAATCTCTTGCCAGTGGAGCTGAACTCCACAATCTTGATGTCATCCGTATTGATCGGTCTCAGTTTTGGAATACAGTTGATTAATGCCATAATGTTTTTCCGGTTCAGGATCAAGTTATCTCGAATCTCCCCTATCCATTCCAGTTTAAAGGTCCTTTCACTCCCTAATTTTTTACTGTACAGGATATGGGTGGTTTTTTCTTTAGTTCCAAGTTGTTTTCTGTCATCTCTTATGGTTTGTCCTCTGATTTGATCTGGTATATATCTTCTCTCTTCCTCTTTTTTGTTGTAGGTTGGTAGGCGGGCTGCTCTGGTTATCGATCTCTCTGTTAGTGGGTAGAGATGTGGGCCTTAGTTTTATTACCGTAGTGATTTGTCTGCTCCTTTTGTGATCATTCTCCAAGTTCTCTCTTTCCAATGGGTGCAGGCTCGAAGCGTTCTTTCCACCATCAGCTTTTATTACTTTTTCCCCGTCTTTCTGCCAATGTGAGGTATGGATTTAGTTGTTGAATAGCTCGGGTTACTTCATTTCCACAGTCTTTGCCCCAGACCTTTGCTTTTTGGATCTCTCGTAGGGAATCAGGCTCTGAGCGGAGTATACCGATAGGTCTAGTAGATCAATACTCTCTTTAGAGTCATCCAACTCCTGATGTTTTCTTACTGGTCTGTCAGCCGGTCTCTGGTCTCCTTGACTAGATGGATCCGTGGCCTGAAAGACCACTGATCTGTTTCTTACCTCGTTTCCTTTACCAGCTTTAATTCTCTGGGTGTCTGTTTGGACCTTTCTTTGGGCCGATTTTGAGGGCTGATCTTCTGCTGTTACCACACGATCTCCTTGGTTTTTCGTAGATCTTTTACCCTTTGCAAAGAGCAGAGCAGGTATAGTTTCGAGGTCGGCCCGGGATTGTCAGAGTCTCTTTGGTTGGAGAGCCCCGAGGGATTAGCCCCCGAGTGTTTGATTTGCAACTCAGTTTCCGGTTCATCATCAATTTCTACCGTGGCAAGTGTGCAGATTTCCACGGGCATAATTACACATCAGTTAGGTTGTTGTTTCTTGGTAGAGGTCAAAAGGCGGGGTGGGGGTGGCCCTCGGTTCTTTCCGTACTTTTGTTGTACGGACTGATTTGGAGGCTTCCCCGGTTTCCCATAGGGGAGGCAGTTGAACTGTTTTATTCCGATGTTCCATCGATGGTTGACCGCCCTCTACAGCGCTGCTGGTTGAAACAGTTTTAAATAGCTCCTCTGTCTGAACAGCAATCGAGGGGTTCTGTGAGGTCAGTTTATTCCCCTCTCCCGGCACTTGTTTTTCTGAACTTCCTGTATACCCTTCAATGTAAATCATTTTTGTATGGAGCATTGCCGCCAGAGTTGTTTGATCCTTTAAGGTGTCGTGAATCGATTCATATAGTTTGCAAAAGGGAGCAAGGGCAATGGTTATAGCTGACATCACTGAGAACATATCCACTTTTTTTGTGGGAGTTTCTTTCTCATTGCTGGAAGTCAAAATTGAAGATGATCTGCTTCGCAACGGGGAAGGCAACTGAATACAGGTTGTGTTGTTCACTCCCTGCTCTTTATTCTTTGTGTGCTTTTCCACACAGGTACCCTCTTCTCGTGAAGCTCTAACCGGTGTCTTCCGTTGTAGTTCATTTGTGATCGATGATTCCTTTGGAGTAGGTGTTGAGTTTGTTTCACTTCGAGGGAAGTCGTTACCGCATACTGAAGACTCAAATACTTCCTGGATGGGGTTTGTGTCCAGCTTCTTGTCTGTGTTTGTCATGGTATTTTCACACAGGACCAAATCACGGCTGTTTTACGTGTTGTTGATACTGCCCACTGAACTAAATGTCTGCGGGTTCAAGAATTCCTCCTGTGGTCGCTTGTTTACCATAGGTAGGGTCTGGAGGCTCCTATTGAGTTGTAGTTCGTGATCCTTAAAATAACGAATCCCTGTTCTTAAAACTGTGCGAGGCGAGTTCTGTCTAGTTCCTGGACATGCAGTATTTTCCGAATAATTTTTCATTGGGGGCATGTTTGCCCCATCTAGTAGGTCAGCATCAGACACTTCCTCCGTCTGTATTTGATGTCTTGTTAGCGATTTTTGGAAAAGTCTTGCCACAGGATTTGTGGCCACAAGCTTTGACCTTCGGCCTGCAATATTCTTGCATACTGCCATCTTGTTTATTAGTTTTGAATTTTCATACTGATGTACTTTGTGCGGCCGCGTCGTTCATCTTTTTATACTGGCTTTTCTGACAAAATTATTCCGGGTATGTTTGTCTAAAGAGGTCACAATCGTGGATTCTCCCTCTCCTGAAGAAGAGAGATATTAATCTCCCGAGCTTCCCCAGTCCCATCCATATTGCATTTGTCTTCCCCGTTTTTTTTGTCAGTATTTAAAACATTTATTTATTTCTGTGGCTTCTGAAGCATGGGAGTCATTTAATAATAATGTATGGTTCCCCGTCCGGGTTTCTGCGCAGGGGCTGATCAGGTCTTGCCCCAAACGTTGCTGGGTGGATCTGCACACTGACATTTGTCAGGTTTTTTACAATTACTCTTGCGTCAGGCACTATTTGAGCTGCCTGAGGCACGTTCGTAGATGGATCCTTTTCCAGCTCTACAAATAATTCCTTGGGGTTTGTTGCCTTAGCCCCTCCCCCAGCTGCCTCTGCCGAAGTCCGACCTGGGGTCTCCGCCCCTCCTGTCTCGACTGGCAGGTCCACTTCACCCACAACCGCGGGAAGATTCTCCAGCTCTCCCCGCTCCTCCCAACCGGGAGTCTCCTCAGCCCCGGACCGCGAAGAGTCCAACGGACACAGCCGCGACGCTCCCGGGAGAAACAGCAGCACGCCCTCTCGCCCATTTACACCGCGCGGCACGGCTCCGGCCGCGGCGGGGAGAGAATCGGACTCCAAGCCCCCCACCCCCTCCTCGTCAAGTCCATCACCAGGTAAGAGGGGCAACAGGACAGATCGGGGGGGGTTGGGGGGTGAGGCGGCTGTGGGGATATTTGTTTATCCAAGTCCGAGTGAGAGGCTAGGTCGTAGCCTGGATCATAATCAGTATCACCAATCTCTGGGTTCTCAGCCTCCATCAAAGTCAGGGGATCCTTTAATAAGCTTTCCCTTTCTTTGCCCCAATGTGTCACGGGAACAGAACAACTTGAGTTAAAAAGTACAGGTGGGAATAACTGTTGGAAAAGGAAAGGCAGTTTGTTGCGTACATGTCTCAGACAAAATGTTAGTTGATAGCACAGTTGATGACGCGGGTGCAGGGCGTTGTTGGCGCTGTCTGGGGAGCTGCTTAAGAGGGCTCCTCATGTCCAAGCCAGATTCCTCATGGCTTGGTCGTTTGCACCGTAGGTGGCGCCCAGCGTCCTCCATTCGTGGGGGCGAGCAAATCGCACCGTGCTGCCCCGGACTGCACCAGACTGCTTCCACTTCAGCTTCCAGCTCCGCGGCCGCTCCGCAGTGCTTGGTGGTTTTTGTAAAGATCAAGTTTCTGTTGAGAGGATACCAGAAACAAAAGGCCCCTCACCATAGAAACTAGCACACAAGTGATAATTGCTACTTGGGCCAGACATTGGTCTGGGCTGAGCCCTCTGACAATGGAACTTCTGGGACATGGAAGTGCAAGGTGAAAAGTCACACATTCCCGTGACTTCTAGAGGAAGCTTCAAAGAACATCTCCGTGACAGCCCTGGGGTGAGGAGGTAGCCTTGGAAAGGCATGCCCATATATGGAGAATAATACTGACATTTGACTCCAAGGACTACGTTATTAATACAAATGTTAAGACTTATCTTTGCCACAGGACTTTCCAAAAATTTGAAAATTTAGCAGTTTAAATGTGATTTTGTGGACTTTAATTTAAGACATTATAGCTTCCCCTGACATCTTGGGAATAGAAAAGGCAGCGAATTGGGTATTATAAGGAAAATATGCATGATACCATTGCGAATTTTAATACTTACATGCCTAATGATAATCCACACCCATGGATAAAGTTATAGAATTTTAAGTAATATAATTCTCACTGAAAAACACAAAAAACTGATAGAAGGGCAAAACAATGTCTCACAGATGGCTGAGTTGGACTGGAATGGTCTGCATAAAATATGTAACCTGTTTATGTAATTTGCTAAGAAACTTCAACTGTATAAATGTACCATTTCTGGCAAAATCGTATTTTAGTTAAACTGTGGGAGGTTTTGAACATTATAAAACTCACATCATAAATCTGGCATCCTGTCTTGAAATCCAACCAGCTGAGAGCGAGGCGGGGACTAGCACCCCTGACCAATCCAGTGATTTACAGGAGTGTTTAAGCTAAGCCTGCCCAGCCATATACTTCTATGATGTCACTATGCATTATAAATAAGAGTCCATGACAGAGCTCCAGACAGACACTCTCTCCTGAATTTCCTGTGCCGACGTTCCATAGCGTCCGGTGACCAGTCCTTGCCCAGCTGTCTTTTGCCAGGAGAGTCTGCTACCTGGTGACCCAAGCCCTGGAGGCCAGAACCTGTTGACTGTCCAAAAATCCTAAAAACTCAAAAGTGGACTGCGAGTATAATCCCCACCCCACAGAAACACATAGCTTGCCTTGCCTTTGTCCTTATCCCACTCTCTAAGCAGTCATTTATACCCTGGTAACTTGTTGAAACTGTTAGAATTATCCGTGTACCTGTCCTTGACTTTCTAAACAGCTCACGCCATCTCTTTATTAATTTCGCCCTGTGTAAATCCTAAACCCTTAGTCATATTTTGAGTGATCAGACTAGTTTCCGCTTAGGGTTAGACGCTAGGGTGATAAGGTTGAAGTTGCGAATCAACCTTGGATCTTACTGTGTCCTCCTCGCGGTGTAGTCTGAATAGTCTAGTTTAAAGTAAACCTGTTCTTGTCTCAACTGATTTTCTTTCCTATTTCACTGCTTCATTTTACTCAAATCGACCCTTTTTTCTATCTTGCATGTCAAATCCAGTATTTTAGCTAGAGACCTCCTTTCACTTTTGTCTTGTCCCTATGATATAGATCGTTTCCCCAGCCCACATCAGAGTATTTCACCCATTTTTATTAAAAACCGTTTGGGTAATTTAAAGCGGGAAAGTTTTACCAACATGTCATTTGGCTGCAGAATGCTCTAAACATTCCACAATTTTCGAATTGTATGCCTTTTGCTGATCTATTGCCCTGTGATTGCCAATGATATAACATACATGCTAGTGTGATAAAACATATGTATATTATAATTTAACCACACATTAATTATTTATTTGTAAAATTTGAGCGTTATTTTAGGCCTTTGCTAAGGGCTTTTGACTCTTATTCTGTGAGGGAAGATCGGATTGACCGGATTTTCTGCCTCTTATTCCCGACTACCTGCTGCTTCTTTCTATCCACTCAAAATTCGATTATTTTTGGGTTGAGGGAACATTGCAGGGGGAAACCTTGACTTGGGTGCTATCTACTCTCATCCAAAATGTGCTCCTATTCATGTGTGCTTTGTATATGTTCTAGGAGAAGGTTAACCAAGTGCATTGCTTCCATTTTCATTGGCGATTGCTGCCCCATACTAAAAATGTTATGATTTCTTTTGAATTTTACAAATAAATTAATATTGTATTTTCACCAACCGGCCTGGTTCATGATCCATTGTGACCCAGGGTATTTGAAAAAAGGGGTGCAATGCGAGTTGTGTACCATTTCAAATTGAATTTGCATAAAATGAAGAGAAAGGCATATCAATGGAGCGCTACATCCTAGGCTGAGACCAAGGTGTGTATCGCTTGATTGAAATCCTTAACATGCATTGCTAACATTCTCAATCCTGTCTGGGTCTGGCGCAGGCTAATGCTCACAATTCTAACTAAGTGTTGCATTGCTAACATTCACAATCCTGTCTGGGTCTGGCGCAGGCTAATGTTCACAATTCCAACAAAGTGCGACATTGCTAGCATTCACAATCCTGTCTGGGTCTGGCGCAGGCTAGTGTTCACAATTATCTCGAAACTTTGGACAACTTAACATTCACAATCCTTAGTTAGAACATCACAATTCTATCTAGATGTGATGCAGGCTAATGTTCACGGTTATAAATAGGTGCAGCATTGCTAATAGTCACAGTTCTGAGGTAAGGTAATGTTGAGTGTCAGGGTTTTCCGGAGTAGAGTAATTGCTCTACTCCCCACACATGCCACACTTTGATGGTTGGTATACAAATATCTACTTTATTATTATCACAACAGACAGTTTAAGCACACTACAAAACACCGCCCACCCTGTAAAGGAATATAGAGGACAGCCAGTTTCAAAAAGGAAAACGGATGCACTCTCGATACTGATAGGAGGGTAGTCGGTATGGTAATTACTCGCAATAGTTCAAGGACACTTGGTTTCAACACAAAGGGAGCAGTGCATTGTAAAATGTCACTAGGGGCCTTCGGAAAAGGACTAGGGGGACAGAACCACAATGTACCTTGTGCTTGTAGAAGTTCTTGGTGTTCGAAAGTGTAGTCGGTTTCAGGGCGCTTTGCAGCTTCTGCAACAGAGTTCAAGATGGGAGATAACTGCGGGTATCAGGCAGCAGGCAGTTCGGCGGACAGCTACATGCTCGCATAAACGGCGGCTCCGGGTCAGTAATCATGGTCTCAGTGCTGGTTGGTAAGTCTGAAGCACTGGTCGAGGCATCTCGGACTGCGCATCTTGGACTGCGCCAGCAACTGCAGCGCGACAGTCAGCATTGCAGTCTGTTGCAGCTCGAGGGGCTCTACTAGCACAAACTATTTCATTTATGGCGGAGTTTGCTTGACGCTGCACTCATCCTTCACTTCTTCACTGGGCTTGTGTTGTCCTTTACGGCGGACTGCCCAAAGTTGAGGAGAGTGTTGCAGGCAACTGCCTTGTCCTTGGTAGGGTTCAGTGGATGTATATGGTTTGGCTGTGGCACTATTGTTTTCGGCCGAATTGACTGGTCAATTCGGCTGCGAAGCCAATTTTGCCATGGCCAAATCCACCCAAAATAAAAACACCCACCTCCATACATTCCCCCACCTACTCCCTACTTTCCTTTTTGGCGTCCACTCATCTTATGACGCTGCGGCGTAGGATCCGTCCCTCCTATGCGGGTCAGATCCGCTGCAGGGTCCCCTTTTCTATTTATTTTTTTCCTGCCCCCTGCCTACAAACCTCTGGAAGCAGGGGCACCCCCACTACCCCGAAAGGCCATCACTACCAAACCCTCTGTTCCCTGGGAGATGTTTAGGGCAAGGATCTCGATTCCCTTTTTTATGTCCTGGCCTTCCTTCACTGGCGCAAGATTTAAGGTAGACTGTACCCTCAGCAAGGGTCCAATGCAGAGTTCTTCATACCCCTTGCAAATTCTTCAGATGATATGCCAAAAGGAGGGGTTCTACCCCCCTTTTCAAGCCACATGGGCCCAAGTGATTGGTGTAGGCTATGCCTACCTTAATTAACCAATGCTGGGTCCCCACCAACAATCACCTGTATGCACGAGGTCATAACCAGAGTGCTTTGCAACAGGAAAGGTAAAGGGGTGAAAACCTGTACTGCTAGGTCCCACCCATATTCCTGTCTGTTGTGGATCAAAGAGTCTCTCTGGTTAATTGAGCTCTCTGTGGTTCCTGATTAAAGCGGCAGATCTCTCTTGAAGCTGCGGCCAGACCAGACTTTTGGTCGCCACCAAACCACACACTCGTACCTTCTGAATAGGGTCCCCCTGTGGGGATGACTACTATAAACAGCTGCCCCAAACATGACATTTCACTACCCTTGATAAGAGGTGGGAGCTGGCTTCAGGTTGACACATATGTATATCAAAGTTGCTGGGGTTTCAGTCTTTTATTAGCCCTGTGACCAGGACCCTTGTGGGCCTGCTTGAATTAACTCTGATCAGTATGCATAGCTGCCATCAGCAGGGCCAACAAAGTATAGGATGGATCCATGGAGCCTTTGTCAGGCTGGCCATGGCAGGAGGAAAGTTTTGACACAGGTCTTTGTGTTTGTCATGTGGTGAGCATAGGAAAGTGTGTGCAGATTAGCCCCACACATTTTTCGGAGGTTGATCTAACATCATTCAATTTCATATAAAATTTCAAAAAAGCCCAGGTGAGTGCACACCCACTGTGCGGATGGTCGAATTCCTCACACTCCTGTCTGCAAAATCTTTGTGAATTAGCTTAAACATGTTAAAAATTAGCTTAAACATGTTAAAAAAGTTGTCAAAACAAAGTAGAGAAATCTGCAGCTTTCTGGGAGTAATGTACCCAGATTTGACTGAAAGCTGCGTGAACCAGGCTTGTCACAACAGATTGGCTTGCACTGGAGTGGACAGAGTAAAACTAGCGGAAAGAACTACTGCTTGTTCTTTTGGAGGGGTCTGTTTTGGCATATGACTAATCATCCCTTATTGACTATGCTGTCGGAATGTGATGGGAGCTGTAGGTCAACATACCTGGAGCGTCGCATGCCGCAGATTTTGCTCGATAGCAGGATCTGCAACCTTTGGTTCTCCAGATGTTCTGGACTACAACTCCCATCACCCTTAACCAGCATATTCAATAGCCCGATAACATGGGAAATGTAGTCCAAAACATCTGGAGAACCAAACGTTAGACCCTTGCTCTATAGCATGGATATAGTAGAGAGTAGCTCTTTTACTATGCCAATACGGGGATGAAGGCAGTGATGGGAAGGGCAGGCAGTGGGTTTGGCAAAGGTACCTTGGTTTGTCTTTTTGCTTTTCATTTTAAATGTCATATTGGCCTGTGGGGGAGTGCCTCGCACGGCAGGATTTTAATGTTCCAACAAGCTGCAGAATAAGTCCAGGGCTTGCCTCAAGCTCGAATAACTGAAGGTCAGCCCATAAATCATATGCAGATCTGCGAATATTTACGATTTATGAAAAGACACTGGGTTTATGCTGAACTCAGCGCATTGCTAAACCCAGCTGAAAACTATTTGAGAGAAGGAGAAATATACCCAAAAGAGGAAGCAGAGAACGTACCTCCCAAGTCGGAAATAATGATGAATGTGTTTGCCATCCTTTCATAAATATTCTCTTCCAAACCAAGAGCACCCTTTAGAGATCACTGAACGCCTAAGTACTGCTACTTATTTCACGTACCCATTAAGGATGAAGGGAAGAGTTGGCCTTATGGGAACTGGACTTCTGAACATGATGTCTGCACGGATTGTGCAAATATTTTAAAGAAGAAACTCAAATCATTGTTCCATTTCATTTTACTTCATTATCAAGTATGCGGCTTTCCTGTTTGGCACATACTACGTGACTCAAATTTCTCAATGGTGTGTTTATGTAATTTTGTTTGTTGCTGTTACTGCTCTGAACCACCACCAGCAGGTGAGATAATGAAGTAAGGTACAAAACCACTTAGGATAATCTAGATCTCAGACTCAAGACGAGAGGCGGATCGTCCATATTGGACGCTTGGGTGCCGACCTGTCACTGATGGCCATTTTGGACGTGCCAAAGCCAGCCCAGCGAAAGCACTCTCAAGGGCTCCTGGGCTGGCTTTAACTGTCAAAGGTAAACAGGCTGGGGAAATACAGGCCTAAATGTATGTAGTGGGTGCACCCACATACATTGAGGTCCTCCTGGGCAGAGTGAGACCTTGCATGCCCTCAGGAACCAGGACGCGCTCTCTGCTTCCTTGTTGCCGTCCCAGAAGCGCAGGAGCCGAAGGACCATCATAGAGGCTGGAGTACAGACCAAGCTGCAGGTAAGCAGAGAAATGTATATGTGTGTATATATGCATGCAAGTGTGTGATCAAGTTCGAGAAATGAATGGCTGTATGACCACATAAGTGAATGTGAGAAATGAATGAAGGTATAACTGCATGTATGTGCGACAGGAGTTGGGCTCTGTTTGTGTGCAGAGGGATGCATTCTTGCAGCTAGGGCATGGCATTTTTTTTTATTGCCAAGGTAAAGCAAACATGAAAACTTAATACGTGACAAGAGTGGCCTTCGTTGGTGGGCCAGTATGCATATATTTTCATTTTGTGGCATGGCATTTGTTATAGAGAATCAATGGTAAAGTAAACATAAGTGTAATTATATGGCAAGAATGGCCTGCGTTGGTGGGCCAGTCTTCAAATACTATCTTATTGTGGCATGGCATGTGGTGCTTGGAATCCAAGGTAAAGCAAACATGGTAAGTGTTACCACTTTGCAAGTGTAGCCTACATGTGTGGGCCTCTTTGGATATATTTCTTACTGTTGCATGGTGCGTTTTAAATGGCACCAAGATTGAACCCAACATAAGCTGGGAGGATACCAGCAAGACAATGCAGTGCAAGACAGGTTTGAATCCGAGTCCCGCGCTTAGAGACTGGTCTCTGGTATTAAGCGCATTATGAAAGTTGAATTCATTAAGTTCTGTGAATAGACTAGCTGGCTGACTTTGGTTCGACCAGACTGGCCATATATTCTTACTGTGGCATGGCATTTGTTACTGTGATTCAAAGGTAAAGCAAACATAAGTGTGGCAAGACCCATGTATGTTGATGGGCCAGTCAGGAAATATTCAGTCAGGAAATATTTTGTATTTGTCATGGAATGCTTTAGTCGGCACCAAGAGTAAAGCAAACATGTTAAGTGTTAGTATGTGACTAAACTGGCCTACGTTGGTGGTGCCAGTCTGAATATATTGTCTTACTGGGGAATGTCATGTTTTGGCTAGACTGGTCTACTTTAGTTCAGTCAGTCTAGCCATATATTGTTACTGTGGCATTTGATTTTTTCTGGGCATCAAGAGTAAAGCAAAGTTAATAAGTGCCATTGTGTGGCTAGGCTGGCCTACTTTGGGGTAACCAAATGGATATATTTTGAGTTGTGGCATTAAATGGACATCAAGGGTAAGGCCAGTTTGATGAGTGCTCTTACGTGGCTAGATTGGCCGATGGTGCAGCCAGCCTAGGCATGTATTCTTATTATAGCATGCATTTTTACTGGCAAAGCCAGCAGCATTGTGCACTTATGTTGGGATACTAGAATATATTGGCAGAGTCAGAATGGACATGTTTTCTTATGGCATCATTACTGGCATTATGCTCAAAGCAAACTGGAGTATTGTCTGATGTGGGAATGACGGATATAATTGCTGCAGCCAGCATAAAAATGTATAGGCACAGCAAGCATGAACGTGTTGTCTTTTATACTGGCATATATTGTGGGAAAAGGCATCATGGAAATGTGTTGGAAAGTACTCAAGTAGATTTACCCTACAAAGCCGATTGCGAGCTGTGTGGCTTTTACCCAATTTTTCAAAGAAAGTTGGATGTAAAATGCATCATTTTAACCCATTATTTAAAATATGTTCTCAAGGAGAACCCCCCCACACAAAACAAACCCGAGCTGTTTTGTGTCCCTCGCCACGATTGGTTGTCCCTGCATATTTGTTGGGAAATGTATGCACCTCCAGCTAAGAAATTCACCAGCGTCCACTGCTGAAGACCCAAATAGGCCCACAGAGATTCAGGCAAGAACTCAAAATGCATCTCTTCAAGAAAGCCATCAACCAAGAAAACCAGTGCAGGACACCCCATTCCTTGCTCAAAGAGCAAGCAACGACCTTGCCAGAAAGCAAGCCAAATACAGCAGGCCTCGGTTTTTATTCCCTAGTTTGAGGAGTTAACACTTTCATTATAACACAATTACAATGCCACCTGAACAACCTTGACCAACACCAGACATTGGAAACATCCCTTCAAATGTCCCAACAACTCTTGGCACGCCGTCCATGGCACAACAAGGCCTGCAACAGATCCAGGCACACCAAAGATAATCTGAAGTAGGCTAACGGCACACAAGAACATAAATGAATATTAATAATGGGTACAACGTTCACCCATTGCCCGTTATTTTATGGCACTTTTTACCAAAAACATTATTGAACAATATGGAGGGGGCATATAAGGGGTAGGATGGGGTATCGGGAATAAATAACAGGGGAGTTCTGGGTGGACCTCCCACCCCAAAAAAACAAAAAAAAAAAAAACAAAAACACAACCCAGCAAAAAAAGCAGCAGCAAAAAAAAAATAAACAAAAAAAACCGGCCGTTTAATTAACAGAACCGAATAATGGTAATCCACAGGTGGTGTGTCCTGCCTTAGAATTATGCGGATCAGTAAAATGTGGTACACATTCTCAATTTACTCTTCTAAACTTGTACAGCAGTGTTGTTATGGCTTTTGGGCATCAGCCTGTTTATTTCACTCTTTTGCGAGGCAGGACCAACCACATGTACATCAGTCCCACTATACCAAAAACCACCCGTGTTTCTACCTAAGTGGCTTCCTCAGTGAAGTGAGCCATAACGTCTCAAGGCACAACATGCAATGCATGTCCGTGTGGGCATTTTGTTGTCCCTCCCACTTTCATACACTTATAGACATGGTTCAAATTCATTGAAAGTGCTTCAAGGAATGCTCCTTAACCACATTTCTGGTAAGTTGGTATCAGGATTCTATCAAACCAAGAGCAGGTTGCTTTAAATTCTGAAGTACATGTCTCCACAGCACCAGGACTAGATACACCACAGCAGTGATAGATCAAATGAGTTTTAACTCCAGAAGATCCAGCAATGCTTGCTTAAGAAGAAGCTAGACAGGGGCCGATTTAAGGGCAAGGCTAATTGAATGAATGGACATTTAAAGTGAAATACCACAGATCAAAAGCGCGTCCGTCGGAAGAGATTTAGCTCCTGCCTGGAGCCTAGACGACCCTGTTCAGCTTTACATCAGAAAATGAGAAGCTGCAGAGGACAAGGCATTGTTGGAGAATTTGGGATCTTTATAGCCCGCTCTATCCAGCCATCTCCATTCCCTGCTCATTGCAATGCTGAACCTTCTGCCCTGGACAACTACTAAGCCAGTTAGAGGGGTTTCCTCCCAAAGTGCGTGTAGAAACAGTAAGAAAGTGTAAAGGAAGGCACTGAAAATGAAAGGGAGTAGGTGTGATGTCTTCTGATTTGTGAGCACACAGGCTGCCACCAACAGTTTCAGAGAGAAAAAATGTGCCTCCAGTTGGACAAGTGATAAGCGGGAGGGCCCGAAGGAACCGCCTTTCTGCTGTTCAACCTTGAGGTGAACCACAGAACGAAAATCAAATGCCGGAAGAAACAGCTTCATGCACTTCTTCTATTTCAACTGAGAAAAAGAAAATAATATTTAACACATTGTGGGATGTGGGGGTGAAAATTCTGATAGAAATCTAAAAATAACCCTAAAGAAACCAAAGTAGTAGAAATGCCAAAATAAGGCTAAGAAGAAATAGTATGGGGCACAATAGAGAACACCAGCATTTGTATAGTGAACTTCTCCCACCACGGCAAACCCACTCACCTCAAGCAGATGTGCGCCAAAATGTGACATCACAGAGAAGGGACCTTCCTATGGGAGGTGGGGGGGGGGGGAGACTTCAACTGTGTGAAAGACGGAGACATGGACAGGTCCGAACCACCGCACCCATCAAAAAACACAAACTCACAGGCTCTCAACAACATGGTCGAACACTTGGACCTGGTGGACATATGGAAGGACCTGTACCCCAAGGACAAGTGCTACTCTTACTACTCATCCCCCCATAAACTACACACCAGAATAGACTATCTCTTCACAGATAAAGAATTGGCGATGCAAGTGGAAACTGCAAACTATATGGGAAGATCAATCTCAGACCACTCCCTGTTGCTTATACAAGCGAACCTGAGGGGCCCCAGAACCCCCATCCCAATGTGGCACATGCCCTATAAGGCCCTAACTGACCAGGCATTTAAAGAAAGCTTAGGTGAGAAACTAGAGGAATACGTAAGCATCAACACAGGTACAGTAGAGGGATGGAGCACACTCTGGGAAGCCATGAAAGTGGTGACACGATGAGAAATTATAGCTGAAGCAGGGGGAGTCAGAAAAATAAAGGAGATAGAAGATAAAGAAGAGAAGATAAAGCAACTGGAGTCCCATCAGCACAACACTAAAGTCGAAGAGGATAAAATGAAGGATATCAGAAACAAATGTAGACTCGCCTGGGAAAGACTATCCAAGTTTGATTTCATGACACGCACGGCCAAGGCGCATAAGGAAGCCGACAAACCTGGCAGAATACTAGCCTGGTTGTGTAAGAGTACACCCGAGACACCTCCCGAAAGAAATCAAGGACGAACTCGGCACAACACACAAGACACAAAAGGCGATAAACACGTTCTCAGAATTCTACGCCAAACTGTACGCCCACAACACACATGCCCCACTGATCGACATCAAGAACACCCTGGGAGAAATCGGACTTCCCAAACTATCCACTGAGCAGAGAGAAATGATGGAAGAGGAGATCACAACAGAAGACATATCATAGGAGATCAGATCACTAACCACATGCAAGAACCCTGGGAGCGACGGCCTCTCCCCCGAATTCTACAAGGCCTACGAAACAATCCTGACTCTGATACTGCACGAAGTATACCTTGAGGCATACGAGACGGGGATCCTGCCGAGCAGCATGAGAGAAACCCTCATTATACCAATGCTCAAACCAAATAAGCCTGCAAATGATTGCAACTCCTACCGCCCATTGGCGATGTTGAATTACGACAGCAAAATACGAACCACCATACTGTCAAAGCGTCTTGCGAGAGTAGTAGGATCCTTAGTGCATGAAGATCAAAACAGATTTGTGCCGGGTCGTGACACCACAGCCAACTTACGAAGACTTCAACATGTAATGGCACAAACCATGGAGAGCAATGAAGATATAGCAGTGCTGTCGCTAGACACCATCATGGCGTTCAACTCCATATTCTGGGAGTGGCTGGTCGAGACCTTAAGGGAATTTGGACTCGTGGAGAACTTTGTCAGATGGGTCAAGGTGTTATACAACGCCCCCATGGCAAGAGTGAAAACCGGGAGCAGTGTCGGAAGCCTGGGCAATACAGAGAGGAACTAGACAAGGATGCCCACTGTCGCCAATGTTGTACATCCCGGGGCTAGAACCAATAGCCATCTACTTCCAGAAGCAACTCTTCGATGCAGGGATCCGGGTAAGTGAGAAATATAACATAATCTCACTATACGCTGATGATGTCCTTCTTTCCCTAAAGAATCCACAGGTGAACACCCGGATAGCTTTAGAAGTATTGGACAACTTCGCAAGATACTCCGGAATACAATTCAGCAGGCAAAAATCGTGTGCATTCCCACAGGCCAGGCTAAGGGGGGTGAAGATAGAAGACCTACCCACGGTCGGGATCAAATGGCAACCAGAAACATACCGGTACTTGGGAGTCAACATCAAGCACACACCAAAGCTCACACACGAATGCAATACAGAGACAGTGATGGGAGGGCTGCGCAACTCCATAAAGTTCTGGTCTAAGCAACCACTCTCCATGATAGGCAGAGCGTCCATCACCAAAATGAGAATACTCCAGAGGTTCCCATACTACTTCACTAACATAAGCTACTACATACAGCCGACTTCTTCAGGAAACTAGAGCCCATGATCAGTGAATTCTTATGGGGCAACGCCCGACATAAACTACCTCTAAACATACTGTCACTCCCGTACAAGGACCTCCAGAAATACTACCTAGCGGCCCAACTGGGCCATGTCGCAAAGTGGCTACCAGATGACCAGACAACAGAAACAGATCTACTACAGCAACTAACAGACCCATTTCACCCCAAAGAGATATTATGGAACCCGCAGGCCTGACCCCCAAGCCCACCCAGGATAGTGAAGCTAGGAAGGCAAGTCTGGAACAAGACCAGCTCGTTGCTCGGGCTCCACCACCCATACGCTCTTGAAATACCCATGTTGGCGGATGTATGCAGAAAACCCACTGATTTACCGTCGACGAGAAACTGGGAAACGACGGGACTTTACACATGGGGAGACATTTTGGAGGAGGGAGTCTTCATAGACTTCGATTCGCTACAAACACGAGATGGCCTGGCAACTGGCCAGTTCCTGTGGTACCAACGAGGAAAATACACAGCAAAGAAGAAGTGGGGCGTATGGCCTGAGGAGCCCGAAACGAATCCCCTTATACAGGAGATGTATAGCCTGAGTGATGGATGGAAACCGGTGACCAGGCTGTACACCCAACTGATAGACAAACCTAACCCCTGCAGTGCAACGCTGTAAGAAAAATGGGAGAAGGACACGGGAACCACCATGACCGAAAATGAATGGAGCAGAACCCTACACTACCCAAAGGAGGTGTCCAGAAACGCCAGATTTAGGCTCATTCAGATTAATGTTCTTTACAGAACCTACATGAGCTCACAAAGGGTAGCCAAATTTAGTAAACAGACCGAGCCAAAATGTCCATGGTGCTGCAGTGAACAGGCCGACATGCTCCATATGTTCTGGACCTGCTTGAAAACATCAAGATTCTTGTACAAAGTCGAACAAACCTGCAGAAATCGGGAGTGAACAGATACGATTGGACCCCGAAGGAATGCCTACTAGGCACTCACCCCAGACTAAGCAAGATCAAACACATCGTAAGAATAATGGACATGGCGTGCATCCTTGTGAAGAGAGTGATCGCATTGGCGTGGAAATCAAAATCTGGATTAGAGATGGAGAGATGGGCAGCAGCAGAAACCAGAGCATGGGAAACTGGGAACACACAATGAGCGGGAGACACAAATGCAACACTAGAATCCTGAAAAGCCCTGATAAAAGACATGATCCTCGACAAATTTTCAACCCCCCCCCCCTGAGTCAGATGATACCTACTCACTGCATATCTAGAACATTGCCACCTGGACAGAGAACATCCCCCCCCTCCCCTGAACAGGGATCCCCCCCCCCCCCCCCCAAGACGCTGAACCCACACCACGCTGCACACCATTGTGCAAACGGCGCGAGAGTGTAAGGGAGGATTGGCCCAAGAGACCCCACTCCCCTGCATCCTCTCCCCCGGTGAGGTCCAAGGCTCGTCAGAGGGGCCCCCCTGCCACCAGGGCCCAGGTGGTGGATGGGACACTGGTTGAAGACATTGACCAAACCTGCTGAATTTAGCTAGGCCTTGGAAACCATTTTGCCTAATAAAGATGGTTTGAGCCCTGTGCAACGCAGCGCGGCCCCCACCCTTGGAGAGTTTCAATTATCCCTGTGGCCACAGCTCTCTGGCAGATCCGCTGAGAGCCCGTTCCTACGAACAGACGGACATGAGCTAGTGTTAGATACCAACACTAACATTTCACCTTCCGCAGTGTATCGCTGTTTCCAGCATGACCCGGCCAGCAGGGCCTGGGTGGAAAAGAACTGTAAAATGGTCCCCTGACAAAAAGCAGAGTCCCCAAATGCTAATGAGCAAACCACCTGTGATGGAAGCGTTCTCTCCACAACCTCTCCGACTAAAAAAACCTGTAAAATGTATAAAAATGGCAGAATGGGTGCTCATATAACATTAGGGATGAAGCACCCACATCCCTGTAGCTATGTGGAAATGGTAAAAGCGTCCCGGGGGTTTTTCATGTTATGTGTTTTATCGAGAAGACTGCACCCCACGGTCCCGCGCCAAAACTGAACTAATGCTGCTAGAGTGCAAAGGAAGACAAATGCAACCATATTGAGGGCTCATGTAAGGGGTGCACGAAAATGCACCATATGTGTGTCCAAGCCCACTATGTGCCACTGCCGCCAGTCTCATTGGCGGGTTGTTCCTGCGTGCTCTACCAACCTTACTACTACCTCACTTACCGCGCATGTATAAGCATATAACAAAATGTTGTAGTTGTTAAAACTTAGTGTACAAGTATTGTGCTGTAATTGGCCATATGGATGGCACTAGCAATGTCAAAAAACGTGAGCTTTGGAAAAACTCAATGAGTATTGTATATTATATGAATGTTTATGTCTCTTCCATCTAAAATCCGCAACACACGAGGAAAATACCTTTGTGAGCACATGCAAGGCCATTCCCCCTTCCTCCCAGTGAAGCCTGCCAGACGAAAAAGCAGAGGCCTGTGCCGCGCTGCTCCACCTCCCCCAATTCGGCTGGAGCCGCTTCAAGCATTCACATTTCCCCCCCCCCGCAGCACCCAAGGCCACGGCCTGCCACCTGAATTATTTACAACTCTACAAGCCTTAAAACACAGATCCAAAGGCGCCCTTTCTTAGGCTCCACGACCCACCGGCTCACCTTAGGTTAATGGCCTCTGTAAAATTAGGACACCCAATATTATGGCAACACTACAGGAACACATCCATAATGACTTCTAACAAGACGGGATAACGTGGACCCCCTGTCCCATGCCCAGAGACCCAACCCCGGGACCTACGATACCCGGTCAACAGGACGATGGTAACCATGTATTGATGAATCGCCAGCAGACCCCACTCTAGGTGCATTCCTCCTGTGTTGCATTACCCTGTAGAATAACCTATTGAAAGATTTACCAGGGAAGATAATATTGCAAGGTTGAATGACTGCGGTGTGCGTGGCCCTAGGGCAGAAAGTCAGGAAAGACATTCATCTCTGACACTGGTCACGGTTGGCACAACAACACCGTCCGGATGAGCCCAGCTGACCTGCCAGGCCCAGCCCAACCCACAAGGGTAACCAGTGACGTCCCCCAGCCACGGCAAACCACATCGCAGCAGCACCTATAGCTAGTCGCCACCCAATCCCCACGAATTTGTGCCCCCTATAGCATGTAGATTCTTATGACGTTTTTTGTAAATATATACGCCTGTCTTTGCTATTGTCAGACAGAGCGCTCTCGGAGTTTGCAGAGTTCTTTGCATGCCCTATTCTGATTGATAAACTCCCATTTACGCTCACCCGCACTTTGTCCTGGCCTTATTCCCATCTTGGGAGAGTCTATTATTGTCTCTCATTGTGGGGAAGATCGTGCTATCTGGGGACGCTCGCCTTCAAGAGTAACGCCAGCAGCAAGGCTGAAGGACAGTTCTAGTTAATTGTTATTCAATGTTTAATGTTTTAAGTTCTAATAACATGGCAGAAACGAGACACCACCAGATGTTATGAAAGTATTAACCTGTGTTTAAACGCTATATGTTTTAACTACAAATGCCAATAAAACATTTAAAAAAAAATAAGGCTAAGAAGAAAGTCACAACAAAGGAAATGGTCAAAAAGGCCACAAAAGGACCCAGCGCTAATGCCAAAAGTATCAAGGTTGTAACACAGGCAGCGTTCAACTGTTAAGTTGCGGGTACATTGACCTGGTTACCCACAGAAACAATTAGTTAAGGAAGTTAAACAGTGAATTGCGCCAAGTTACAAAGATTACACCAAAGTGATTTGGTATGGTATTTTGAGATTTAATACAGGTCAGCCTGACACGTGTTTCGAGCGAAAGCTTTTCCTCTGAGGCCAGAGTTCCTTGTCCAATTAGGATGAGCAATTCCTTGAAGTAAGGATGATTCTAATTATAATCCCGATTTCTGATAATAAAATTTGCAGTTGAAATTGCATTTGGCTAACAGCCTTCCGGCAGACGAATGATCAAATTTGCAGATTTGTATCAATTCCATTCCTCACTGTCTGCTCTGTAACTTGGCCGAATTCACTGTTTAACTTCCTTACCCAAGAAGAAAGTCATCGCTGAATGACGAAGAAGGACATAGGGTTAAGATATCACTAAAAGTCAGTCTCAGAAAGATTCATCTTCAGAAAATGTGGCATATTGAACCGTCTTTGGAATAAGTAGACCTCACGCCGAGGCGATCGTCCAACAATGACACCCCGAGACCCAACTCTAGGTCGTCCCCTTACTGGTGAACAGGACACATCCTTCCACCAAAGTCTCCCAGCGGTCGCATGTATATGTTAAACAACATGACTGACATGTCCGATCACTGGGGCACTATGGATATCATAGCACTAGGGATTGACCCTGAATGGGCCTATCCAGCCAAACTGAGGCGGACCAGAGGGAGCTGATAAAACAATTACGGCTGCTGCCAAATATTCCCACTGAGAGCAGAAGACATACACAAAAGTGCCAATGGCCAACCACGTGAAAACCTGTGTGCAGATCCAAATGGGCAAGTGAGTGCGCAAGCCACCATCATCCAACCTCAATCAAAATCACTATTTTTGCATTATCAACATAAGGGTGTAGATACAATTTCAAAACGGGTACATATTACAAGAGAACATCACACAACATCGTTACAATCAGAAAATTCAAACATAAAAACGCATTACACTCAAATAGCCAGATTTTCAAACATTAAAAATTGTAATACATTCAATTCTAATGTAGAATAAGCAGTTCGCCTTGCATAAGTCAAATTTTAATTGAAAAAAGACCTTGTCCTGCAAGTTAACAATAAATGTACATAGATCCCAATTCATTTAAAAGTGCGGTTAGATCCTGCAAACCCTGCATGCTCTGCATATTCATGGAATTGTTCCCGCAAAGTAACCCTATGCGCAAGTCGTGGCCAAGACGCCCCTGACACGCTCCACACAAAGCAAATCCAGCCACATACTCCTACCTTTGTGGGTTTCCAGGGCGTGAACTCATGCACTCTGGTAACACTGCGCGGGGTTCCCCTTAAGAGTTACCAGCACCCGAACAAAATGCGTACCATTTCCGTGTGCAAATCACCATAAACCGTTCCTGCACCCCCCTACACTGCATGCGCATACCCCAAAGTTAGATCGCTACCCAGTCTGCATGCACACACTCCTAAATCCTACATGGGATCTCACCTCCGTTTAGTGATTCCTATGCGCAAGTGCCTGTACGCTGGCCTTCGGGTGGCAGATAGAGAGCTTTTACGTGGGCCTTTCCCCGAGAGGGTGCAGTCAGATCCATGAATGCACTTGTTTGTGCGCATTTGTGGGCGTGCTGTGTACTCGCTGTGGGCCGTCCCTCGCAAACGCCCACATTTTCCCTTGTTCTTCCTAATTCTGCATGTTCTGCCCCCTTCTCTGGTCCCTCCGCATGACACGCCCACGCTCTGCATGGTGTCTTGCGCAAGGCACTCGGCTGCTCGCAGAAACGTGCTGAGCCAGCGCGAAGACCCCGCAAATTACAAAAAAGTGCTGCGCAGTTGATTCCATGAATCGGCAAAAGGTTTGGCGCGCAAAGTCCCTATTAACCGCGCAATAAATTCCATGAACCAGGGCCATAAAGTGCATGAGCAATGTGTGAATACCAGGGGTCAGCTATAGCGCCCAAATTGAAATACACAATAATCACAGTGGGCATTTCTTAACATCAACCCTCACAAGTATGCGTTTGTCATTCTCTTCACAATATCAGTAATTGCCAGACTCAAGGTGCTGTCATGCCAACAGAGTACAAGTGCATGCTAAATAAACATGCTGTGAAAGATAACCGCAGTCATTGCACATGAATACCCAATGCTAAACAGTCAACAGTCTATCCCTCGCCTGAGTTTGACTGTCCCCCCTCTCCATGCCGAAATAGTTGCGGACTGAATGAATTGCAACACTATCTTGCGATTGACACAATGGGATGGCTTGAGCCGTCTTATGAATAGATCTGGCTAAAAACAATGGTTTTATATTGGAGGCGTAGGCATCGTATAGAAGATAGGTCTTTACTAACAAGTCCCTGCAGCCAACATAACAGCGGTCCCCTAGGACCTCGCCAACTGCTCCCCGTGTCCCCACATTCCAACTTAGAACCATGTGCGTAGCCTAGCTCGAGCTACACAACCCCTCCCTCTGAACCCAAAATAAAACAAGAAAACAACCTCAACAGTATGAAAAATATGCACAAATAGCAAATGGTAAAAGACTTTGCAAAACCATTGGAGATGAAATGCAGGTCTAGACAATGACTCTAAAAATAAGGTAGAACACCACTGTCAGAACCAACAGGGAACCTGCGACAGATGCACTACTTAACATAATTCTTCATTCACATCGGCGCAAACCTCCTCCTTCCTTTGACACCAACACCATAAGCGCTTACAGTCCCATCCAGATTCACACCATTCGCAACCTCATTTCCCATAGCACCAGCTCATCGCCTAGGACCAGTCTTATGCTTAGCTAACCTCCATAATCCCCACACTTACCTTAACGATCCACCAATTCAGGTTAATCCGACACCAACCTCTCCAATCCTGCATTTTCAAATGCCACCACCCTATCCAAATGCAACCATCAGCCACTCTCACTGCATTGCCCAACAATTCAACCACCCTTTTGGGCTCAGAAAATGTTCCCTTTGTTCACATGCACACAGCGCTTTATTCTCACCCACGACCCAACCACAACCTCCACACATGACCTACGTCTCTTACCAATCCTGATGATGTAATCCTTCCTATACCTTTCTCGCACCGCCAAAGATTTTTCTCAACACCTCCACAATCTCCTCATTACTGGCACCAGTTTCCACCACACCATTCACCCACGCAGGATTAAGCCCCAAATTGGCTACCCTACCCCGCATGACTCAAAGGCGAAGCCCCTGTGACTCCATTGGGGGACACCAAAACATTCCACATCAACTTCTTAACCGCCTCCCCAGTATCAATTCCATTCCTCACTGTCTGCTCAATCACAACCACAAGTATTCTGTTGAAGTGTTCAACAAGTCCATTCAACTGTGGTCTATACAAAAGATGCAAACTTCCATTTGATCCCTTTCTGCATAACTGAACATCTCTGCACTCCTGAATCGCAACCCATTGTCACTACCACCTCCACAGGATAACCCTCTCTCCTAAAAACGTGCTCCATAAACTTGATAACCTCAGCACTAGTAGCATTCCTGACCCATTTTGCCACCCAGCCATCTAGAAAAATAGTCCACTACCACAATCAAAAATGTGTTGTCCTTCCCCAAAATCTCATGTGGACCAAAAATATCCACTGCCACACGAGACTACGCACCAGATGGCAATGCCACCAGCAACAATTCTTGTTTATGCATCTTCCAAAGCTTTATCACAATGTTTGCATTCTATATATTCTCGTACAATTCTCTCCACCATTATGTCCACAGCAGGCCACCAATACCTTTCCCTCAACTTCCTCTTGGTACAAGTAGACCCTGAATGCCCCAGCACTCATCTCCAAAGGCACTCTTGACAAGAAATCCGCCACACGATTAAGTACCCCTGGCACATACTCTAATCTGAAATCAGACTCTTGCACTCAAGCACATGCGAGAAATCCTGGGTGTTGCACTCATCGTGCCTCTCACCGCAAGCATCTCCACCAAAGGCTTATGGTCCGTGCTTACTATGAACCGCCAATCCCAAACATACGTCCTAAAATGTTCAATCCACGCACAGGCCAATAACTCTCTCTCGATGAGCGAATACCTACTTTCGCAATCCGTGATGGCCCTCGAAGCATGACACATTTTTCTTTCCTCCTTCCCAACCCCTTGCGAGTGTACCGCCCCCAATCCTTTCACACTTGCATCGACTGTGACGATACATTCCTCCTCCAACTTGAAACTCCCAAGGTTCCTAGCATTACAAATCCCTGCTTTGATCAACGCTTCTGCCTCTTGACACTCCTCATCCCACACAAAAATCATGCCTCTCAATCAATCTCCGAATGGGCTCAGATAACATAGCACAGTCCTTCACAAACTCATTAAATTCTGCAAGATCAAGAAATGCCCCCACTTCATCCTTGTCCCTTGGAATCAGCATTTCTCTGACTGCTTTTGTGACATCCTCCTTCGGACAAAACCCTTTTCCACTCACCACATGCCCAAGATATTCCACCTCATCCACTCTAAAGCGACACTTCTGCTCAATTGTCAGGCCTTTTTGACCCGCAATTTGCTCAACACTTCATGTAACCTTTATCATGCTCCAATGAGGTCTTACCATAAACTGGTATATCATCCTGACTAACGTGCCCTCCACCCCTTTAAGTATTTTGTTCATTGTTCATTGAAAAACTGCCGCAGCTGAAGCTAAACCAAGTGGCATTTGCCAGAAACGAACAAAAACCAAAAAGGTGTTATAAATGTGGTCAACAACTGACAATCCTATGTAAGTGGTATCTGATGAAACGCCGCCGAAAGATCCACACTCTTACATTTTTCTGCATCCCGACTCTGTTCAGCATACCCGCATTCAAAGGCAACGGATATTTGTCCACCATAACGTTCTTATTGCTCTCCCTGAGGTCGACACATTCTTATCTTCTCATTCTCCTTCAGTGCCACAACTATAGGGCTGACCCACTCCGCAGCTTCCACCCCCTTTATAATGCCTTTCTCCAGGAGTCTTTTTCCCCACTTAGCAAGCCCCACCCACCTGGTGCCTTCCTGGTTACCGCTCTTCTTACCTACTTAAGGAGCTCTCAAGCCTCTTTTCCTTTGCAGATGGGGAGCAGGTACAAGTCGATCTAGGTCATCTGGCCTAAGCCTAGCCCACCTGGTGCCTTCCAGGGTGCCACTCTTTTTTCCCCAATTAGCAAGCCACGGCCCCCTGGCGTCTTCCTGGTTGCCGCTATTTTTCCCTACTTAAGGAAAACGAGGCTTGGATCCTAGAGATCCAAGCAACCTCAGGCCAATAACCAACTGTAACTTCCTGCTTAAGATCATGGACAAAGTAGCCACTGCACAATTACAGGCACACATTGAGGCCTCTGATGCACTCCACCCACAACAATCATCTCATAGCACAGAATCAGCTATGCTGGACTTACAGACAAAGATGCTCCGCATCATAGACAAGGGAAAAACAGGTCTTCTCATCCTGTTAGACCTCATTGCCGCCTTTTACTTACTGGATCATAATCTACTCTAAGTAGCTCTAGGCAAAACGGCAAACTGCTCACAAGCGGCAAAAACATGGATAATGTCCTTTCTAAAAAACAGTACCTCCCGAGTCCATTGGGGAGACAAATTCTCCATGGAAAGGGAGATTCTATGCGGGGTTCCCCCGGGAGCCAGCATGTCTCCACTGCTGTTCAACCTCTACATTAGATATCTATGCTACATTCTAGATCATGCAGATGTATTCTTTACCAACTATGTGGATGACACGCAGCTGGTACTGGAACTTAGTGGGGTTCATAAAACTGACAACAACCTCCTCTGAATATATATCATAGAACAATGGATGGATTCCAACTGGATGTGTTTGAACAGCAAAACTGAGTTGATGGTTTTTGGATCCACCCAAGCCAGAAACTCACTGCCCCACGACTATGCAAACTTTAAGATCAAAGACGTCAACATCAAAGTACTTGAGAAGGTAAAAACCTTGGGCATGATGATGGAAGCATCCCTAGGAGCAGAAGCCCAGACTCAGTACATAAGGAAAACATGCAACTATTACCTGAGACTCCTTAGAGCCATTAGACCATACCTCTCAGAGAATAACTGCGCCACAGTGGCCAGAGCAGCCATGCTTTCTCAATTAGATTATGGGAACGCACTTATGCTGGGAGCCAACAAAAAAAGCTTACAGGCGTACCAAATTATCCAAAACAACGCAGTCAGGATAATCAAGGGCAAAGCTAAATCAGACCACATTAGTAACTCTAGGAAGGAATTACACTGGCTCAAAGTGGAGACCAGAACCCACTTCAAGGCGCTCACAATAGCCCACAGATGCATCCATGGGAAGGCACCAGGCTACCTAAAATCCAAAGTTCGTCCTTATGTTCCAAACCGCTCCTTAAGATCCATGGATCAAAACAGGATCACAGTGATGCCACACAAACGCATGTCTGGACTGGGAAAATCTTTCCCAGTCATCACAGCATGTATCTGGAACAAACTGCCTGCCCACATAAGGATAGAACCCAATTACTTACGCTTTCGTAAGCTAGTGAAAACGTATCTCTTTAACTGACCTTCGCCACCCCTGATCCACTAATCCCCGTGATGTCATTAGGAATTGTCCGTCACATTTTGTTTGTCCTTCGTGTCCATGTCTCTGCGCCCCGAAACTCGTGAGTTACCGGCGCATTACAAATAAAATAAATAAATAATAAATAAAATAAGGAGCCCTCCAGCCTCTTTTCCTTTGTAGATGTGGAGCAGGTGCAAGTTGATCTAGTTCACGTGGCCTAAACACCACCCACCTGCTTAGCCCTGCCTCTTCCTTCCTCCTCTTAACACTTCGATCAAGGGCGTCCAAAGCGACGAAGAAAAGGGCTGACGAATAAAAGGGGAATTCCTGTTTGGATCTGGAGGACCCAGGGCCTGACCCTCTGCTCAGACAGCAGGTAAGCATGCACTAGCATGTGTTTCCTCCCTCTGTCCCCGCAGGCCATCCCCACCCCCTCTGGTCCCCCTGTGATGTTTCCTTGTGACACACTCCCTTCTCGCACACAGGTGTTGCCAGTTTTGCTTGATGCTTCTACCCTCAGCCAGCCTACTACTGCAGGAGTCTATACTGATACATTCTGGTTTCACCATAACAGTCTTGTGGCCAATGCTGGATTTGACTGTTATGGACTTCATTGATTCACGGTGCGTCACCCTTTCTCAACTCTCCTGCTGGACTTCCTTTGCATCTTTTACTCATGGTGGCCACAAAATGCCCCTTAAGTCCACACTTTGAGCAGTTCTGGTTGATGGCTGAGCAAAGCTCCGAACTGGGGATGTGACCCCAACCAACCACATCTAGAACATCTCTTCCTTTCGCCCTCAGGAACTGTACAAACATCAAGGTCCTATAGGGTTCCTCTTTCCTCACTCCTCCCTTTTTACTCTTCTTGGTAAGAAGATCCACACTTGTACTCCACACTTTGTTTACCGCTGCCACAACAACCAAGATGGTTGCCAGGCAGAGTTACGCGTGCGGGTCCTTTCCTCTAACTCGCAAGCAGGTTGTCTTCCGGCGTGAGCCACTCGTCACATTTCATGTCCGCTTGGGTGCCGTTCCGCAACTTTGTAACCAGATGCAGTCCCGAACACGGTCTTCCGCTAGGTGGAGAAAAGCACAAACACCCACTATTTAGCCAAGAAAGGTACCCAATTGGAGGATTCAGAACATTAACGACAAAAGGGCTAGCAAGAGGTCGTGAGTTGGGCTTACCATATGGTGATGTTGGTGGAGTCACGGAAGTCCTTATCCAATGAGGGAAGGGAGGAACAACGAAGGAAGGGATGTTAGTAAAGGGGCTACCCCGGGCAGCACGAGGGATGCACTAGAGTCGGGTTGCAGCACAATCTTACACAGCATAGCGCCAATGTACATGTGCCAGTAGTCCAGCGTTAGGGGAGGATTAGGATTCCTAGGGCAGGATAAGTTAAGTGGCAAAGTAAAACAAGGAGGTAAATGTATAGGGGACAGAGCTCTTAAGGAACTGGGCTTTTGGTATGGGATACAGCATGAGAGCAGGGATGGTTGTGCCTGTGAAACACCAACCACTGGAAGGAATCCTGAGCAGTACAGACTGGGACACAAATGGACCAGAACAGAGACAAAACAAGAGGTGGGGGAACTCCAAGATACAATACCGAATCCGATAGCCGTGCGGTCAATGTCTTCAACGGAAACAGAATCAGAAGGCAGTCCAAGTAATAGGTAGTGTTGCTCATCTCTCTCCACACCCAAGATGGGACACAATGCAGTTTTCCCCCCCTGTCAGGAGCTACGTGACTCCATCTCTACCTTCTTTCTGACTAAGATTGAGACCATTAGAGATAATATAAACACAGATTATGTCGGCCACGACCGATATGGCTCCTGCTATACTCCCTTCTACTGCAGGGTCTTGGTCTACATTCCCTCTTTTTTTCTAATTCAGAGGTTTTTCGCCATTCAGAAACTAAAATTGGCTTCCCCTGTAGACGCCATACCTATAGCTCTTCTACAGGAGACATCCACTGATTTAAATAACCATATCACATCTACTGTTACCATCTACTTTGCGACAGGAGTAATCCTGCGTTACCTTAAGCATGCTTTGATCATTCCTTTGCTTAAGAAGCCCTCATTTGATCCTGAAGTGCTGGCCAATTATTGTCTTATCTCACTTTTGCCATTTTTGATGAAAGTTCTGGAAGCGTTGGTATCCCGGCCCCCTTCTCTCTACGTTTTTGGAATCCTCCCACTTTCTTGATCCATTCCAGTCTTGTTTTTGGCCTGGCAGAGGCACCAAATCTGTTCTAAACTGAGTAATGGACGACCTGATGTGTTTGGTTGATCAGGGCGGTGTCAGAGCAGTTTTGCTATTAGATCTGTTGGCTGCCTTCGACATCGACCACTCTCTCCTTATCTCCTGGCTCTCTGAGGCTGGGATCTCTGGCCAAGTCCTTGACTGGTTCACAGCTTTCCTGGCGGATCACTCTCAGTCTCTCTTCCTCGTTTTCGTTCAGCCACCGCCCTTCTCTCCTGTGGAGTTCCCAAGGGATCTGCACTCTCTCCTATCTTATTTAATATTTATATAAAATATCTCCTGCTCCTCATTGCGGCACACAGGTTGTGTTTTTATTTGTATGCCGACGATACTCAGATCTTGGTCTGCCTTGACCCAACTAAATCTGAAACGGCCTCCCGACTAAGATGCTGCCTTGAGGAGCAGGGAACATGGCTGTTATTGAACTGGCTGAAACTGAACGGAAGTAAAACCGAGATCCTAGTTGTGGGTGCCTCTACTCAATTGTTCTGGATGGCTGATTTTTGGCCCACATCCCTCGGCCCTTTTCCTACACCAGTTTCATCAGTGCGGAATCTTGGTGTGTGGATTTCTGCCACACTGACCATGGATGAACAGGTCAGTGCTGTGTGTAAATCCTGCACCTTTAAACTTCGGATTCTCCGGAAGGTTCTCTCCTTTATTCACACAGTAAACTAGGCTCTGGTGGTCGCTGCCTTGGTCCCTAGTGTTCTGGACTACTGTAATTCACTCTATCTGGCTCAACCTGGCTATCTAATTGGGCGACTGCAGCTGCTTCAAAATGCAGCGGCCAGATCCATCATTCACCCTCCGTTTGGTGCTCATATGACCACTCTGTTGAGGCAACTGCACTGGCTCCCCGGATTATGTTCAAGTCTATGTGCATAGCTCACAGAGCCTTCTATGGTGCCGGAGAATAATTTTGGCAAGGAAATTTCTCCCGTTATCTGTCTTCTCGTGCAATTCGATCGCAAGCTGCCCTACGGGCGGTGGAGCCTCGCTTTAGGCTAGCCCGCAAAAGGAGGCCACGCCTTTTCGGTTGCCGCCGCAAAAATATGGAACAACCTGCCTCTGCCCCTGCGGGAGATTACCAACCACTTTACTTTCCAGCAGAAACTGAAGACCCTGCTTTTTTAATAACGGCATGTGGAAGCATTTGGTATCAGACGTATGGCGGGACCTACATCCTTAAGAAAAGAAATACTCCTATCACTCTGGGGTGCATGCTCATTGTCACGTTTAGACTACTTCTTTGTACCAGCAGCAATAATGCACAGAGCAACACAAGCAGAATACCTCCCAAGAGGCATTTCGGATCACTCCCCCCTACTCATGTCAATCACGACATGCAAACCAACCCCTCCACCGGTATGGAGATTGCACAGCTACCATTTAGGCTCCCCTGAACTAATAGAATGCCTACAAAATGCCAGCACGTCAGATTTTGAACTAAATGAAGGATCGGTGGACTGGTGATACGAGGAGTAATCATTTCCTGGACTGCAGCACAAAAGAAAGTACACCTAGAATCCATGAGGGAGGCAGAGGCAAATGTAAAACGAGCAGAGGACATACACCTAACCCAGGAATGTCCTGACACAGAGCTTTGGTTCTGGCTAAAAAAAAAAAAAAATTGGACAACGCAAAACAGGCACATGGGGCAATGAGAGCCAGAATTTATGAAACAGGTGACAAGGCGGGGAAGATGCTTGCCTGGCTCGAACGAAGAGATGAGGGACACAATCAAGTAAGAGCAATCATACCCCAAAATTCAGAACCGCGTCTGACGGACGCGGATATAGCTGAAGAGTTTGCAAGATACGAGGAGCTATATAAAAAGGCACCTGCGTCTCCCCCTGAGGCCTCCATGCTCGAGGAAATCACCCTCCCCTCCTTAGAACCAAATAGAATTCCCGTAGAAACCTGGAAAAAGATAGGCGGTAACGAACTGCCCCCCCCCCCCACCTACTCAAAATGTACCAACAGGCTCGAACCACAGGGTGCCTGCCAGCAGACCTAAGAAAGGCTACAATAATTCTAATACCTAAAGCAGACAAACCCCCAGATAATTGTAGCTCATATAGACCGATCTCCCTCATTAACAGCGAGGCAAAGTTACTGGCCAAATTGTTAGCGACACGCCTACTGCAGGTAATATCTCCGATTCACCCAGACCAATGTGGCTTCATGCCTGGTAGATCCACAAGAATGAACAAGAATGAACATACAGAGAATACACTTAGCCATTGAACGTGCCCAGACCCATCCACTGGGAGGCACTCTGGGGGATCATGCGTAAAATGGGGTTCCAAGAGCAATTCCTATCCTGGGTCCAACTGCTGTACAACGCACCAATGGCCGAAGTCAGAGTGAATGGCTGGACATCACGATCCTTTGCCTTGGGAAAAGGGACGCGGCAAGGCTGCCCCCTATCAGCCCTCCTCTTTGCACTGGCCATGGAACCACTGGCTCAGCTGCTAAGAGATACATCTACATGGAGAGGCATCCCGGGCGGGCCAGACTGGGAGGACAAAGTCTCACTGTACGCAGATGACCTATTGATATATCTGCGAGACCCCTAGGTGACATGCCCAGTAGTGACACAGTTGCTCCAAAAATACGGGACCTTTAGTGGCCTAAAAGTGAATTGGTCCAAATCCACACTATTTGCACTAAACCAACTAGGTATGGAGGCCCCAGAGCCCTGTCCATATAGCATAGCCCCCGACCACTTCCAATACCTGGGTATTAGGATCACAAGAAATCTCAATGACTACACACCCAATAACTTACAACCCATCACAGAGCGATTTGCAGGGGATGTGCAGCATTGGAGGTCTCTACCCTTGACCCTGCTGGGCTGAGCTGCACCGTTTAAAATGCTGACACTTCCTCGCTACTTATACATACTTCAGAATGCCCCACTGCATATACCTAGGAAGACGTTCCAAAAAATAGACTGCACACTCAGAAAACTCATATGGGGAGGACGACGCCCGAGAATAGCCCCCCAAACACTGCAACGGTCGATATGAGAAGGCGGCATTGGCATGCCAAGGCTACAGACATACTACTGGTCCAGCCAGATGTCGGTAATAAATGATGCATTGCATGCAGAAGCCACAATACCGTATGCGCATCACCTCCCCTGGAGCTATATGCTGCAACACCCAGAATAAACCCCCGAAAAATGGCATCACAGACGTCTCGTATCTGGACAGAATCACATGCTTTTATAGGTTGGGGGGACAAAGTCACGCCAATACAACCGCTATGGAACAATAGAAATCTCTTTGAGGTAGCTAAATTGCCGAAATGGCCAGTGTGGGTGAGATGTGGTATAGAAAAAGTGGGAGACATAGTAAATGGTACTATTAGACCCTACGATGAACTGATTCGGTCTTTTAACCTCCCAGAAGCGGAAAGATACCATTATACACAGCTCCGGCATGCACTACAACAGCATCTCCCTATCCTCTCCGACATGTCAGATAGTACTCCACTGGAACAAAACGTAATTACAGACCACATCCAGGCAAAAGTCACCACAGTGATGTACAGTGTTATCACCTCCTTTGCCACACCAGAACTGGTACGGCTTAAAACAAAATGGGAAACTGAAGTCGGGGAAGACTGGGCTCAGATCCAAATGTACCCCCGTGAAGTTGCCGTATCAACCAGGTTACAACTAGTCCAACTGAAAAGATTACACAGGATCTATTATCCGAGGGTAGCCCTGTATCGCTGGGGTAAAATAACAGAACCTAATTTCTTACGCTGCCGTAGAGAGGAAGGAACCTTCTTTCACACATTATGGCAATGCCCAAATATTAGTCATTACTGGCAGCAATGCTGCGACATCCTTACAAGGGTCCTGAAACAGACGATCCCCCGGAGACCCCAAGCTACTGCTACTAGGAGCAGACAGCGAGATAGACCCGTCAAGATAAGAAAAGCTCTGCTTCATGACTACAACAGCAATAATCAAAACGAATATAGCGCAGCTATAAGGAGCAGCGGAATCGCCGCAAGTAGGCCAACGGATCACTGATGTACAAATTTACATCGCCATAGAAAGGAGAGTATATAAAGCCAGGGGATGTCCCGAAAAAGCGGACAAGATTTGGCAACGATGGGAAGATAAGATATGAACTTTTAAATCTTTAATAACATAACACTGTAGAATGTAGCATATGAATGTTAGGCAGAAACCTGTGCAGTTCCCTTAGGGACCACTGCAAAAGATTTAAGACTACAGGTGTTTGGCAGTAAACCCACTTGATAGCAGTCTGTACCACACAGATTCACTTGGTAGCTGTGGCTGAGCAGTCAGACTTCCCTCAAGAAGAGGGAGGCAGTATACAGAGCATACAAAATAGGTACAGAAATACAGGAGCACAAGCAAACACTGGCCAGAGCTTGGGTGTAAAGTATATAATTATTTAACACACTTATAAAACACACTAGCACTAAATTGATAAGATAAGTTCAAAACATAATCACTATTATCATATGTACATCCCTGATTACTTGTTGGACAAGTCTTAGTTAACACCACTTATTTCCAGACAGAGGTGAGCGCTTAACGTTCGATGGCACTCCAACAAGTTAAATAAAAAGGGAGGGAAAAGCAGAATTATGGAAGCATACACACTGAACACTTGTTAAAGAACCACAGCGAGTTAGGAAGGCACAGTCTACTGATGAGCAAGGAAGTTTAGGTGCCAGGCCCACTTTCAAGGGAGCCAGGCGGAAGATTCCCAAGATCAGACAGTTACACAGAGTCTTCGAAGTTTGTGGAGGTAGTTCGAAAAAGGTTTAATTCAGTGCAAAAACGTTAGCTAAGGTGTCCCAGGCTAACCCAGGTTCAAGAGACGAGGATTTAATACACCCAGTTCAATCGGTTGGAAGGGAAGCCAGGCGTAACACGGTACCTTAAATGGAGAGGATCCTCCAGCGGGGACAGTTGTTCCTGGCAGCAGGTGCAAGTCGCAGCGTCGTCGAGAGGAAGAGAAGCTCTCGACGTGGAGGAAAGATGAAGGTCGTTGCACTGCCAGGGAAAAAACCAGCCGCGCAGTTCTCCGGTACAAAGGTACTACCCTTTCGGTTTGCGGTAGTGGTGAAAACGTGGTATCCCGGTTGCCGGGGTGCTTGGCACAGGCAAGGCGGCCACGAGATGCTCCAGGGAGGCGAAAAGAAGGTAGAGTGGTTATCCCCACCAGTCAAAGGAAGAAGACTCTCCGGGCTGGAGATCTCAGCTGTCGTTGGGAAAAGTGGTGAGTCGTTTCAGGCCGGCTCAGCTTCTCCCTCCTCGGATTCTTAGGTCCTGTGGCGACTTCTGAAGTTCCAGTCCCCAAAGCCCTGCTTTTATGCAGCACACCCCCATTCACTCAGCCTAGCTGTCAATCAAACATGCTAAGTGGTGAGCCGGCCGGCTCACCACTTGGGCCTATCACACAAGAGTGTGACTTGAGTTACCAAGGTAACTCAGTCTAGGGTGCCTAAACCCCCTCCTACACCCCCTGTGGTACCCAGACAGAGTGGCACCACTTTGGAGGGCTTCTGTGGAGAAGCCCACCAAAAAGTGGAACAAAGGGCTCGACTTGGGTTGGAGTCACAGAAGAGAACACAAACGCCATTTTAGAATCGAGTCCTGGCAAAAAATACCAACCAGCAAATTAATGTTAAATAAATAAACCGGTGGTATGTTCGAGGCTATAAGAATTAAATAATTAAAGTTGGTAGCCTCGAACAATGGGAAAATCCCATAGAGATATATTTGCGGTCGAATATAAAAAGTAGTTTCCACTGCCACCAGCCAAAACTCGATCAGGGGGGACGGAGACGTGCCCCCTCGAACAACAGACCCTGGGGCAATCAAATTGCCCCGACCAGTACGTCCACAATATGATGTTTTGTACTGGTTTCTGTTCATAATTTGGGACTAGTAAAGCCAATGGTGACTTTACATGCCCTGGGAGACAGTAGTCAGTCCCAGGGTATGGAGTCTAGGTTGGGGTTTGCTACGACACCCCTGGGTTACGGTACGGAGGGTGCTGTGTAACCCACATCAAAAACACATGAGACCCTATGGAGTAAAAGACCCCATAGCCCATAAAACACATGGAAAGATAAAGGAACACCTCAAATCATGTCTAAGAGTGGGAGCAAAAGAATCTCACTCTTAGCAGGAGAGAAAAAAATAAGCCCCAAAAATCCAGCAAAGATGCTTGGGGACTCACTAGGTTTGGGAAATTAGCCTTACAGAGCATTCTCCCTAAAAATGAACATTGCAGTGGAGAACCTACTATAAAGATATGTATTGTATGTGATCTGTATGAGCACGTATTGCATCAGACATTGTTGTTCATGTGATCTGGCCCGGTAAGGACCAGTGGTTGTATGTTATAAAATTAATAAAATATATTAAAAAAAGAATGGAAAAAAAACAAATATAAATAAAAATAAAAACAAATTTTTGCTTGAAAAAAAAAATCTTTGTTATCCTTAGGGAAGGGATGCTTGGAAGACACTTTTGTCATCCTTAAGAAGTGGTCGTGTGAAAGAGACACTTTGCCATCTTTAAAGGAGCCATTATTTGAAAGAGACAATTTTTGGCATCTTGAAGCCCTTATTTAAAAGGAACGATTTTGCTATCCTTCCAGAGACATCTAGGGAAGGGGAAATCCCCGTTCTGCTGGATCCAAGGATTATTTTGTTGATATGTATCTGTTTGCTTTTTGAACACTTTTCACCAAACTTACATCAGAGACACTTTCCTCCTTGTTGTTTAATTTAGTGTGATTTTGATGACGAGAGACAGACTAATCTTTAGTTTTAGATTCCTAGGTAGGGAAACCATCTTTAGGATAGGGACATATATTAGGAATTACTCACCGTAGTGACTAACGTAGTTCCCTTTCCGCCATACTGCATGGGCATCCTTCCAAGGGACGTGAGATGGAACCTTTTTCAGCAGAAAAACCTTCTTTCCCTTTAAATTTAGAGGCGCGCAGGGTGCAGCTCTGGGAGCATGCGCTACCCTGACTCCGCCTACATGCGCCACTCCTCAGTCCACATTGACACATCGACAATATTTAACATTGCCTAATGACACGAGTATTATTGGGGGGGTGGGGTGGTGGGACACATGGAGGAACTGGGACCAAGGCGCGCATCCAGGAAGTGCACCGGAAGTGCACGTCTATTGTTAGACTGGACTGGTTCGTCACGCTGCTGAAGTTGGCGTCTGGATTTTTGGAGTTGGAAGTGTCTTGGAGTACGAGTCGTCAAGGTGAAGTTTGACCTATATAGTGCAGCGCAACACGGACTAGTGTGGATTTACAGTGTGCAGCTTTGTTTGTTCATTGGACTTGTGCTTTACTCACGCTGCATGCTGTGTTGCTGCATTGCGCTGTTTACGTCCATCTGAATCTTGCTTCTCTTTTGACTAGGATCTTTTTTGATTGGCTGGCGCCTGCCCCCATCCCAGTCCCGCCCCTCGCCACTAAGCTACATAATCCTGGTGCACGCGCATCCAGCGTGCGCATACAGGAAATGCACTTCTACTGTTAGACAATTCGACGGTTCGCGGATTGACGGATTGGGGGAGGCTATACTGCCAGTCTGGCATTTAAGGTCTTAAAACGGGGATCCATGTAAGGTTTGTAACTTCAAGTATAAAGAGTTGGACACGGGTGTGCGGTGCCACATTGCTGTGAGAAGCTGCCCTTTTCATAAGAGTGATATTGTTGTGAGAGCAAGTATACGGAGGGTCTGTCCAGTACACCTTATACATTGAATTGGTGTGCAACTATAGTTATAATAACTGTGCAGTAGTTACTACTTGGTTTAATTTTTCTTGAGGATAAGGAAGTATTATTGTCTGCCATACCTCCCCTCGTTCTTCTCCCCGCTTCCCGCAGAGTGGGTGGTTTGGACCCGATAGTGGAAGCACATACTGTACACGGCATTATGGTGAACGGCTTAAGAAGTGGTAGGAAATTAACCAATGTACATAGTAATGAGGAAATGGTTAACGTAATGTCCCCTAATGAAGAGCTGGGACCCAACCAAACCCACAGGGTGAGATTGTTAATTTTGAACGTAATGAACCCTTATCAGTATCTCAAATTACTGATGATATTGCTGAAGAAGTTGATATAGTTATGGGGAACTAAAAACCTGGAATCGTCCCCTATAAAGTTTAATGCAACAGAAGTCAATGATATAACAATTATGGATGTGACCAACAAGATTAGGACAGAGGATGTGGGACGGCTGAGTAATAAAGAAGCACTAAGTGAATTCACTCAAGCCGCAAATATAGGGCTAAACGATTGCTCCATTGTGGGTCCCGCCATTGAAGCAGAAGAAGGTAAGAGGATGAGACTTTCCCTCGGTCCCTCCACCCCAGTGTCTAAACGAACATTTGGAATAGAGGATGTACATATGTCCAGTCTTCCTCCACAGCACAAACAGGGTACCTATGCATTTGCATGTGATATGAATGATGCTGAGTTGCATAAAAAAGAATGGCATAGTGAACAGGTACAAGAAAATGATCAGGTTCCATATGTTAACATGCCTTTGGGTCAGTGTAAATCTCATTCTATCTCCAGGGAACAAATAGATATGTTTGATCTGAAAACAGGAATACTTCCCAGAGGAATGCATCACGAGCGTGGAGACAATGATGAAGAGACTGATCTCCGTGCCAGTGATGTGCATAGGTTTGGTATGAATTTTCCGGTGATATCTAGAATCTTAGATTTGCTAGACAAGGGTCAGATACATCTTGAAATGGGGAATCTAAAAACTTCTATGACTGAGCTTCTATGTAAAATCAACAAAATGGAGGGTGTGCTATTTACATGTCAAGCTGTATCTACTTTAGTGGGTGACCTTAAAGAAAAAGCTACGTTGGTCAATAAGATCACACAAACTCCAGCAGATGCTAGAATGGTCGATGCTGAAATGAAATCATTTGCAGAAATGGCAGCTATACCAGTAGCTGATGGACAGTAGTTCCAAAATCTCCACCTCCTTACTGCGGTAGCGAGGAGGTTATTGTGCCTGCAATTGAGAAAATAAAAGCAGATATCGCAGATATCAAAATCCCCATTATTAAATGGACAACGTGAAGTTTTGGGAACTCTTAATCCATTAAATCACATTCCTAACCCCATTGAGGAAGGTGGAGATAGCCCGTCAGCTTTGCTAGATTTGAATGACCTCTCTGAAGGGGATATAAAAGAACTGGGAGAAGTGATGGATACTCCAGCTTCGGATGAGCAGATGGACAAAGAATGTGAGGTATTAACCCGTAGAGGAAAAAAAAAAATTTTTTGAAAAAAGTGTAATTGCTAGAGCACAAAAAACAAATTCTCGCAACAAAAAGATGGTCATAGCAATAAAAAAAAAAAGAACACAAATAAAATGGTTAGTAGAGGTGACCAGATGAGTGAAGCCCTTAACAATCAAAATGATAATGGCTTTGATATACAGCAACTTGATGAGAAATCAAAGGAACATCTGAATCTGTTCAGAGTGTATTGCAAGCACATCCAAGGTGGCAGGATATGAAGAATGGAGGAGTGCAGATGGTTGAAACTGCTCTAAGTGCTATAGCTGCTAGTGAGAAAGTGCTGGCAAGTAGTGAGGAAGAAGACGAGGAACTCCAGGTAGCTGACTCTCGCCTAATGAAAGACATTCCTCTTTGCAGTATCCCAGACAGAAAGTCTACCTCAGTGGAGAATAATGGACAGACACTAAACCAAGAGCGTAATAATGCGAACAAAGATGAGTCAGAAACTTGGAATCCATTGTTATTAGATAATCTAGTACCAGGGATACCGATTATCATGGGATGGGAGAGTGATGTAGCGATCAATGGCAGAACTAGCCTTAACAGAACATGTTGTTAAAAGCCTTTCAAGCGATACCTCCTCTCAGAACTTTACATTCTGATGATATAGAGTGGATTCGGTTGGCAAACAATTACAATCACCACATGATATGTGGTTTTCATTCCACGATCATCGCAAGGATGGTTTGGGATCAGAGAGCGAACTTCTCTATGATTGGCCTTGTACCATTCTTATTTCAGAATGAAAAAGATGCTGAGGCTTTCTTTTAACACCTCTCATAAAGGAGGGCGCCAATAATGAGGTAAAACTGAATGGGTCGTTATCGAACCTCAACGATGAAACCATTAAACAAATTCTAGCACTGGCAGCATCTTTGAATAGTATTACATCAGCAGCACAAAATAATGATATGCCACCTAGAAAAAGCTAACAGGTACACTAGCATAATGAGAAGTCCCTGCGTATAATGTCATGTAATAGCTGTGGTCTGGCCAATTTATTAAGGTTGTTTAATAAGAATGAGGCAATTAATCTTCCAGAAGTGATCTTACTACACAACACCATGCATACTGAACCTTTTGATGTAGCAGGCTGTGTTATACATATCCAGCATCTAAAGGATTGAAGGGGCGACCCTCTGGGGGTCTAGCTGTATTGGTGAAAAATACGTGCAGATTTGATGTTGAACTTCATCAGGATACCTCTGTGCAACTAAATCCTTACCGATCTGCAGATAAAGATTGCCATTGTATGCATTTATTGGAACAGAGCAACAACTGCATGGGAAACAATTGAGAATTTAGATATAATTCATGAAGGGATATTTGTTAGAAACAATAATGTGGGGGTGACACTAGGTGGAGATCTTAATTGTACATGCTTCACTACTCATGTGAAAATTGAATGCAAGAACAAAAAAAAGTTATTACCCTCGTTAAAGTATGGACAGCAATGGGTTAATTATATCCTAGGATGGGACATGCAATTGGTGCCCCCCCCCCGGTAGAGGCTAACCCTGTTACCTGGAGGCGTGGAGAATTAAAGTCTTACATCAGCCACTTCTTTATTTCTTCCTCCCTGCTGCACTGTTGTCAAAATGTACACATTTCTGATTTTGGTCTCGGTGATCATTCTGCAATCTCCATAGGATTAAGAAAATTGGCTCTATCCTTCGGATAGAACTCTGCAACTTATGGAGACCGATAGACCTGGGATATCTCTAAGATGGAGTCCTCTCACTTGTAAGAAATTACTTAAAATGATTAGAGAGGATCCGTCCTTTATTAGGTATACTCCACTCCCTATTGGTGTGGACAATATGATGGAAAGAGAATTGAACAATTGTATTACTAAGCACATTAAAACCATTTCATCGTTTGTCAATTTGGTCCGGACTCCCATACAGCATAGACCTGCGTTTAATTTACAAATTCACCAATTAAAAATAAGGAAAAATGCTAATCTATGACAGTTGGTAAATCTCGAGTTAGGTTTGGAGTTTCATAAAATTTAAAAATCGCATTATCTTGAGACACAAAAACCAAATCAAGAATTTAAAATATGGTATCGCTCTGAAAGACAAATCAATACATGATGTACAATATTCTCAAAAATGATACGCATAAGATCTGGACTCTTAAGAACAATTACTATCCCTACACAACATACACATGAACCAGCTATTCTAGCCTCCACCTGGGAAGCCTACTTCACTGCTAAATTCAAACTACCCTCTTCCTTTACAACTGTGGGCCTGCAAGTTTTTTCTAAGTTTATCCTTGAGTGTTGCCCTTGGTCTATTGAGGCTATAGTTGTGGCGATATCAAGATTAAAAGATTCAAAAGCATCAGGTCCAGACGGGATCCCACCATGTTTAATTAAAACGGATCCACATCTATGGTGTCTAATTTAAAAAAAAAAATTTTATAACATATTTGCAACAAAACAGATTCCTATTTCCTGGTACTCTGCAATTATTGTTCCAGTATATAAAAAGAAAACACCAAGGAACCTGAAAATTATAGGCCAATTGCGCTTACAGATGCCTCCTACAATGTATTTTCACAACTGATCCTCAATGACCTACAGAATTTCCTAGCAAGGAATAACACGCTTTTGAAATTTCAAATAGGCTTTTTTTTTTTATTCAAACCGTTGTTTATAGTTTGATTATCAAACTTTTACAACATATTTATTCTCACATTCCACAATTTTCATTCAATTTTCATATCATCATCATGTGCATTTTTATCTTGTACAATTTTTCCATAAAAAGGTTCGAGTTATTCCCATTCGGCAACCAATCTTAAAAAGGAAACACTCTAATTTTCCACAGTATAAAGAAGTATCAGTTCCCCACTCATAACCCTTAGTTTTAGACATACTTTAGGCAATGAATCTTAAAGTCTGTACTGCCAATCATCTATTAGCAGGATATCTGGTTTGCATAATCTTTATCATTAACAGTTTTTAATTTGAACTACACTGTTTGATTGAGTTAGCTGTAATTTTTCTAGTTGGTCATTTACTAAAGTAACAAAACGCGTAGTTCTCAATATAGCTTTCGTTGTAAATCCCCACATACATGCCATCCACAACCATTCTCTGCTTTCGATTTTATCATGCTCATATTTGGTTTCAAATATTTCATTTCGTTGTAGTTCAAAATAAGGACAGTAAATGGTCAAGTGTTTAAGTGTTTCTTAAGAGTCTGACCTTTTACATAGTCTGCAAGTGCCACCATATGCTGTTTCCTCTGAGTTTGTCCAATTTTTTGTTCTTTCTAATGTCGGCAGTTGGTTTAATTTAAATCTTAGGAAGATGCCTCTAGCTATTGGACAAGGAAATTGTTGAAGATAAGTCTTGCGCGGACAGCGCGCCGTTATAAATTTTCCGGCTTCTTTATAGGACTGATATTTTTCCATAGCATTAATGGTTTTACACCAATCGTGAGCATATAGTCGGTTTTTGATGTGTGCTTGGCGATGTTCTAAGTCAGCTGAAGTAAGTGCCATTTCATTCAGAAAAGCTTCCATTTCTTTGTGATATTTTGCAATGGACGGTGGATTGAAATTTGTAATCATCATCCCCAAATCTTCATATAAAGAATTAGTGGGGGGAAAAAGCATTTTTGCATAATTTGTGAGTTTTCGCCAGTTGTATCGGGCAGATAATGAGATCAATCCTAGTTCTTGTCTTAGAACTGCATTGGGGAGTGAATTAGCAAGACGCAACACATCTTTCCAAATGCGACCTTGTAGTTGGTCTAGAAATGGATTTATTTTAGCCAAGCACATATCAAGGGCATATAGTAGAATTGCCTCGACTTTTAGAGTATAAAACTCAAATAATGGAGCCAGTGAAAACTTACAGTATTTCGCTAGAATCATACGCATTTGAGTCGTTAATATTTTTGCTTTTTGATTCAAAGTGTTTTTCCACATTGCTAGCGCAGTAGAGTCAGAAATCGAATAGCCCAAGTATCGAATATTGGCTGTCCGTGGAATGGGAGTCAGTCCAATAGTCCAATTTCTGGGGCATATCTTTTTCTTTAGATTATTGAACAAAAAGATATTTTATTTGTCTGCATTAAATTGTAGATTATGAGATTGACAGTAATCAGCGAACAATGAGAGCTTCGTTTGGAGGCCCGAAGGAGTTCGATCAAAGATTACTATATCATCCGCAAAAGCTAGCCAGTGGATTTTTAGTTCACCCAGTCGTGCTGGATAGCTAATTATTTGTGTCCATATTTCATTGATACTACGGAGATAAAGATTGAACAGGGTGGCAGTCAAATTGCAGCCCTGTTTGACCCCTAATGTGGTCGGAATAGGTCCCGTGGTAGCTCCAGCCGTATTGACTCTAATAAAGTATGCTGTGTTGGTATGCAGTTTGGCAATTAAGTAGACAAGATGTTCAGGAATACCCATTGACCGCATTTTTTACCATAACAAACCACGTAATACGTTATCGAAGGCTGCAGTTAAATCCACTGAGGCTATATATATTGGCCCTGTATTCGTAATCTTTGATTTCGCAAGTATATGTGCCATCAGTGTTGCGTTTAGGGAACTTCCCATCTGTGCTCTAAAGCCAATCTGAAATCGGGATAAGATTTTATTAGTTTTCATGAATCCTTGGAGTTCCCGTAATAGTAAGATAGCAAATACTTTGGCAGACGCATCTATCAATGCAATTGGCCTGTAATTCACGGGATTACTCCTATCCCCCTTTTTGTAAATGGGAACAATAATAGAGCCTAGCCATGAGGCCGGAATTACTAAGGACACTAAAATGTAGTCAAATTGGTGTTTTAATATATGAGCCCAGAGTAACGGTTGTCGCTTCTGAACACAGGGAGGAATCCCATCCGGGCCAGCTGCTTTTGAATAATTTAGCGCGTTGATGGCACATTCAATGTCTTGGAGTGACCAGGGAGTTAGTGGCAGTTTTGGGGTCGGAGGAGTAATAGCGTTTATATATGAGAAGTATGTGGGTACAGCATATTTTTGCTCATAGTATTTCTCCCACGTTGCAGCAGATATCGTAGAGGCTTGGCTCTTGTCAAGTTTGCAAGCATCCGATCGCAGGATTGCCCACGTGGATCTCCGATCATTACGACATAGTGCACTAATTATCTGTTCATTAGCCAACTTATGTTTGTGACATTTGATATTTTTACATTTGTTACGATAAGTGGTACGAATTGAAGTTTTCATCTGGATGTATTCGTCTGCCGTGCAAGTATGTATATTTTTTTTTATGCTACGTAAATCTGCATTTTTTTTCCGTTTTGCTACTACGATATCTGAACATCTGTTAAGTGGGATTGTACTATTCGTATTACTGTTTGCGCTATATGTTCTAGCCAGTAGTTGCATTAACGTCTGCAAATAATTTACTGGATCTTTATAGTTTGATTGCAGCATTCCATAACTGTCCAGCGAGCCCTCAAGCCATTTGTCCATATGAGCGTTAACCCTATCGCATAAGTGATTGTTCCATCTTAGTGAGAGATGTGGTCTATCACTTTCCAATAGTCCCTGATTAGGGTCCCGAGCCAATTCGGTCACTTTTGTAAATAGGGTGAATGAGATAAGCATATGATCTCCAAATCCAGGGTCAGTTATAAGAGTATCAGAACAATATTTTAGAAGATTTGCGGAAATAGCAAAATAGTCTATGCTTGATTTAAGTGTGCCTCTCTTCCAGGTATAGTCAAGCCGTGAGTTTTGGAAGGGAAGAAATGTTATATCCCATGATTCTAGATGGAAATTCCACCTTTCGCCCCTTCCATCTGATGTTTGGGGAGATTCGTAGGATTTGCTATGAACCATTTTCTTCTGGCATTGAGCATTAAAGTCGCCGCCAATTATTATCCTGCAAGCCGTATATTTGGTAAGTACTTTGTCTAAAAGCAAGTCTAACTGGTCAAGAGCATTATTAATATTGACGCTATTTGGGTTATGATATAGGGAAACACATAAAATTAAGTCCGCTGGGGATGATTGAAAAGATATAACAGCTATATACAAAGGTGATTCATACATTTACTGAATATGAAAGTGTAATTGGGTGTTAATGCAAATTGCAGTGCCACCATATGGACGACCACTAGGACATCGTACAGCCTTTTTTTGCAATACTAAAAAACCAGATAGTGAGAGATTATGTGTTGCCATAGTTTCTTGACAGAGCAATAGATCACAGTTTGTCTCATTAGATTTATTATTAAACCAAGAAAAGAGATTAGTAAAACCGCATGGGGTCCATGAGATTATGGTAAGTCTGTAAGGTTTAGTGATTGGGAGTATTGTCCATTGCAGGGTTTAGTGAATTAGCCAATGAGGTAAGCCATGACCAATCCTTGCTAGCATTTGATAAGGCAACCAGTTGGCTAATTACTTCTGGATGAAGGCCGCCCTGATCTTTGTGAGCTATTTTGTTCCTAAGAGGTGGAGAGAGTTCTCTCAGTGGTGTTTCATTAAACACTATTGCCTCATCAAGGATTTCAAATGGTGTTAGTTGAAGTCCAATCGTGGTGAGTTCAATTCTGTGTTGCCATATCAGGTTCAAGATGATATTGGATTGTACCTTACATACCATCCTAAAATTTTGGATTTTGGGCAGGGTGATCCATTCTATATCATCAGAATGCAGCGTCCTAAGTGCTGGAATTTGTTTAAATATTTTCAGCAAGGCAGTACGATTTAGGCGCTTATTTCCGTATGTGTTTGGATCAGTTTCCCATCCGAGAATGGTGGGTACCAAGATGTTGGTATCAGTCCTAAACTTTAGGGCATCTGTGCCATCAGAAGGTAACTCACCCACAATAGGACCTTCCTTGTGCGAATCATTATATGTATTTAACTGCTCGTGCTTCTCATAATTCAACTCCCTTCCCATGGGGTGAGTAGAGTGAGATTGATCATTTTTTTCGTCACACTCTGTGATTTGTATTTCTGATACACCGTGAGTGGAGGTGAGCTGGTGTGATTTGTTACCTACCAATGATGCTTTGGTCGGAATAGGCTTAAAAAAGGCTGATAGTTGCATTTGAGCAGTATTTATTGGTTTAAGTTGGGGCACGGGAGATCCACATAGAATACTCCCTTTTGGTTCTTTGCGATTGCACACATCTTTTCTACCTTTATTACTTATAGATGGCATACACGTCTCTCTGCTTTTAGAGGGGGACTGTGATACTTCCTTTACAATGTCTGTGAATGCATATTCGAGAGTACCTAAATCGTTTACACAGGGTTGTTTGACTTCCTGTATGGGAGTAGCACTTTGTACTGTTCCCATATTTTTATTTTGATTATTATCATTTTTCTTTTGTTTATTTTTGGGATAGGAAGTTTTTCCTCGGCCAACAAAGACTGCCTTCCTTCCTTTCTCTTTAGAGCTCTAAGAAATAAGCGCTTTTCTTTACGAGAGGTGAAAAATTGTCCGGCGCTGGCTGAATCGCCAATCTTAACCTTACTTTTTCCATTTGGGTTCTTTAAATCATTGCCAGACTCCATAAAGAGGTTGGTCAAGGCCGAAGGGCTATCCGGATGGGAAATTGGATCTACCTCTAGTTCCTTTTGCGTCTCTTTTTCTTCCAATTCACTTTCAACTGGGTTATTTTGAACAAAGAAGAGTAATTGTTCAATTTTTTCAGAATTCTTGCTGACCATTTGACACAACTGGGCATGAGTGAAAATGTGACAATGCATCAGAGCCGGAGAAGTAGCAACAGTTTGGGCAAAAGATTGCGAAAATGAGTATGTGGGCAATCGATTTGGGGGCATAGTGGCTACAACTTCCCCTTGTTCATTCATTTCGGTTTGCGTAGCTATGCTTTCAGTTTTTACCTTTGTTAAGATGTCAGTTTTTACAGGTAATTGTGCAACATTAGTAGGATAGGTGCCCTCATTTCAAAGAGATTCAGCAAAAATGTAGCCCTCTAATTTGTTAAGTTTAAATAGTATTTGGTTCAACGATGACTTGCAGTCCCTAAGCTCGTAGTGAGTATAATCATGACCTTTATCCAGTAAGTTCAAAATGCGTGTTAGTACCGGATAAGAGGCCTCTAGGGATTGCAGGTCATCTGAGGGCTCCAAGAGATCAAAACCAAGTGGAGGTATGTGAGGCTTCAAGGTTGGCGAAGAGGATGCGGTCGCCGCCGTTTCAGCCAAATCTGAAAACAGCAGGGGTAACTCCGTGGGTGGTTCCATTTTGGTTGTGGGATTATTGGACCTAGCAGTGCAGGGGATGATATTAGGTGTATTTACTTTACAATGCAAGTGTACATCAGCTCTCTTGAAAGTCTAAAGTGGCCGGCGAAGAAGGACCATCGGATAAGCGGACCCGTTTTTCGAGAGCCGCAAGAACTGCCGGGGCAAGAATGGAATTATCAGATGGTGAGATGATCCCTACGTCATTCGGTTCATCCCCCTTAGTTGATGGTTCGTCCATGCGCATACTCATAAAACTCTTCCTAGAAGAGTACAAATAACCCGGACCACCCTCCTCACTATCATTTGACAATTTTGACATAAGAGGCGCTTCTGCGTCCCCCGTGCACTGTGATCGTGCATGAGCTATTTCCACTTCGTGAAAAATTGTGTTTGTCACTTCGTGTGACCGGCCAGATGGATTACTTGGTGCGACCTGGTTTTGGTCCATAATAGCGGTTTCAACAATTGGAGCCAAGTCGCTTAAGGCTGTTATTTTTTTTAAGTATTTTTTATTATTCGCAGTTTTATTAGGGGGGCGTCCACTGCGTAAAGAATAAACCATAGGGACTCTGCGGTGAATATGCCGCTGCCCTTTAGATAAAGTTAAGCTTTAGGAAAACTTACGCTTATATTTTGCAGAACCGCTGTGCTTTAGATGAAATGGGACAATTCTGTCAACATCCAAGACGCCCAGAAAGACAACCTTGGTTTTATATTATGACGATAAACTTCGGCAATTATCAGCACTCAGAACTTGTTACGCCTAAAACGCCCCGCGCACCGCAACCCGTGAACAGTCAACAGTACTTCAAAAGCACTTCCACGGTGCGCGCGCGGGTGCGCTGAATGCGCGTTCTTTATGCCGGCCAAAGGGTGTGCCCACCACAGGGGTGGGGAACGCCACGAGGACACACCTTTTTCTTTTTTTTTCCTTTCCTTTTCCTTCCGTTAGTCAGGCAAAGTGTGTGCAACCAGTAAAGACTTCCTGTCGGTTCCAGCCACCACGGGCTCGTACGACTTCCACACAGCAATTAGGCAGCACCCGACAGCACCATTCTCAGTCATTAATTTTGATTCTTGAAAGCGTAGTTTTGCAGCGGCCCCCGCTCCGAGGCAGTGGAGTCCGCTGGTTAGAAGGACACACTTGGCCTTTGGAGTAAAGAGCTGCAACCCCGCCCGGCCTTCAAATAGGCTTCAGGAAGTTTATGGGATGTTCGCTTAATGCTACTTTAATTTCTCTTCTCCAGTTTCAAACCAAGGACAAACAGACAGGAGCAATTTATATGGCGGCACTGGATCTGTGTGCAGTATTCGATACTGTGATTAGAGAAATACTATGGGAAAAAATTATTCTTTTGGGTATTCCGATACATATAATATCATTCATTGCACTCTTCCATACTCTGACAACCTATGGGGTCCGTATTAACAATACTGGTACCCTGTCGGACCCAATTAATACAGCAATTGGGCTTAAACAAGGTTGCTCATTAGCAGCAGTTTTATTCAACCTGTATCTTTCAGACTTGGATTGGTACTGGAGAGAGATAAGCTATCCTGCCAGATTGAATCATCTAAAAATTAATTCTATACATTTTGCGGATGACATACCTTTGATAGACAGAACGCCGTTTGGGCTACAGAACAAATTAAACTGCACTTTTGAATATGCTCAATCCCATAATTTGAAGATAAATTAATCTAAATCACAGATCATCATCTTCGCTGGTGGGAAGTTGAGTATACAAAGATTTAACTGGTCTATTGGTATGGTCAGTATTCAAGAGGTGAAGAGAGTTAGGTATCTGGGATATGCTTTAACTGACCAGAACTCGATCAAATGGTGGAAAGAACTGCTTAATGAAAAGCTGAAGCCTTTAACATCCCAGATGTGTATTATTCTAAGAAAAATATTGTAATTTTTCCTTACTTACGTTGGTGCAATTTTATTTACTAAAAATTGAACCTATTCTTCTTTGTCTTGACATTTGCACCGTCGAGATTGATGACTTACTTGATACCGTTCAAGGTAAATTATGGAAAGAGACATTAGGGTTAGCAAAATCTATCCCCAACGATATTATCCGGCATGAATTTGGCCTATTACCACCCTCAGCTAAAAGGAATTGGAGAATGCTTAACTATAAAAAGATGCCATCTCCGCCGAAAAATTAATTATATGAGGATTTAAAATTCATGATTGCCTCAGGCTCCTCAATCTCGCTCACTAAATTTGTGAGGAAAATGGATATGATTCTGGAACTAATCAATGTGACTAAAGAAGATCTTATAGCATGCCTACCAGCTAACAAGAGGACATTTCAACTACTCTATTGGTGTATGCAGTCTGATAGGATCGGGAACTATAAAGCCTATAATGAATATGCCACATGAAGAAAATTGGGTGATTTACCAAGCTACATTTTGAATTTTCCAGGTCTAACAGAAAGGGACCTGTATTTACGCTTTAGGTTAAATCAATTCCTTACCCTTGAACGTGTGCAAAATTGGGCCTCGTATAAAGTGGAATTCTTGGGCAAAGGCACTCATTGTCGTTTCTGTGGTATGGTAAATCTGGCTGAAACCCTAAAACACCTACTAATATTCTGTACAAGATTTGAATCATTGTGAATCAATGAATTTGGGAACTATTGGTACTCAGGATTACATAATTTTAGAACGTCATTATGGAATAGATGCATGTGCGGTAAGAGTATGAATCTGATTATCAGGCTGACCAAAATTCTCGAGTTGGTATATGAAGGAAACAATGAATATTCCCATTGCCACTTTGTCCACATGAATTTGAATCATAGAAAGTATTTACAGTTGTAGTAGTTTTTTAGCACTAACAGAAAGAAATATGTAAGACACTGAGGAAAACTGACCTAACTCATGATTACTGTTGGGATGCTTAATTAAGTTTCATTGATTAAGTTTATATGTGAATTATGCGGAATACGAATTTGATGTGTCATAAATTTATAGCGAAAGTGTAATTTAAGAGTAACTAGGATATAGCTCCTGAGATTAAGTTGCTTATATTGAATTGTTTTTTAGAAGCTTAAAGCTGGTTTGTGTATATTAATAATGTATAGTGATGTATATATGACAAATTGTAAAATATTGTAAAGGTTATTTGATTAATCAAACAATAAAAAAAAAATTAAAAAAGAAAGGGGACTAAGGACTTAGAAACTCATAATTACTCTTGCATCCCGTCCCTTTTCCTCCATACTGCATGGGCGATTACAACTGAATGTAGCCCCAGGGTGGAGAGGAGACCCTCCCTAGGCAAATAAGTTCCTTGGAACCACCTGTCCGAAGGTCGCGTCTGATCTAGAGCCAGTAATGCTTACAGAAAGCCGAAGAAGGGGTGGCCCAGGTAGCTGCCCTGCTTATGACTTGCCACTGGAAGGCGATGGCCGTGGCCTTGGCTCGGACCGCGTGAGCATGCATATTGGCTGGCAGTGGCTTTTGCTGCCCCTCATGGGCCGCTTTGATGGCCGCATTCATCCACCATGCAATTGAAGCCTTGGATGCCTGATAGCCGGGTCTGGAACCCCCAAAGGTGACAAAAAGGGCGTCCGACTTGCGGAAGCCCGTGGTCCTGTCCAGACAGAATTTCAGAGCGCGTCCGACATCCAGACAGTCCAAGACGCTCTCTGCCTCGTCCTTGGGGTCAGCAAAGGACGTAGGCAAGACTATTTCCTTGTTTAGATGGAAGACAGAGGGTACCTTAGGTAGGAACACCGGGTGAGTCAGCAGGACCACCTAATCCCGGTGGAAAGTGGTGTAAGGTTCCGAGGCCACCGGAGCCTGGCTCTCGCTGTCTCTGCGAGCGGAGGGAAGTCTCACGAGCAAAGCAGTCTTAATGGTGACCGGCCTGTTGGCCGCAGACGCCATTGGCTCGAATGGTTTGAGAGTCAAGGCGCCCAACATCACACTGAGGTCCCACACAGGGTGTGGCCTCTTAATGGGTGGGTAAAGCCTTGACAAGCCCGCCAGAGGTTTGACAATCGCGTTGACAGAACCTGCTCCATTTGCTTCTATATTGGCTCCTGGTAGCCTTGCTCCTGGCGCCCTAAACGATCTCCAGGTTTGCCCATGATAGGCTCAGGTGCTCGAGGGTGATCTGCTCAGGAACCACACTGAGGGCTAACTTCAGGCGCGGGGTGGAGGACACTACCCCCCTGCTGGGACAGGAGAGATGCCGGACCCAGCGGAATGCGAATGGGTGGTCTGTCTGTGAGGCTGAGCAGTTTGGAGAACCACGGTCTGACTGGCCACCAAGGAGCCATCAAGATAATGCTGAGTTGACAAGCTTCCTTAATCTTGCAGAGTAACCTGGGGATCAGGAGTGTGGGAGGAAGGCATATGCTGTCATGCCTTCCCATTGAATCTTCAATGCTTCTCCCAGGGAGCCGGGGCCCAGCCCCTTCCAAGACGCAAACTGATGGCCCTTACTGTTCTTCCAAGAGGCACATGGATCCACCCAAGGATGGCCCCATTTGTTGAAGACCACCTGCATCACCTGGTCATTCAATTGCCATTTGTAATTGTGTGCTCCCAGCCTGCTGAGCCGGTCCGCTTCCAAGGTAGCCTCCCCAGGAGGTGGGCGGCGGTGAGGTAGAAGTTGTTTTCCAGGGCCCATTCCCACATGCTGACCGCTGGGCTGCACAGCGAGGGGACCTGGTACCCCCCTGCTTGTTGACGTAGTACATGCTGGTGGAGTTGTCAGTCTGGATAAGGACGGTCCTGCCCGCAACGAGCAGAAGGAAGGCCCTGGGGGCTAGCCAAATGGCCCCGAGCTCTAGCTAGTTGATGGGACTCCTGCTCCTGCGGGGTCCAGAATCCGCTGTGGCTGTCCAGAGTGGCTCCCCAGCCCTCTAGGAAGGAGTCTGTAGTGATGGTGACCTGCAGGGGCAGCTGCCGGAAGGGCAGGTTGCAGTCCCTGGACCACCAAGTGAGGTCCGAGTGGAGAGAAGGCGGTATTCTGACCAGCTCTGCTTAGGAGCCCTTATCCTGATTCCATAAGGCTACGAAGTGCAGCTGTAATCTCCTCATCCAGAGCCTCGTGTGTGGCATGGCCAGGACCACCGCTGGCATGATAGCCAGTAGGTGTGGTACCACCAAGCCGGGGGTCACTGCTCTGGTAAGGAGGTGCATAGTGGCCCTCTTGATGGCCGTAATCTTGTTCTCTGAGGGAAATACCTTCTCGAAGCTCGTATCCCAGATGAGGCCCAGGAAGGGGAGGCACTGCGTGGGCTGCAGCTGAGACTTCTTGAGGTTCATAGTGAATCCCAGGTCATGGAGTGTGTTCATAAGCGCGGAGGAAGTGTGGGTAACCCCCTCCGGGGATCTTGCCCCGACGAGCCAGTTGCCCAGGTACGGGTAGACATGGCTCTCGGCCTGTAGGAGGGTGGCCACTGCATTCATGAGTCTGGTAAATACCCTGGGGGCTGAGTTGATGCCAAAGGGTAGCACCTTGTACTGGAAATGACAGCCCATGATCCTGAAGCATAAGAAGGAGCGATGAGGCTGCCAAATCAGGACGTGTAGGTAGGCATTCTTCAGGCATCTTCCTTGTCTAGTGACTCTGCAATGAGCGCTGGTATAACCATCTTACATCTCTGAAGAGGGAGGCATAGGTTGAGGGTGGATAGGTCCAACACAACTCTCAGGCCAGCCTGGTTCTTTTTTATGGCGAAAATACTGGAAAAGAAGCCTAATCCTCTTTTAGAGGCTGGAACTTCTTCCACTGCGAGCGACCGGATCTCCGCCAACAGAGTTGCCATCCCAATCTGTGGGAGAAGAAGGCAGGAGGGAGGTATGGGTAGGCGGTATCCCCTGGAAACTACCAAGAGGATCCAGGGGTCCGCAAAGTTCTGGCGCCAGAAATGCACGCAAGAGGCAAGCCTGCCACCCACTGGAGACACGTGGACCCGAAGAGACGCATCATGCCTTTTTACCGTCTGAGGCTGCTGCTGTGGAGGGGGACTAGAAGAAGCCCTTGCACCCCCCCTTTTGTTGCTTGCGCTGGTGATGACTCAGCGAGCGGTCAGGTTGTCTCGCCCTCCGTTTCTGGAATCCCTGGAACTCGCCAAACGCCCACCCTTTGTCGGAGCGTTGATGCGACTGGGTATACGCCTTGGCCGTGGCCTTCGTCAGGATAAAGACTTTGCAGTTTGCAAGCTGGTTTTCTTTTTATCTAATTCCTCGTCAGTGGTAGAGTGGAAGAGGTCAGTACCCTGGAACGGAAAGATCAATATACGATCCTGGACCTCAGGGTTAAACTCAGTAGCACGAAGCAAGGCCGTCCTCATGTCCGTGGTGATGCAGATGGGCCGGCAAGAGGTATCGATGTCAGACACAGTGGACTCCATGATGTCCTGTGCTACCAGCCTGGATTCTCCTAGGCCCGCCTTGAAGCGTGCCTGGCTCTCCACTGGAAGTTCTGGAAGGAAGTCAGCTATTTCCCGCCACAACCTCTGGTTAGCAACTGCCAGCATGGCATCCGCGTTGGCCTGACGCAGGTGCAGGGAGGCATTGGAGTACAGCTTCTTCCCGTTCGCCTCCAAGACCTTCTCCTCCTTGCCTAGCAGTGCAGAGGACGAGGTAGCCGATGATGACTTAGGCTTAGAGTAGAGTGAGGCTGCAGCAATCACCGAAGAACGAGGCTAGGGGTGTGTGGATGACAAGGAACAAGTTACTTACCTGTAACTGTTGTTCTCCAGCATGGGTCTGGCATGGATTCTCATGCTCATGAATATTCCCCATCAGGCCGGGAATACTCGGTAAAGAAAAAAATCACTATCAGTTTCGTTTCTGATCTGTCTTTCTCAGTAGTAACCAATCACTGGACTCTGGGTCATACTGCCCCCAGCCAATGACTGCCCTCTCCCCAAGCCCCGCCTCTGGCAGCCATCATCTGATTTGGTAGCACGCAAAGTGGCAGTATGACCAATTGAAGAGCCGTAGAGGGGCAGGAGGGAAGGGGTTCGCATGTGAATCCATGCCAGACCCATGCTGGAGAACAACAGTTACAGGTAAGTAACTTGTTCCTTCGCCAGCATGGGGTCTGGCATGGATTCACATGCTCATGAATATAAGAATACATAGCAGTACACACATGCACAACCAACGGGAGGTGGCAAAGGCTCAACATTAAGCATTACATCAACAACTCAACATTAAGCAGTTCTTACCTCCTCACCAGGCTCACCTTAGGTGAACAGGTTGCGCAGCACCCCTTGGCCGACCCTGGACTCCTCCCTGGAATCCCGGTCGACGCAGCAGAATCTCGTGAAGGTGTGCGTCGACCTCCACGTAGCAGCCCTGCAGATGTCCAGCAGGGGCACACCAGACAAGAACGCTGTGGTAGCAGCGATAGCTCTGGTCAAATGGGCTCTCGGACGGCCAGGCAACGGTCGGTTAGCCAACCGATGCCAGTGCGTGATGCAGCCGGAGAGCCATCTGGAAATGGAAGCCTTCGAGAGAGCCTTCCCTTGGTTCACAGGTCCAAAGTTCACAAAAAGCTGTGATGTCTTCTGAAAACGCTTTGTGCGGTCCAAGTAGAACTTCAGTGCTCTAGCCACATCCAGCGAGTGCAAAGTCCTCTCGGCCGGTGACGAAGGCGACGGGAAGAAAACAGGTAACACCAAGGGCTCGTTGAGGTGGAAGTCTGACGGCACCTTGGGCATAAAAGAGGGGTGTGTCCTCAGCCCCACCCTCGTGTTGTGAAATGTCAAGTATAGAGGCTTGCAGGATAGGGCCTGGATCTCTCCCACTCACCGTGCGGAGGTGATGGCCACAAGAAACGCAGTCTTCCACGACAGGAATTAAAACCGTGCCGAATGCAGGGGCTCGAATGGCGCCCCCATGAGCCTGGTCAGCACCACGTTCAGTTCCCACGCCGGGGCAGGGGCCTTTACCGGCGGGAACGATCGGAACAGTCCCTTCATAAATTCCTTCACCAGGCGATGGGACCACAAGTACGCCCGTCCTGTGGTTCTGGTGTATCGGGAGATCGCAGCCAGATGCATCTTGATGGAGGCGTGAGCTAGTCCAGCCTTGGCCAGCGACAGTAGGTACAGCAGCACTTGAGGGGCTGTAATCCGTAGAGGGTTGATCTTCTGTGCACAGCACCAGACAGAGAACCTCTTCCACTTATGTCTGTAGCACTTGAGAGTTGAGGATGCCCTGGCTTTTGCAAGGACCTCTCTGCAGTCAGCCAGGATATCGTACCCTCCAAACTCTAGTGCTGCAGGAGCCAGGCCTGCAAGTTCAGTGATTCTGGGTTGTGATGAAGTATGGCGCATCCTTCTCTGGAGAAAAGATCTGCGTCCGTCGGCAGCTTGACTGGTGGGGACGCTGACAAATCCAGAAGGTCTGGGAACCAGATCTGCCTCGGCCACGCCGGTGCGACTAGGATCATCCTGCACCGGGACCTCTTGAGCTGCTTGACAAGTCGGAGCAGCAACGGCAACGGAGGCAACGCATAAAGGAACAGGCCGTCCCAGGGGAAGGAGAAAGCATCGCCCATGCTCCTCGGCTGGGGAAACCTGCTGGCGAACCTCTGGCACTTGGAGTTCACCGTCGTCACAAACAGGTCGATCTGCGGTTTTCTCTCCCCACCATCGTTTGAAGAGTCGATCCACTTGATCCTGACGTAGTTTCCACTCGTGGCACGAGCGCAGCTCCCTGCTGAGTGAGTCGGCGATGGTGTTCTTTATCCCTGCCAGATGAAAGGGCACCAGAAACATCCCTTGGGCGACGGCCCAATGCCACAGATCCTGGGCTTCCTTTGAGAGGGCTAGGGACCTGGTTCCTCCCTGCTTCCGGATGTAGAACATCGTGGTGGTGTGGTGGGTGAAGATTCTCACCACCTTGCCCTTGAGGGATGGGAGAAAGGACCCGAGGGCCCAGAACACTGCACGGAGCTCCAGGATGTTGATGTGGAGATTCCTCTCCTCTGGGAGCCAAAGGCCTCTCGCGTGAAGTTCTCCGGTGTGTGCTCCCCACCCTTCTAGGGAGGCATCCATCATCACTTATCTGGTGGGATGGGGTCTGAAAGTCTGTGCCGGCCGTCAGATGAGCGCAGGTGCCCCACCACCGGATCGCTTGTCGGAAGGTCTCGTTGAACGGGATCCTGTCCTAGAAGCAGCTCGTCGCTTGGATCCAGCGGGAGTCGAGGAACTCTTGCAGAGGGTGCATCTGAAGCCTGCACAGGCGCACGAGATATATGCAGGAGGACATCATCCCGAGGAGGGACTTGATGGACCTCACCGTGGCCAGCAGATGCTGCACCTTGCCCCGGATGGCCTTCGTCCTTTCCTCTGACGGTGAGGCCAGACGCGCCACTGTGTCGAGCTTGGCTCCCAGAAACAGTACGACTTGCGACGGGACCAGGTGGGATTTGGGAAAGTTGATGGAGAATCCCAGGTCCGTCAGAAGCTGGACGTTCTTTGCTGTGTGACCCACGGCGAGCTCCCTTGTCCTTGCTCGAATGAACCAGTCGTCCAGGTAGAGGTAGACGTGGATCCCCTGCAGGCGCAGCCGCGCCGCCACCGGTGCGAGGCACTTGGTGAACACCCTGGGTGCCGACTTCAATCCGAACGGGAGAGCCTTTAACTGGTAGTGCCATCCTTGGACCACGAACCTGAGGAACTTTCGGTGTCCTTTCAGAATGGGGATGTGGAAGTACGCATCCTCCAAATCCAACAACGACAGGAAATCGCCCTCCTCCAGCTGTCCCCGCACGTGCTGGGGGTGGTGACCATCCGGAACTTCTGTGCCTTGATGTACTTGTTCAGTCGTCGCAGGTCCAGCATGGGGCGCCATCCTCCTGTCTTTTTCACTAGGAAGTACCTGGAGTATACTCCAGAGCCCCGGAGCCTCTTCGGGACGAGCGCGATAACACCTTTTTTGAGCAACGCCCTTACCTCCAATAGCTTTTGAGGGACGTGATTTTCCTTCATGACCACGGGTGGAAAGCGGGGACACTTTTTTAGAAATTCGAGGGCGTGCCCCTGGGCCAGGGCGTCCAGCACCCAACTGTCGGTGGAGATGGACTCCCACACGCTGACGAACTTCGCCAGCCGGCCTCCCACCGGGGTGCTTCGGTGGGGGCCCGACACCGCTGTCGGTTCAATCTTGCTTGGAGGACGCCTTGCTGCCTTGGCCTCCCTGGCGACGACGGCGGGGCCCACCCGACTTGCCTCGTCCTCTATAGGCTTCCTGTGACGAGGAGCGGACCGCTTGGCGGTACGTAGAGGAGCCACCGCCGAATCCCTTGGAGGCACCCCGCTTGCCTTCGGTGCTCCAAAAGGACGGCCTTTGTTGCCGGAGAACGCCTAGGGCCCTAGCTGTCTCTGTGTCCGCCTTGATGGCTTGGAGGGACTCATCTACCGTTTTCCCTAACAGGTTGTTCCCGTCGAACGGCATGTCCAACACCTTGGCTTGTACATCCTAGCGGAAATCGTTCGCCTTGAGCCAACCTCGTCGTCGAAGGCAAACGCTGTTGCCTAGCTGGCGGAAACCGGTGTTGGCAATGTCCGTTGCCACCGTAATGGCGTGGTCCGACACCACTTCGCCTTCTTGCAAGATCTCCAGGGCCTCGGCCCTCTCGTCATCCGGTAGGAAGTCCAACAGGGGGGGGGCGATCTTGTACCATAACTCCCTTTCGTAGCGGGCCACGATCGCAAGGGCGTTTGCCGCCTTAATCGCTGTTGCCGCCGACGAGATAACTCGTCGTCCCATTGCTCCAGTTTCTTCCCTTCGCCATCAGGCGGGGAAGTTGACGTTGAGGCCGATGCCCCCCGCTTTCTTCTTGGCCGCCGCTGAGACGACTGAGTCAGGGGTCGGTTGTGCCCTAAGGCACAAAGGGGCCGCGTCGAGGACCTGGTACTTCTTCTCGTACCGATCCCTCTGGGCAGGCGTCGTAGACTGGTTCTTAAGAAGGGCGAGATCCTCCTCCCAGATGTCATCCAGCAGAGGCACGGCAAGGACTGCCTTCCTCTTGGCGTTGCGCTGTTGGTAAAGGAAACCGTCCTTCTCCTCTGGGCAGAGCTGAAAAAGCTTGGATGCCCTGGCTATCATTGCATGATCTCGTCGGACGGGGAGGCCCGGGCCGGCAATGAGAGCTCCGTCCTGTCGTCACTGCTGCCGTCGTCGGTACCCGTCGTGGCTTTGTCCGTTCCAGTGTCATCCCCAGGGACGAGGGACGTGGGTAAGGGCCGAGCAGGGCGCGAGGGCTGAGAATGCATGGCTGGATGGATCCGTCTTCTCTTGTTCGGGGGGCTTCCCGCCGGGCCCGGCTCTGGTTCCCCCGTCGAGCCTGGTTCCGGGTACTCCGTCGGTGGTAAGGGCAATCTCGTCCTTATCTCCGAACATAAAGGATTGTATTGCCAACAAAATGGCCACCGAGTGATCCTGCTGCTCCGGAAGTGACCGGGGCGACGGGTGACTAGGACCCTCGCCAGTGCCGCCGTCGCTCTCGTCGTCACCCTCGTCGGGATCCCTCCCGTGGGGACGGGCCTCTTCGACGCCCTCGTCAAGGCCCTCTAAGACTTCTACCAGCTCCTCCTCGGATGCTGTGTCCGTGTCCACAAGGGCCACCACCCCTCCCCTCTTTTTCCGCTGGGGTCTTCTCGATGGATCTGAAAGAGGCTTCCCTCCGAGGAGGCAGGGAGACTCTGGGCCCCGAGGTTGCCTCCACTGGTGTAGCCTCCACAGGCTGTGCCAGGGCCGCCGTGACTCCCTCGATAGAGGCCTTGGCCGGGTGAATCAAGGCCTTCACCGCCTTAGGCGTGCTTGAGGCCTTCACCTTGGGGGGAGGGTCACCGCCTTGCTCCCCCTCGGCCGAATCCTTCGAGATCGACCAGGGCCTCTCCAGAAGCTTACCCGGGTTCTCGGATTTCCTCTTCCCCGATCCAGAGCGTTGGCTCGTGGTTGATGGTGCCGGGGAAGGCCAGCCCTGCCTGGCAGCCGAAGAGCCCGACCGTTCGGCGCTCCCGGTGCTTGTGGACTCGCAGTGCTTTGCCTTCTGTTGGGCCCCCGTTGCCGGAGCACCTCACAGGACTTAGAAGACCGCTCGGACTTCTTCTTCTCACCTGATGGACTCCTTCCTTCCAGCCAGTTGGAGAGACGAAGATGTCGGTCCCTGATGGTCCGTTCCGACATGTTCCTCCAAAACACACAGTCCTTCTCCACGTGTGTTTTGTCCTCATGAAGGCAGTAGAGACATTTCGAGTGCTCGTCCTCCTTGACACATTCTGCAGCTGGAATCCAGGTCAAACCCTGAACAGCTTTCCGGGCGTCGAGCTTCCTTTCTCCTGGGCCATGTTCGGGTAGGCCGCAGAAACTTCTGGAATCCTCCAAGAAGCGTAACTCGACGAAATCTTCAGCCTTGAGGGGTATAGGAAAATCCGACACGGATCCCCGTTAATCGGAAGTAGTGACGGTGGAGCTTGAGGCTCTATTTGCCTGAAAAATTAGAAATTCTCTTTGAAAAAGCTCGGAAAACGCAGCAAAAGCTCGAGAGCTAAACACGAGGACTCCCAACACTTGAGCGTGCGGTAAAAATCTGAAGATGGCTGCCAGAGGCGGGGCTTGGGCAGAGGGCAGTCATTGGCTGGGGCAGTATGACCCAGAGACCAGTGATTGGTTACTTCTGAGAAAGACAGATCAGAAACAAAACTGATACCGATTTTTTCTTTACCAAGGATTCCCGGCCTGGCGACGGGGAATATTCATGAGCATGTGAATCCATAGCAGACCCCCATGCTAGAGAAGAGTGTATCCCCTTCCATCTGTCTATACTTGGCATTGAGCTGCCGATTGACAGGTTGGGCTGAGTGTGGCTTGAGCCACCCCTTCTTAGCCAGAGCCATGACGTCCTTCTGCATTGGGATACGAGTCTTGGTAGAGGGTCTTAGGGCGAGGACCTCTGCCAAGATCCCCAACTCGGGCTGCACTACCTCGGGTTGAAGAAGGCCCAAACCTGCAAGGATGTCCTAGAGGCCTTTGCTGACAACGGCGTGTCAGGGTCCTCCTCCTCGTCTGCATCCACCTGAGTGTCCGGCTGGTCTGGAGTGGGAGGAGGGGTGCTGGGTGCCGTGGGCTGCGGCGTGGAGAACGGAGCCAGAGGCTGCTGTGGGACCACCTGAGCTGTGGGAGGCAGGGGAGCCGGAATCGAAGGAGCCAGCAGGGTCAGCGGTGGCTCCGCTGGGGCTTGTGGTGCCGGAGCCATGGGAGGAATGACTATGGGCGCATTCCTGGTTGACACCAGTCCCACTTTGAAACTCGTTCACCCACCTGCTCTGTTCCTAGGAGTGGCATCGGATGAGCGGCCATGTTGTATGATGCGGCAGCCATTTTGTCGAGCTGCGTGCCGAAGTCGTGGCGATGTGGAAAAGGGCACTGGGGAGTGGCACCAGTGGCCGGAGTCAGGGTAGCGCATGCCCTCAGGCCCGCGCACCTCTACATTTAAAGGGGAAGAAGGTTTATCTGGTGATAAAGGTTCTGTCTCCCGTCCCTTGGAATGGACGCCCATGCAGTATGGAGGAAAGGGGACAGGATGCAAGAGAAAGGCCTTTATCCAACCCTTTCCTTTTAATAAACCTGTCTGATGTTGAAAACGCTACCACTTTTTGTCCGCCTCTCATTTATGACCATCACATAGTATATGCACTGAATCGGTCTGTTGGAAAATCTTTCTTTTCCAATAATGGCTTAGGAGATCCTTTATTCTGGACGAATTGTTGATAGGGAGGTCTTTTTCAACCTCAATCCCTGGCTCAACTCGCTTGTTTTGGGGGTACTGATCAGAACTTATTGCTACTAGTGCAGGGGAGATGTCAGACCATTATACAGATGGTTAAGGATATTTTGGCACAGTCCTCGGATGAGGGGTGCACAACCCTCCAACCAAAGGAATAACAGGGGTTTCCAACCAAAAGGAAAAACCAGACTCTTGTATAGTAGCTGTAGCAAGGCTCTCAGATTTAACTCAAGGGAGGATGAAAGGCTGGCAGTGCAGTAATTATTCCCAATAGTCACCCCCAAAGAATACACTACGCTGATATTCTAAAAGTCTGCACTTTATTATAAGGTCATGCAGAGAAAGTCTATTTCAAAATAGGTCTTCATGTGGTGCTAACCAGAAGTGGGTGATGCATGACCAGTTCTCCTTATGGAGTATGCTGGACCACATACACGCTTCTATGAAACATGCCTAGGGGTACACAACTATTTAGATTTTGAAGGAGTATGATCGTATACTATAGATACTTTTACAACCCAGTACATGCAATCCGACTTATGTGAAATTTTAAAACTGGGCGGTGCTGGAACAGGTGAAGAGTAACCGGAAGCGCTTTATAAGTGCAATGTTACAAGCTTGAAAGTAGAGGGTTCTGCCCAACTACAGACTTCAGTATAACACACATTTCTTGCGCTGAGCACAGTTTCCTATATACAAAGTTTGCAAATTAAATTGCCGCTTTGGAGTTACAAGTTGGTCTAAATGCCTGCAGAAAATTACATTTTCATTTTGTCTGTTGATAGGACAAGATGTCTTACCTGATGTACTGTAATGCATTTTCATGCCAACTTAAGACAAGAAAGGCCAGCTTTAAAAGTTCACCGGAAAAAAATGCAAAGGTACACAGGCAGCAGTCACCTAGTGTCTGTAAAAAAAATTGCATAAATTAAAAACACATACAAATAAATCATAAACTAGAAAACAAAAAAAGAAGAAATCCAGCTTCCATAACAGAGTAAAAAGCACAAATGTAACATGAACTCACGTTGTTAGAAGTATGTAACATCAATACAGGTGTATGCACTATCTAGCTTTATGTACATACAAAAAGCAGACCAATGAAATGTTGTGAACAAAGTGTGTATGTTTGAGCACACATGTGCATTTGTTAGGTTAACCTTGTGTACGCACCAGTATCTCAGATAACCAAGAACGCAGGGGCGCAATGCCAAATGTGCATAGGGCAGATGTGGTCCAACACAAAACAGTCAGATGGGCTGTATTGTGTAAACTACAACTCTTTAATGGCACTAACTCGATGGGTTGCCCACAGCCACAATTTAATGAAGCATATAAAAGATAAATGCAATGACCTCTTCAGAGATTACGTACCAGATACCCTTTACAGAGAGGATAAAGCAGCATGAGTGCAATCAGACTGCATATCGCTTGTTTGTCGAATCAGTCACTCTCTAATTTAATGCAGAGGCACAATGTATCTCTGTTTACAGAGCAGATGCTGTGATGCTGCTCTAGTGGCTATGCCAGAGCGCTACGCTCAACTTGTTTTCAGGTATCAAGCATACGTTCCTGCATATGAAGCCTGACTGCACTCACATGCTCATGGACATCAAAAAGGATCCTCTCAGTTCCTTGCCAAAGTTAGAATAATCTCAAGAATCAAATCAGTAACAACAAAAAAAATAAAATTAGATATATATATATTACTAACATGAACGTTTACGTTCGGATTTGGAAGCATATATTACCTCTGATGAATGTCAGACATCAATGAGTCACTGGACAGAAACATGTTGGATCGTGTTTAAAACACAAATCAATTTTTATGGATTGCTTATGTCCAATATTTGTTGTTTGTTGGATTTGGTTATGTTATATGTATAATTGATTGAATTCAGATATTTTTACGTAATTGCTGTGTATGACCTGGTTTTAGGTTTGTCTTCAGATTAGAATAACATTATATGTGTATTTTTTCAATAAAATATGTACTTCATGGTGATCTAATTATGTATACATTATATTTTTCTCGAGGGGGCAACACTATGCATGCCCGTTTGTTTATTATATGTTTATTTTGTTCTGTTCTCTTTACATATTATAATAATGAGTTGGACGAATATCATCCAACATATCAGCAGGGTGACAGAGTGAACTGCCAACCGATTTGGATTAGCTTGAAGGAAAGTCCATTTCAAGTCACCTGCTTGTGTCATAATTACTCATTGTGTACACCTATCGAAACAGGTCAAAGAACAAGACAAGACCTGCATGCCAGGAGATAAACAAAATTGCAACAAACCTCATTCTTGATGAAAACGGCATGGACTGTTGCCTCTTTGTCATCCGTGCCAGGTAATGCTACAGATTCATCTTGACAGATGTTTGTCCATGTCCCAGATGCCACAGGACCTTTCCGGGATGCTGCCATATTTTTGATGCCGGTGCTCTCCCATACAAACACAATTCCAGCTGATGTGGCGAGAAGTATTCTTCTCCCATCCCCGGATACAAAGAGAAATAATTTCCTGCAACTCTCTGAAAGAAAATATTAAATTATAATAAGAAGTAACATTGATTTCATCAACAGCTGGATCAGACAATATGAAAATGTAAGATGTTCAAAAAGTGTAGGAGGGTAATATCTACCCTACTAAAAAATGCCCTTTGCTACTTCATATTCTCCAAAAAATAAATATATGGCAATTCCTAAGATCTAGCCTTGCAGTGATGCCGCTTAACTTGACGGAACAGAAAGCAAGAAGAGCAGCATATCTGTCTGATACAAAAGGCAGGTGTTGGAAAGGGGACAGCTCCTCCCCCCCCCAAGACGCTTTAAAGTAAGATGATATGCATTCAAGCCACTTTAATGAACCAGCGGGAGTGGGGGGGGGGGATAATTGAAAGGGGAACTTTCCCGTCCTGTAGGACCCTAGGCTAACATCACTTATAGCATATTCATATGATGCGGCCCAAGGTGCGGCATCGCGACTTTGCATAGATATTCATATTCCTAGGTAGAGGCGAAGGCTTGCGCGGTAAGCACGGTAAAGGCAGCATTGCATGCGCTAGGTCCAAATTCATAAGCCCACAGAAATCTCCGGTCATGCCCGAGCTCCTGTGAGGACAGTTTGCACCCCCATCCGTCACACTGTTTGTCCATTGTTCTTGAAAGTGTGGCAAAGATGTGTCTTTAACCTGAAAAGAATGTGCCCGGCACCTGGTGGGGATGTTATCTCACTTTGGCTAAAGCATGACCCGGCCCATTCCCGAGTGACCACGAGTTATAGCCCATATAACTGATTAACCCCTTAAGTGCCAAGGGCGAGCTATCTCGTCCTTGACATTACGTACGCAGTGCCAAGGACGAGATGGCTCGTCCTTTTTGGCGCGTTGTTGTGTGTGATCCCTGGAAAGCAGGGATCACACAAAACTGTAATCCAACCGCCGGGCTATGTGAGGGGGAGGTCCCCCCCTCACTGCCAGGGGGCTGGATTACCTTCAGTTTCACGTCGGCATGGACGTGAAAGTGACAGTAATTTTCACTGCAGCAGCCATTTTGGGCTGCTTCGGAGAAAATAGAAGGCGAGTGTGCACCTTTCTCCCCCCTCGATCTCCGGCTGTATTTGAAGCCGGAGATCATGGTAGGTGTCGTTGGAAAAGGGAGATTCTCCCCTTTCCAACGACACCCTGTGTGACAGCATTGCTGCCCGCGGATCGCGCGCAGGGTGCTCGATGCGTGGGCAGCAATGCCCATTGGACCACCAGGGATGTCTTTGAATGCAGGGGGGAGGTGGGGGCTGCTTTCAGTAAGCAGCCCTCGCCTCCCCGGCCACCAAAACACAGGGGCACATGTGTACAACCCTGGGGGCAGATGGCTGATCATCTGCCCCCAGGAAAGGGGGCAAAATAAAAAAAATAAAAACGAAAAAATATACAAAAAGGGAATTTTGGGTGAGAGTGGGGGGGGCCACTAGCCACCAGGGATATATTTTACAGCAAGGGGGGAGGTGGACCTCTCCTGGTGTGGGGGGGTAGAGGGTCATCCCCCCCCCATTACATTAGAAAATTACCTGGCAGATTTAGGGTGCCCCTCAGCCCGCCCTAAAGTGTAGTGTACCATTTTCCATTTTCTTCTTTGTTTACTAAACTTGGGGCAGAGGGGCACATTGGTGTGCCAATCCGGCCCGGGGTGTTCAAATCTTACTGCCCCAACCACGAGGGGGGGGGTGGGGGGGGCGGGTTGGGGGGGCGGCTGGCCTGTCCCGCTATTTTTGGGGGCCCTCTTCCCCCCCCTCCATCCCAAATGGGTGCACCTACCGGGGACGCAAAAGGAAACCCCAAGCCTTTCGCCACAGCACATTTTGTTCATGTGGGGAACCTACAGGTTTGGGCCTAGGGTGTCGAAGCCAGCAAGGAAAACAGGGAACCCCATGCATTTCCCAAAAAGAGGACACCCGTGGGAATGCACAGAGGTCTGACTTGCGCGAAGCAGCCCAGAATTTATTACCCAGAACCCCAGACAAAGTGAACATTGTGTTTTTTCCCCACCAAATATCACACTATGTCGGGGATTGTGGCTAATAAAAACTTTTGAAATTAGTGAAAGGCAGACCTCTGTGGATTCCCATGGGTGTCCTCTTTTGGGAAATGCATGAGGTTCCCCGTTTTCCTTGGTGGCTTGGACACCAGAGGCCCATATCTGTATGGTGTGCCCATCTGCAGAAAGTGTGAAATTCACGTGTCAAAGCAGACTTGGGGTTACCTGTGTTTCATGCTTTCCCCTTGGCCCCCAGGTAGGTGCAACCACACACGTGAGGTACCGTTTTCATCAGGACACCTGTGGGAACGCGGGAAGGTATAACATTTGTTGTGTTTGTGTGGTTTTGATAAAGTTTTGACCCATTTGCTGGTGCCCTTTGTCACACAACCCTTTCATTCCCCAAATGTACCCTACATTTAGTCGCTGCTTTAGGCACCATACACTTTTGTAAGCTGCACAAGTCACCTACCCTTGAAAAGGGCTGCCTGTGCTCTTTCAAAAAAAGTATGTTTCTCGCCACATTGGTTTTTCTGACACATGCTAAGTGCGTCTGTTCAGGCCGCAAGCATAAACCTCCTGTGTACCATGGCTCAGTGTTTGGCTTGTGGTATTGCTGGTTTTGTAAAACACTACAAAAAACGTGCCCTTTCCTAACTGCACGAGTCGGGCGAATGTAACGGAGCATTGCTTTTGTCAAAATTCATAGAAGCCATTGCCATACCAAGCCAACCATGTCCACCACATACCTTTTTTTCCTGTCATTTTCCTGCTTTTCCCCCCAATCTATGGCATTTTTCCCTACTTAGTTGTTGCCTGATCCTACGCAAATCACCCCCTTCCTAAACTTGGAATTTGGTCCACTTTTCAGAAATATAAGCTTTTCTGTCCTCCAATTCGGCTTTCCTACCCTTTTCTTCCATTCCGTCCATGCAATATCCAATTGGCAAAAATGGCCAAAATCGCCTACCTCTCACAAAACTGTTGAGAAACACATCAAAATATGTTTTTTTCGTTTCCCCTCAACCGGTTCTTGAAAGCCAGGAAACTGCGGAATTCAGCACAGCAAACCATTTGTTCCTAGCTCTTATAAGGAAAAATCCACAGGCTTCCTTGTACATCATTTTATTTGCATTTTTTGAAAAATCGACTGCCTACATGTGGGGAAAAAAGGAGCCAAATTTAGCCGAGATCTCTCATGTAACAAAAAAGAGTTACAAAGCATTGAATGGCCACATACCGAAATCACCAAAAAAGGCCTTGGCACTGGGGGGAAATACCCATGGCACTTAAAGGGTTAAACCCCAAGATCCCTGAATTCCATGATACCAGGTGTGCTTTGACCATCAACCCCAAAGTAACAAGTCCTGAAACGTTCAAAGAGGATGGACAGGATGTATTGTTGCAGTGACAATCGTGTGTTTAGTATTGGGAGCTGCTGGGAGGGATACATTATAGTTCAAACGAGGGTGGAGACCTGGGAGTCGGATGATGCAGAGAGAGCGAGTGAACTGTGTGGGTGGAGATTTGAATGCCCTAGAACATCCTGTGTGTCCGTTTTGGAGCCTGCCAAGTGTACGGTGTGGGGTGATAAACTGTATAGTAGGAGTAGGCCACTTAAAAACACTCCTGAAAGTGTGCAGTACACTTGCTGAATTACTACCTTCATGTGAACAGAACAGGAGAGAGTTGTCCTAATCCAATCCCAAAGATAACGCACTTACTACCCTCAATTACCATACACCACAAACGCAAGCATACTGTTTTGTAACCAAAAGATTTAGATTACTGCCCTGAAACAAAAACTTTATGGTAGGTCCATAAGGTTTAGTTTGATAAATTACAATTGCCTAGTAATGGATTCTATTTGCAAGGGAAACCCGGGAGAAATTATCTTCAGACCATCCAATAACAAGAAAGGGCAGGGTGAGTCGCACACCACCAATTCCCCATCAATATTTTGTCTGTGGAGAGAGGTGTGCCATTCGCCATTTACTTTATTCCAAACTTCCAGGATTAACAAAGCACACTCTTGAGACCCTTGTGTATCGAACAATACATCATGTGCTAACTTACAATCCCCCAAATCTCCCTGGGAAAAACAACCCACTTGCCACAACACTATAGGACATATCCACCTCCTCTCTTTTGCAGAACTATGGTGCACCTAACAGAACTTGCAGGATGCATTTCCCACTTTCACATCCTCATATTCCCCACATTCATTTTCTTTCTTCCAGCAGACCAAATTCTAGATAGCCAGGGCAGGGGCACTCCACGGACAAGCATAGGTACTTTTATACTAAGAGGTGATTTCATGTAACATATGGTAGATTACCATCAACATAAAGTAATTTAGTCAGCACGGAGTGTAAAACAAGCATACTAGCTATCAAGTGGGCACTGTAGGAATTTTGCAAAATGGAGAAACGGGTATTAAAAGATGATGCAGGGAGACCACCATGGGGTGCAAGCAAGATGCCCGATAGCTAGAATCCGTGCCCCTGGTAAATAGCGGTCCATCAGTGAAGTTGAACCTCGGGGAGCCCACACACTGGCCCCCGGGGCAGCAGAAGACGTGCACCCCCTCTCCTTCCCACCAAACCCCCCACCCCCCTCCCCGAGTAGAGGTGCTGCGGAAGTCCCGACCCCTACACAGCAGCGGAATTGGCCAGGGGCTAAGGAGCCGGTGGGTGTTAAGGCAAAGGGTACGTGACACAGCCCAGGTAACGGCCCGAAGAGAGACAGCAGCGACTGAGTCGTGGGCTGTGGAGGAGGCACCGTGCTGAGGGACAGCCGACCGGCATATCCAACGATATGAGCGGGGTGCTGAAGGACAGCAGCCCGGCCCACAGCAGAAGCAGACATCGGGACCGGTACCACCCCAACCCCACTGACCGTGAAGAGCCATGAGGTAGTGTGGAGAGCTAGTGGGACTCCATGAGCAACCCAATGCAGGAGGGGCATACCAGGGGGCCACGGACAATGTTCGCATCAACCCAGAGATGCCGTGGGATGGTGGTCCTCCCTTGTTCTCTCACTGACAGGACACCTGATGGAGCGGGGGATGCAATATGGAAAACTATTTGGCTTTGAAGAGAAACTGCATAAGGGAACTTCCGTTCCAGCTGCAAGATGAACATTTCCGATATCTGGGAATACAGGTGTAGAAGCAGGGGATCTCTATGCTGGAAATTACCTACCGCTATGGGCAACAGTATGCAGTGACGTGGAACGGTGGAATAGACTGGGGTTTACATGGATGGCAGGTCTTAACTGTATAACAATGGTCGTCATACCTAAATTCCTGTTTCAGATGCTCCCAGTAGTGGTCCCGAAATCCCTGTTTTAGGAGGTCAGGGCAGTTCTGCTGAAATTTCTGTGTGCAGGGGCAAAACACCAGATTGCATACAAGACACTGATCCTCCAAAAGCAGGAGGGAGGTGTGGGCTGCCCGGATCGCAAGACCTACTACAAGGCGGCCCTGCGAGGAAAGCATGTGCCTTTTCGGTTTGAGAATAGACTGTCTTAGCTGAAGGAGAATCATTATTTTGGTTTTTCGCAAAATGAGTCTCCATTTTAGAACAAAAAACCTGATATGATGTCCTGTCCTTATGTAGAAATGTCACTGTGAACTATGTTCATGCACGTAGATAGACATGCTGTCTCAAGAGCAATGCTATGCTGGCGGAATTGTATGTATTACGCACACGTAACCATATAAAGGAACAGACTGCCATTTGCGTCATTGAAATGTATAAACATTAGCTGTTCTGTCAGGCTTAAGGATACTGCATGCACACTACTTGGGACACTGCACGGCATTGGGGACACTGCATGAGGGACACCTTCTGCATTAGAGACGGCAGGAGAGAAGGGCAGGCGACTCAACAGATCAGAGGGGAGTCTGTCTTTTGGATGAATGAGTACTCTGATGGGGAGTCATGATGTGTTTGGCTGGGGAACTGCTGATAGAGAGCTAGTGGGAAGATGAGCTGTCCCATTAGGGGTTGAGAGAGGTGTGTGTGGGCAGGGGAATGTTATGTTTTGCTATTTGCTAACACTAGAGGTGCAGTAGGCTCAGCCGAGAGCTTGAGAAAGAGTGGCCGGAGGGGCTGGAGAAGTCGCAGTAGTTCGGCACCCATGTTTAGAGGTTGCAGATGTGCTTGCTTATGTAGTAATTTGCAGCGGTTTTATCATGCAATGCAAGGCATGAATAAAGTGCATTGTGTGGTGAATTGAACCGATTTGTGTCTTCTTTTTGTGTCTTATGTGACATTTTCAGGTTTGTTTGTCCCATAGCATAGACACTTTGCTGTAGTATCTCAGATGCATCTCAGTAACAGTGCACCATTATTTTTGTAGTTTCACAACGGAAAGAAATTTGGTCAGAAGACCACAAAATCATTTGTGGGGAGGAATGCTGGTTGGGGATGGGGACAAGGGGTGGGAAAGGATCAGGGGGGAGTTAATGGGAATGTTTGAATGCGTCTGAGAGGCAGTTGTGGACCCGAGCCTGTGGACTGCATTACAGCGGATCTTAAAGAAGGGGGTGACCAACTGGATATGTCGCAGTGATGTGACAGGGCTCATTCGAAAAATGTGCTTTGTATTTGATTATATAGGCAATAAAGGTTCTCACCCAAAAAAAAAAAAATAAGATGGTGCAAGGATGCCACCAGGGGGCTCAGGCAAGATGGAAGCCTGATTACAACACTCCAACCCCTGTCCGAGTAAACTGAGGAGTAGCATCGGAGCCAGAGACCCAGGAACCACACCACAGGGTTCCCCGGACGGCGGAAGCATAGTGGCATTGTCTGGCCAAGGGAGGGGTGACCATCCAGTGGTCACCGAGAACGGGGCAACAAGCAATGAAGCGCGCCCAGCAGTGAAGCCTGCTCAGCAGAAGACGAGGTTAGGCAGAATCCTGTGCAGATCCCTTGGGGAACACTGCAAAAAGATAAAGACTACAGGAGTAAGCAGTAAACCCAATTGGTAGCGGTCTGCACTACCCAGATTTACCTGGTAGCTGTGGATGAGCAGACGTCTCTCAAGAAGAGTAGGGCAGTATGCAGAGTATACACAATAGGGCCAAAACAGAGCAAACACTGACCAGAGCTTTGTATAAAAAGTATATAGTTATTTATTTAAAAACACACTTTATGGCATATACTAGCACTCTCAATCAAAAGCAAGTTAAAACACAGTCAGGTAAAGTACACACACCTCCCTTAATAGATATCAGACAAGTCAGGGTTAAAACACTACTATTTGTTAGAACAGAGGTGAGCGCTTAACCAAGATGGCACTCTGATAATGTGTTAAAGGGAGAGAAAAAGGCAGAGCAGAAGAAGTTCCCAACACTTAAGAGTTCAGAGCAAGGGGAGAAAGGCAGGTTATACTGTAGAGGCAAAGTTCATAGGCCAGGCTCACTTTAAATGGAGCAAAGCGAAATGTGCCCAGGATCACACGGTTTAAAGTGCACTGAAAGTCTTTGCAGAGTGTTCAAAAGAGGTTGGGGTGATTCAAAAGATATAGTTAGAAGGCCTGGAGCAAACCCAGTTTAGAAGCCAAGGATTTAAGGGTCACCTTTAACAATCTGTAGAAAGGGAGGCCAGGCAGGACACGGCACCTAAAGAGAATGGAAGCTCCAGCGGGGGCAGTTGTTCCTGGCAGTGGTTGAAGATCGTGGTCCGACCAGGGGAAGAGAAGATCTCGTCGAGGAGGGGACGTGGAGTCGTTGCACTGCATAGGGATGAAACCAACCGCAGAGTTCCCTATTAAAAGGTGCAGTCCTTTTATTTGCGGTCAAAAGTGGTGAGCTTGGCTATCCGGCCGCCGGGGTGCTTGGCACGGGCGATTCGACCAAGTGACGTCTTTGGAAGCAAAAAAGGGCGAACTGGTTGGTCCTACCACCTCAAAGGGAGAAGACTCCAGCAGAATATCTTCTCTTGTCGCTGGAAAAGTGGCGAGTTCGTTGCAGCAGGGCTTCACCGGTGGTGTCGTCAGTTGCAGGTGGCTCAGCTTCTTCCCTCTTTGGATTCTTAGGTCCTGTGGCGACTTCTGAAGTTCCAGTCCCAAAGGCCCTGCTTTTATGCGGAAAAACCCCCATTCATCAGCCCAGCTGTCAATCACACATGCTAAGTGGTGAGTAGAGTGCGACTTGGGTTGCTAAGGCAATGCAGTCCAGGGTACCAATTCCCCCCTCCACCCTTCCTGTGGAACCCAGAGTGGCACCATTTGGAGGGCTTCTGTGGAGAAGCCCGCCAAAATAGTGGAACAAAGGGCTCGACCTTGGTCAGAGTTACAGAGACAGACACAAACGCCATTTTAGAATCGAGTTCTGGCAAAAAGACCCAACCGGTTATTTACTATTAAATAAATAAACCAGCGGTATCTTTAACATTGCACCAAAAAGTGGTGCGTTTAACATCAATGGGAAAATCCCATAGAGAATATTCCGGTGGAATATTTCGCGTGGTAACCACTGCCACCAGCCAGAAACTCGACGAGGGGTGACGGGAGAGTGCCCCCACGAAAACCGACCCCGGGGCAATTGAATTACCCCTTACCAGTACACTTCCATAATAGGATGGTTTGTACTGGTTCTGTTCACAATTTTGGACTAGTAAAGCCAATGGTGACTTTACATGCCCTGGGAGACAGTAGTCAGTCCCAGGGTATGGAGTCTATGTTTAGGGGTCACTGTGACACCCCGGTGGTACTGCACTGAGGGTGCTGTGTACAACACATACAGAAAAACACATGATATCCTATGGAGTAAAAAGAAATCCCATAGCCCATAAGCACATAAATCAAAGACATACCTCAAATCATGTCTAAGAGTGGGAGTAAAAGAGTCTCACTCTTAGCAGGAGAAAAAAAAATCCAGCAAAGTTGCTGGGGTACTCACTAGGTTTTGGAAATTAGCCTTATAAGAGAATTCTCCCTAACAGACTAGCCTGCCGCAAGATGGAGTAACAGCAGGGAGCGGGTCGAGGCCGCGTTGGCGAGTGCAGTGAGGCCGGCCAACAGAAGAGCCTGCAGCGAGACAGAGTGACATGCAGGGAGCTGAGAAGGAGGCTGACAATCCTGTGAGGGACGTACCAAGCTGCGGAAACCCGTGCAGCCCCCTGGGTAAAATAACGGACAGAGGGGCGGGGCTGCAGCAGGAAAGACCCTAAAAAGAGGAACAGTGGAGCAGGAACCTCGGCGGCTTCCTGAGTGAAAAAAACAAAAAACGAACATATAACCGTAGAGGTAGAAGCAGGAAAGTCCAAAGGCATTGTTGTGGGAACTCGGGCAACCACGAGTGAATAAGGAGCAAGGCTGGGACAGTGAGGCCCAAAAGCAGAGGGACATTGGAGCAGGAATCTGGGCTACCCCCTGGGTGAAATAAGGAGTGACTAAAGGTGCTGGGCCACAGTGGAAAAGCAGACGAGCATCAAAGAGGAGTAGCAAGAGGCACGCAGCTACTCACGCCCCAACACGGCAACAGACAACAAGGTAACAGACTGCAAGGACCGTGGCTGGCACAGTCCTCTCCCCGGAGGCCAGAAGGTAGGGCCTGGGGAGTGAGAGGCACTGGGCACCACAACCCCAGTAAAAACAAGGGAAGCATGCCTGGGCAAGACCCAGTGGGGATTTCCCATAAAAAAGTCCTGGATAAAATGTTTAAAACAACTAGAAAACTCTTGGACTGCTGATTTTCTCCATAATTTGAATATATGGAACTGTGACCATATTATGGTTATATTTTATGTCTATATATTTTTTTTTCTCTTCCTATTAGAGGTTATCCTCTACTGCTCTTCCCCCTTTTTAAGCACTGGGTTGTGGTTTTCCACGTTTCCACCTTTTACATTTCTCTCGTCTTCTTCTGTCCTTTTTCACACTATTTATGTGAAAATATGTGATTGAAAAATGATGAAAGAAAAGATTTTTTTGATCTTTCTCCATATATGTTCATGATGTAATCGATTTTCTGAGCTACAATCCAATACTGAATATACTGTCTTTTTTTGTTGATTATTGTTTTATTTTTCAGAGCACTAAAAAAAGAATATATATACAAAATTTATAATTCACACACTGAAATTGTTGTAGTAGATGTGGTTATTTCATATATGAACCATGCATGAATATGGTCCCAACGAGGGGTTAGATTGGGTACAAGTAAACCCCAGTTAATGTGGAGTACTCCACCTACTTAGCACATTAGGTGAGGTGTTCGGTGCATTTTTCTTTTTGCAGTAATGTATTTTATGTTAGTATTTGAAGTGCCCAGCTGCTGTCTTAAACTCCCCAAAGGGCACGCCAACTCCTTCGTTTGTGATAGTGGGCAAGACACAGAGTCGGCAACAACGGCATGCTCAGGAGGAAGGAGCAGGCCTGGAGTCAGGAGAGGAACTGCAGCCCCAGTGTAATGCAGAACCCAGCAAGGAGACAGACCAGCCCCCGGGAGTGAGGGGGCCAAGAGGACAGCAACGGTAGCCAGGAAATAATCAAGGGAGTTATGCAGCCCTGCCCCAGAGTCACGAGGGAGAACGGAGTAAAAGGAACACACAGGGCCGGGAGAACAAAACCAGAGGGCCAGATAAACAGTGGAGCCCACCCAAGGAAGGGTGTGCACAGAAAATCAAACAGAAGGGCAAGGACAAGCCAAAGACCAGAGTGGACCCCAAGCCATCCAGGAAGGAGGCGAGGAAACGGAAACGAAGTATAGAGAGGTGACACACCACAATGCCAAAACCTGGCTAGGTGAAAATGTTTGAAAACCGCACTCTCACATTTCCAATATCCAGACAGGGGAGACATGGAGACATCAAAGTTAAAAGGTGGTCCCCGTTAGGGAGGATTCTCATAAATGTGCTAATTCCCTTCACCTTAGAGACCCCCCCCCCCCCCCAGCAACTTTACTGGATTTAGAGGACTTGATTTTTTTCCCCTGGAGAGAGTGTAAGCCTTTTTTTCATGCACTCTGGCGTGATTGGCTGTCTGACTGTCCGGCAAGGACAGCCACCCAGCTGGAAGTGGCAGCTAGGCTGGAATGAATGGGAGGAAACTGGTTAAAAAGCGAGTCTCTTGGCTTAGAAGGCACAGCTGACCACTGGAGTGAAAGAACCAAAGACAAGCTGGAAGAGGACAGCTGCTGCAACTCCTGGGCCGTTGGTTTGCCGGGTGAAGCCCTGCTGCAGGTCCGAATCACCAAGTTCTCAACAGAGAAGCCCTTCAAGGACGATTTTTCCCTTTGAGTTGGTGGGACCAATCAACTCGTAAACCACCTGGACACAATTCTCAGAGCTGGATGCATTTTCCTCAGTGTGCTGTAGGAAACCGAATAACCAGGGGGAAGGACACCAGTTTGTGTGCTTGACGACAGCTACCGGAATCGAAGATTTGCCAGTTTGCTAGCTTTGTGACCAGTCCCCGTGCAGGAGTCCCCCCAACGTCCTCCCTCGTCCCCATGACTGAGGCTCAGGAACAGCGAGATCTGCCAGGAAAGTCTTTAGCTGCATCTTTTTCTTCAAAATAAGGTACTGTGAAAACCCGACCGAGAGAACCTAACTCTCAGTGTGAAAGTGCATGAAACTTTGGCAACTTGCAGGCCTAGTCAGCTTGTGACCCAACATACAAACCTTTCTTCTATGAACTACTTCCGATAACCGTGTCAAAGACTTTTCCGTTTAAGTACCAGAACTGGTTTTTACCTATAAAAGACTCTAGCCCATTGACTTTGGCCCACTTATTGAAATGAATCAACTCCTCTGGTGAACTCAAATTATTTGCACTGTTTTTTTAAAAAAAATATATTTCTTAAACAAGGCAGGTTGGTAGCAATACAGGTTTTTGTTAAAGCATGTTATATATCATGTAAGTCATGTGTCTTTCCCCCCTCCCCTTCTCCCTTTCGATTGTCCCTGTTCCTGGAGTGCACCCCCATCATCCAGAACCCTCCGAGCCAGTTTGAACCCATATTTTCACCCACCACAGGGACAGGAGAGGACCATCCGCAGATTTACATGAGCGGGCAACCACTATCCTTCCTGTCAGGAGGCATTGAGACAGTAACTTAGCTTTGGTTCCGGACCTTGGGTAGATCCCTGGGACAGGGGCATTAAAGGGCTGTGTAGTAGACATTGTACCTGGGCCAAATGGCCCTTGCACCGCAGAAAAAATAGCTCAGTTCTGTGGATATTTGTCTTTGCAGTCGAGAGCAAACTGGAGGACGCTATAGACTGCACTGCTCCATTAGTCAAGGGTATATTAGACATATCCTGCATTTAGTGAAACCTCTATGCAATCATTGTTCGTTAAAGCAGTAGAATCCAACATCTCTGCAATAGACGGTCCAGCTTTCCTGTTTTGAACCAAGGACTTTAATTGAAGCACTTTCAATACTCTACTCAATAGGCATTTCCTATCTGCCCTTTCCAGATTTAATGCCTCCTAAAGTTTCTTTTGAATCACATTCGCAAACCCTGCCACATGATCAACTCTAGATTGTAAAGATGTAAGAAATTATTCAATATATATAATTTTTGAGTGCATCATTGCGCCGGGAGTGGCCTGATCTTTTGTGTTTTCATTCATAGTCTCATACAGCTTCAGAAACAAAGCCAGCAAAATTGTGAATGGCCCCATCGCACTGCATTGCGACTTAAATGCACTGGAGTTCAGACACTGTCGTGAACCACCCAAAGGTTTGGGAGAAAAGACAGTCATCCAAAGACAACAAAGAGTCCCGATTAACCAGGAAGCTTCCAAAGAAGGGCTGCAAGCTACAGTGCAGCAGGACCAAGACTTTTTGATAATCTCGACCCTTACTAACATTTTAGCTCTGTTAATGAAGTTTCATGAACTACAAGACCAAATTAAAGATCAAACTAGTACACTTGCCAAGCTGTACACCAAGACTATTTTCCTTGACGACTATCACTGGGATACAGAAGGATATGGACGCCAGCACAGCAAACGTGTCCCCTTTGTTGCACACAATACTGGATCCCATAATTAAAGAAAAGGCGGTACGGCGACAGTCCAGAGCATTTGATGCAATGGAATTCATTCAACAGAAAACACTTCCAATTAGATCAATGACATCTAGGATAACTCAAACAGATTTGGAAGACCTGGATCTTCCTGCCGTGGGACTAAGAGAGGAGACACCTGAAAGGGACCCAACTAGATTGGGTCCGGTCACTCAACCTCAAAACCCAGTCCGGAGACGTTACTTAATCCGACCATGGTCATAGCGGTGGTCACAGACGACTGATACGCCTGTTAATTGAAGATTCAGGCGAAAGCATGGATATAATAACGATCGACCCAAATAATCAGATTTGTGCAATTTTTCAAAAGAAACTAAAAGACAATAAGGTGACTGCACAGCCATCACCAAACAACAAATCCATTACTGGTCAACTGACGGGTTCCAATAACAAAGGGGGTGTGGTTAGACCAACACAAGCCAAGTCGTCGAAGAAGCTTCCTCTTCCTATTCGTCAGAGAATGAAGGGAACTATACTTTTTATTAAAAACATCAATCTCCTAAAAACAATCCAGTCTAATAAAACAACAAGAGTCGCTGAGCCAATACAACTTAAGCCATTAGCGATTCCTAGTGAGACAAAGGAGCCTGTTAGAAGTTCAACTGAATATATAACGACAGAAGAATTAATGCATTTGTCAACCTATACAATCCTGACATTGGACCAACAGGATAAGATAGATTATGGTAATGAGTCATTTTATGGCCCGCCTCTTCAGACAGTGAGGATGATGAAGACTTGAATAGGATCCCCGCTGGACGAAGCACCCAGTTGGTCCCACTCAATTGAAACATACACCAAAAGTCCAGCTGGTGCCACACCAAAAGTCACAATCGCAGATGCCAGATGTTCGGCCAGAGAAAATCTCTGATCCTCTTCCTTTGGGGCACAGGAATGAATATCGGAATGATTCAGTTAATTCAACAGTAAGGTTGACCCTACACAAGCCACAAATGCATAGTGGGAACCCCAATAAAGAAGAGAGTCAATCAAGCGTGAGGGCCCCAACTATTAAGATCGTTGACAAAGAACTATTGAATTCTCAGAGGAATACAGAAATTCCTGTAAATAAGCCTCAACTCAAAATAGCTGACAGTAGATATTTAAGGTGCCCCCTGAAAGAAGACTCCTATGTAATATCTGTTCACAGTTGAGAATTATAAGGAAAAAGGAGGTACCTATGGTCATCTCAGTTCAAAGCGGCAATGTTGTGATTTTCATCAAGAAAAAGCAGATACTAGTAGATCAGATGGGCCGTCTACGTCTAATTTACTGGTCAGTTTGGAGAGAGTTATCAGCGTGGATGATGGCTTAATTTTGAACAGGGGAAAACGTGATTAGGCTGTTTCAACATCTTCCTGCCCTTACACTGCCAACATCGAATGACTTAACCACAATTGAATTGCCGTAAGAGTCCAGAATGGACTGTGTGATAATTCATGTAACCAGTGCTCTTACTAAGCATCTTCTTTTAACAGAAGCTTGTAGATTGCGTCCTATGGGCTTTGACCTTTCTGACTATAAAGAGGTGGTGTTAAACATACAGCATGTTGAGAAAGCGAACCAAGTTTATCAAAGAGAATGTGGGAGAAAAGGAAAAAAAGTCTCCCCCATAAGGATCAAACAAACCTCAGTGAAAGAAACCAACAAATGGATGAGGAGAGAAGCATGAAGGACTTTAGGGGTACTTGCACAACACCCCGCAGATCGAGGATGTGAAGACCATTGAAAATGGCTTTCCTGGCTCTTAGCAACAAAAATGGGCAAGCCATAATGTAAAACATTGGTTATAGACACCCCTCTAGTCCTGGCAAGTTGGAACACGAGGGGATTTGCCCATTTGTTTCCTGAAGAGGATTCATTTAAGAGTAAATATGACATCTGTATTCAAGAAGAACAAGTTACTTTCTTACCTGGTAACGTTCTTTCGATGGGATGGTCCGACGACGTATTCCATATCTATGACATGTAATCACCACAGCTGTGCTGCTTCGGGAACTTTTTTCGGCGTCTGCGTCGATGACGTCGATGCGCCGTCGTCGAGGACCTCCTCCGACGTCCGACGTCATCCGATGTGATAAGTAGGACGCACGTAGCCTCAGTTGTAGTTTTTTCCCCCAGAACGTGAGACATAAGTCAACTGCCAGTCAGACACAAAGCCTTGCGGAACGTAAGCTGCAATCGCAAAAGAAATTCTGCAGCGGGGAAGGCAGGGCGGGAGCGATATGGAATACGTAGTCGGACCATCCCATCGAAAGAACGTTACCAGGTAAGAAAGTAACTTGTTCTTCGAGGGGATTGGGTCCTCCGATGTATTCCATATCTATGACAGACTCCCAAAGCAGTACCAGAGCAAGGAAGAGGGAAAGAATTTAGAATCAAAATTTAGAATAGCCAATCAAATAGCAGAGCAAAGGACCGCCTTGCCAAAGGCCAGATCCTGCCCTCGGATGGAATCGAGGGAATAGTGACGTACAAACGTATGTACTGAAGCCCAGGTGGCTGCATCACAGATGTTGCGAATAGGAACACCCCTCTGCAGTGCAGTAGATGCAGCCACACCCCTGGTAGAATGGGCCCGCAAGCCAGCCGGTGGGGCCTTACCCGCCAAACGGGCCTTACCCGCCAAACGGTAACACTCCGAGATGGCTAAAATAATCCAGCGAGGCAAAGTCCGTTTCGTCACAGCTTGCCCCAAACGCTTCCCAGCGTAACCAATAAAGAGTTGATCGTCCACTCTGACCCGGGACATGCGTGAAACATAAAAGCTTAAAGCTCTCCTAGGATCAAGCCTATGGAGCCGCTCCTCTTACTTACCAGGATGCGGAGGAGGATAGAATGCCGGAAGAACAACCTTCTGGCCCAAATTAAATTCCGACACTACCTTCCGAAGAAAAGAAGGACGAACACGAAGGACAACCCTGTCCTTGTGAAATACAGTGAAGGGAGGCTTAACTGAAAGTGCCTGTAACTCACTCACTCTGCGAGCGGAAGTAACCGCAACTAAAAACACAGTTTTCAGAGTTAACAGCCTCAAAGGGCAAGAATGTAAAGGCTCAAACGGAGCACCCATAAGAAACCTAAGAACAAGGTTTAAATCCCAACCAGGCACCAGGAAAGGTGACGGAGGGAACACATTAGTGAGCCCTTTCAGAAACTGTGAAATTAAAGGGATTTTAAAGTAAGAACACTCTTCAGACGAGTGCTTAAAGACGGACAGCGCCGCCAGGTAACCTTTAATGGTACCCACTTGCAAGCCCCTGTGGGCCAAAGAAAGTAAAAAGGACAAAACCATGGGGATGTCACATGCAAAAGGATCCACATTCTGAACCCTGCACCAGTCGCAGAACTTACGCCAACGGCAACGGTACAAAGACTTTGTTGCTGGCCTCCGGGCCGAAAGCAACACCTCCATCACGTCTTCAAGGAGGTCCCAATCCTTATACCTCAACCTCTCAGAAGCCAAGCGTGAAGGTTGAGGGATCTGACCTCTGGATGGAGAACCTGACCCCCCTCCCGTGAGAGCAGATCGTCTCGGTAGGGAAGACGACGTGGAGGGCAGATGGACAAGTCGAGAAGGTCCGGGTACCACGTCCTCCGAGCCCACGCCGGAGCAATGAGGATCATCCGGGAACCGAACTTCCGTAACCTCCGCAGCACTTGCGGGATGACGGGGACTGGAGGAAACGCGTACAGCAGCGGGAATGACCACTCCACCACGAACGCGTCTCCTAAGGCTCCTTTTGGAGGAAATTCCCGCGAGCAAAACCTTTCGCACTTCCGGTTGACACTGGAGGCGAAGAGATCCACTTGAGGGGTCCCCCAAAGGGCGAAGATCTCCAGGAGAATCTCCTGGGCCAACTCCCACTCGTGAGAGATGGCGCTCTGCCTGCTCAGAGCGTCCGCCGTCACGTTTTCGGCTCCGGCCAGATGAACTGCCGAGATCGAAACTTCCTGCTGGATGGCCCAGAACTCGAGCTGCATCGCCTCCCTGCACAGAGGAAGTGACCCTGCCCCCCCCCTTTTTGTTGAGGTAGTGCATGGCCACTGTGTTGTCCGTCAGGATAAGGACATTCTTCCCTCGCACAGACGGCAGAAAAGCCTTCAGGGCTAGCCTGACGGCCCTCAGCTCCAACAGATTGATATGGAGTCTGGACTCCGACGGAGACCAACTACCGCTGACTGTCAGCCCGTTGGCATGAGCTCCCCATCCCGTGAGGGATGCATCCGTCACGATCGTCACCTCCGGCCAGGGAAGCCAAAATGGAGCCCCCTTCATCAAGTTGCCTACGACGGCCCACCACAGAAGGTCCCGGGCGACCGAAGACGGCACCTGAATCGAGTCCGACATCCTGCCTGAGGACTGCGACCATTGCGTCTTGAGTGCCTACTGCAAAGATCTCATCCGCAGGCGAGCCTCTGGCACCAGAAGAATGCAGGATGCCATGAGGACGAGCAACCTCAAGAACTCGAAAGCTGGGAGCGTCTGGGCATGCTGAAACTTGTGCACCATCTGCTGAATGTGAAGAGCCCTCACCAGGGGAGGAAAACACTGCCCCAGGGAAGTGTCGAGCACTGCTCCGATGTACTGGAGCCGCTGTGTTGGCGTCAAATGGGACTTCTTTAAATTGGAGGGAGAAGCCCAGCCTGTGAAGGGAGCGACAGGTGACCGATAGATGATCCAGGACTTGCTCGGGAGAGCTCCCCCTGATCAACCAATCGTCCAGGTAAGGCTAGACGTGAATCCCTCCTTGCCTGAGATGCGCTGCCACCACCACCAAGAGCTTGGTCAAAACCCTCGGGGCGGAGGTCAATCCGAACGGCAGGACCCGAAACCGAAAGTGCGAGTCGCCAACCGCGAACCTCAGGTACTTCTTGTGCTTGGGATGGATCGGCACATGGAAGTAAGCATCCTTGAGGTCGAGAGACACCAACCAGTCCTGAAGCTGAAGGGCCTGGAGGACTTGAGAGAGAGTAACCATCTTGAACTTGTCCTTCCTGAGGAGTTTGTTCAAACCGCGCAAGTCCATGATGGGTCTCAATCCCCCGTCTTGCTTGGAAATCAAAAAATAAGGGGAAATACCATCCCTTGTTCCTCTCCGCTACAGGCACCAGTTCTATGGCGCCTTTCTCCAGCAGGGCTCGAATTTCCTGCGCAAGGAGCGGATCCGGACACCGCAAAGAGAGGTTCCCCGGTGGATTGTCGTGAGGCCTGTGCCGAAAGGGAAGACAGTAGCCGTGGGTTATGATCTCCAGAACCCACACATCTGAAGTAATGGCTTGCCACTCTACAAGATGCTGCGCCAGCCTTCCCCCAACCGGCGAACCATGGCACATGGCCTCATGACTGAGTGGGAGCGGCTGCGGCGTTACCCGAGGGCAAAGAGGCAACTGCCCGAGCGGCCTTGGCACCACGGGTACCCTGTCGTCCACCTCTGGTACCCCTGCGTTGGCCTCTGACTGCCAGCTCCTCTCGCTTTACTGAAGGACGAGTAATAGCGAAAGGAACCACCCCTCCACTGTTGTCCCCTAGGACGAAAAGGCAGAGGTTGGCGAACTGCAGCGCCCAACGACTTCGCTGCAGCCTTCGAGGTCTGCAACCTCTCAAGGCTCTCGTCAGCCTTGCTGCCAAAAAGGTGCTCACCGTCAAAGGGCATGTTGAGGAGCCGGGACTGCACATCCGGAGCAAACCCCGACTTCCGCAACCACGCAAACCTGCGTAACACGGTGCTCGCCGCCATGGACCTACTGACGCATTCAGCTAAGTCCAAACCCGACTGAACGGACTCACACATGGCATCCTTACCATCCTGGACCATAGCAAGGAAACCATCCCGTTCGTCCCCGTCGGGAATATGTTCAGCCGCTAACGCAACACAGTTCCACAGAGTGTGCGTGAAACGCGACAAGGCACAAATGGAGTTGGCCGCCTGAAGCGCCATACCACCAGAAGAAAACACTTTCTTCGCCAGCCATCAAAACGTTTGTCGTCCCTATCAGGAGGGATGGTAGGGTACGACGCCTGCTTCGCCGGGGCCGTGGCCGCCTGCACCACCAAACTCTCCGGAGTGGGGTGCCTGGTCAAGTAGCAGGGGTCGCTACTGGCTGGACGGTATTTTCGCGACAAGGATCTGCCCACCGCCGGGAGACTCTCCGGAGCAGTCCAAGCCGCCGCCACCCTTCTCTGTAAAGCCATATGGGAACGGCAGAACCGGGTCAGTTGGGGGACCAACATCAAGGATGTCCGTCAGATCATCCTGCACAAACTCCCCTGGGGGAGCAGACCATCCCAAGTACTCAGAAACCCTAGCCATAAGGAGCCGGTACGAGGAATCAGCATGAGAGCCAGGCTCAGACCTACAAAACTCCACCTCCGGTGAGGTGTCCAGTCCGCTGGCATCATGCAGTGACTGTCTCAACTCGTCAAACTGACTATGGCCCGAGACAATTTCATCCGGAACCTGACTAGGAACCAGGCCATCAGAATCCTCATCCGCCTCTGAAATATAGTCCAGGTGGCGAAAAGAAGGCACCCTAGACTTTTCTTGCTTGCTCTTAACCAGAGCCTTCCTAGGGGGTCCACCCGTGCCACGGGGTACCTCCGACACGAAAGGCGTCGAGCGAATCGGCGCCAGCGTCGAGAGAACCGGCATCGGCGCCGAGAGGATCAGCGTCGAGGAAATCGGCGTCGACGTCAGATGCAGCGCCTCCAGAATCGGCGGCGTCGACACAGCCCTCGAGGCTGGAGCCCCGAGCGTGTCCCTCGACGACCTGAGCGTCGACGGCATCGACGACTTCCTCGGAGCCAGAGCCTCGAGAAAGCCTGTCGACGCCCTCGACGCCCCAGACGTCGATGCCTTCTTCGAAGACCTCACAGGCGCACACGGTCTCTAACGCGTCGAGGACCGGGACCTGGAACGGGTACGTCGAGAACGAGTCCCCTTGTCCGAACGGGACCTCTCCCGTGACTCGTGCCGACCACTCTTGCGAGCGGTGTCTCTCGAGCTCACACGACCGACCCCACTCGGGGGCGCGGACGGCTGAGTACCCTGCGACTCAAGAATCGCCAGCATCTTCTTCCCGAAGGAAGCCCATTCCTCCGGCGTCGCACGGCTGGAGGGGTAAGCGACGTGCCGGGCAGAGTCCTCCGAAGAGGACCTGGAAGACGACCGGTGTCGGCGCTTCCGAGAATGCCTCGAAGAGGCTGAGGAGTGGCAAGACCGACTCCTGGAAGGAGACCCACGAGACTTCCGACGATGAGGCGGAGAGTCACCCCTCGAATCATCTGTCGAAAGCCCCGCAGACTTCGACTTCCGGGGCTTGGACACCCGACCTACCGACAACTTCTTCTTACGTTCGCGTAAGGCTTTGGACGTGAGCGACTGGCAGTCGATAGTCATCCGTGTCGTGGGCCTCCCCGAGGCACCAGAGGCAGGCGTCGTGCGAGTCCGTCACCGACATCTTGGACCCACACTCCCCGCACTTCTTGAAACCCGGACGCGGGGTCGAAGACGAAGTAGAAGACATCTTCTGAAGGATTTTCACAAAACGACCAGGTTCGAAGAACCGAGAAGAACAGAACTCCAAAGAGTCGAGGTGTTTAAACCGAGAAACACGAAGCAACACGTTTGCGGAAAAAACGGAACTGAGGCTACGGGCGTCGTGCGTCCTACTTATCACATCGGATGACGTCGGACATCGGAGGATGTCCTCGACGACGGCGCATCGACGCAGGACGCAGAAAAAAGTTTCCGAAGCAGCACAGCTGTGGTGATTACATGTCATAGATATGGAATACGTCGGAGGACCCAATCCCCTCGAAACTTGGTTACGAGACGCCACTCAGAGGGATACACTGTTCTTCTTAACCCTGCATCTAAAGGTTTGAGAGGGCAACCAATGTCAGGCAACCAATGTCAGGCTTTTTGATAGCAATCAAGAACACAACACATTTTGAAATTATGCAAGTTAGTAATCCTAACCATCACATTCAATCAGTGGTGGGTAGATTGTTTACAAAGCCTGACATCAAGCCCCAATATTGTTCGTCTTTAAATAAAGCCCCAACCCAACAGAGTACCCTCCACATTAAAAACATTAAACCGTACAGAAACTGGTGGAAACATCACCAACAAGCTCTTCTCAAACAGGATGCTGAATCTATGTTGCATAAAATCAGGTCAAAAAACACCTCAGAGATCTGGTCCATTATCAATAATGTGGATGCCCCTCAAGTGCTCCTGGTATCCAATCACAATCTCCAAATGTTTACCTAAATGTTGGGTCCCAAATCTTGTTGAATCTAAGTCATTATCAACGTTGACGAGTGCTCGGAACCATCTTAATATTAACCATCAGACAATTCTGAATGCCATTGTGAGGTTAAGTAGCTCCAGAGCCCCGGGACCTGACGGTCTGACAAACGCTATGTTGAAAACTGGTGAAGTTCAATGGTCAAGTATATTATTGGTTCTTGTTTTTCATTTTATAGCTACTAAAAAAGTCCCGGCCTCATGGAAAACTGACATTCTCCCCATTTTCAAAAAAGGCTCAAAGATTGGTTCCAAGCAACTATCAACCCATAGCTTTACTGGATGTGGTGGGACAAGTGTTTGCTTGCTTTGTTCTAAAAGCACTGGGCAAGTGGAGCAAGAAATCCAGCCACTGAGACATCTGGCAGAGTGGGTTTATAAAAAGGGAGTGGGAACCCCCCTTTAACATTTTTGTAATTAACATCTTTAAGGCCCAAGCTGAACGCTCTAAAGGGAAAAACATCTGTGTCGCTTTTATTGACCTTACGGAAGCATTTGACACCACTGATCAGCCCAAGCTATGGGATAAGATGAAGCAGTGGGACTGCCCAAATGACATCTTAGAATCTATCCAGGAACTGTATTTGAGAACATCTATACAGGTTCGAGTAGATTTGGGCTATTATCAAAACCCATTAAAACCAATCGAGGGTCAAAGCAGAGATGCCCTCTTGCCCCAGACCTTTTCAATCTGTTCATTTCAGACAGATAAGGCATTTAATGGGACAAGATGCTTCCCTCCCAACACCGGGGGGTGTAAAAATTGTCAGTTTACTGTACGCGGACGATGTGGCCTTAATAGGCCAGATCCCGTTGGGGCTACAACGTCAACTGGAGGCTCTTCAAAAATACACAGATACCAACGGCCTAAACACAAATCCGCTAAAATCAAGAATCAGGGTTTTCGGCGAAAATCCAGGGGCTCTGAGAAAAAAAACCTAGTGCATGGCATTTGGATAGGAAAGCTATCCCGCAAATATTAGCATTCATTTACCTGGGGGTATGTCTTAACACAAGCTCAATGGACAAGCCACAGCTAGATGCCGTAAAATCTAAGCCCACAACCCTTGCCAATCAAGGTTGGATATTAATGAAAGAGTACTGTGGCATTACGTTGAAACCTCTTATTGACTTTTACAGGATGAAAGTACTGCCAATACTCACGTATGGAGCCGGAACGGTATACTCCTTCCACTCCGAAAATTGGTCTGTTATTGAAGGTTTGTTCTGGAAGAAAGTGCTGAGACTTCCATCTGGCACACCAATACAAGCTATTCGCATGGAGTTAGGTTTGACTTACATGAAGGACACTGTCATTTGGAAGTCGTTAGCCTTATACAGAAAATGCCTGTTCACAACAGACAGTGGGGAATTTGCAGTACTGAAAGACTCAGAAGTCAAAGAAAATGAGTCCACGTTAGTGGAGTGGCAAATAATTTGCCAAGCAATTATTGCTAACCTAGAAGATAGTGATCAAACTCTAATAGAGAATCCGGACAAAATCAACAAGAAGTTATACATTAGAGATTGGATCACTACCCAAGACGATAGACAGGGTTTGAAGCTGTTTGGAAGACCAGGACCAGGGCCGAGGAAGTTGAACACGCTTCCAAAATACCTCTAGCAATTTCCCCAACTGGTATTTCAGAGACTTCTCAGATTCAGACTGAACCTATTACCAACTGGTGAGATACTTAATGTTAGGTCTACTGCCCCATCCAATCCTACATGTATGCCCCCTCCAATCCTACATGTAGACTCGGTCGGTCGGATCGATGTGTTGAATCACTAAAGCACCTAGTATTATTCTGCCCGAGAATGGAGGATAAAAAGACGTTCACTTACGTCAGAATTTACGGAGGGTTATGTTTGAAGGTCAGCAGAGGCCTGGTGGGTGGAATTAATGATGGGGTCTAGCATTTTGCTCATTTTAGCATTGGTCAAATTGCTGATTGCGATCAAGGATAAAAAGAACTGCTTAGACTCAGGAGGAGAGGAAAAAGGAGGAGGTTATGTCATGATTGGCACAAAACCTGAATAATATAAGATCTAATCGAAACTTTTTTTTTTAAAAAGACTGCTATTTATATCGGATTGTGTTTTTAATGATGTTTTCTTGTTTTTTTTATTTTCCGCTCTTTCTCCTTACATCAAACTTCTTAGTTTGAGCGAATTGTTTTTTTATTTTTGTTTGCATTTTAAAGGCAAAAGGTTTTTCCTGTGTTGAACCAAATAAAGCCTTTATAAAAATAAAAAAAGACAATATTGCAGCAGCAAGATGATGGTCCTTGTGTGCAGGTTGAAAAACTCGATTTTACATAGAAAAGGAAATGAAGCGTTGGTAGACTTTAGATGGAGGCCACATCTTTACAAGAGGTTTCCTCACCCTACTCAAAAGACAAATTGGCCTCATTTTGCAGTGACTTGCTTGAATATCACATGATTGACCGTATCCACAGGACCCCTCCCCCCACCTCCACAGTCCTCTTTGTTTAAAGTATGGATGACCCCCGTCGCCTCATTCTCAGTAGGGCCATTCGCCGGCTTCATGTAATTGGTAGTTGCAAATGGGAAAAAAAAAAAACACCAACTTTTTTAACTTGCGCCCACACAGTAATTATTTGTGGAGAAAAATTCCGGGTGTTGAAAATTCAGGAGGAGCAGAGGTCAGAACCCCACCTCTCGTAAACAGAATGAATGAGGCCCCTCCAATGATTGATTCTGTGCCACAATAATCAAAACAATATTTAAAAGAAAAAGGTCATAATTTTGCCCTTAGGTGACAATTGTTTCGGCAAGTACAGCATTGCCTTTTTCAAACCAGGGCTGACAAATTGATACTATTCGTCATACATTAGGTGATAATGATTCCATTCTTTAATATATGTTATGTTATCAAAATGGTGAGTCAAGAAAATGGACAGAGAAGAGGGGCGGGGGAAGGGGACGGATTAACAAGTTTGGACAAAGGCAAAAAAAGGGAAAAGAAAAAAGAAAAAAACACGATCAAAACCCAAAATATATGAAAATATAAAATAATAAAGGCATATTAAATAGTCATAGTGATTACTTCTCATTAGAGGAGACATTCATCATAGTTTAAGCGGTAAACGTAATTGCGATGTGTGTAAACCATTTTGGAAAAGTTATATTTATATGTTGTATATTGTGTCTGGGGAAGAACCCATTAGTATAGGTGGGGCATAATAGAGAGAGGACTGAAATGATACGGGGCTTTAACATGCATACTCAATGAAAAGTGTGTCAAAAAGGCAGCATTACCTTCAAGTCGACTAAGAGCGTGCAGACATGATGAGAGAACGAAGTAATACCCGGCTCAATACCGCTATAAGAAAAAAATATGCATATATGTTGGTATTGCACTTGTTTTGCCCCCAAATGGGCTGAGAAAACAATTCTATGCTGATTGCCACATTAGATTTCCGACGGCTCGTCATAATATAGGGCAACTTGGTGTGACGAAGGGAGCTTGAGGCACGTGTAACTGTAGCATTGGGCTTTTATCTCACAGTCAATGATTACGACAATAATATTCTATTTCCTGTACGGTATGAGCGTTCCATTGTAGATTTATAAGCCTAAAAATCGAACATTGTTTTAAGGCGTAGTTTCTTTGCCTTTTTATGAGAGAAGGAGGAGTGAGGAGATCTGGATGTTGAGTGTTTTGAGTGTTGCGAGCGCTTTCTTTTTGGTGAAGCTTTAAGGGGTTTTGAAAGGGGTCTAACCTGCCACGAGTTTCCCCTTCTCTCAAGTCCTTCACGGTCATCGACTGAGGAGAAGCAGTCGTCGACTGATCCACAACCAAACACCACAAACCGATCCGATGAGTGTCCATAATGGACATTTTAGACCCACAATCGGAACACCACTTGAAGACAGTCTTTGGTGTAGACCTATTCGGCTTCGAAGAAAATACACAGAAAGAATTTGAAGCGAAAAACCGTCCAAAGAGTGCTGAGCATGCTGAAAAACTGAACCGAGTCAACTGTCACTGCCTGAGTTAATTATACCAGCGCCAATGTCACGTCCGAAGGACGGAGGCCGTCAAGGGCCATGACTCGGTGTAGGGAGCCCGATACTATTGAAAAATAAATCCAAAGCTGCAAGCAGACTTACAAATACATCAAAGTTATGGAATACATGGGAGGACACAATCCATGCTAATGGACCATACATCATGGACAGAAATGTAGTGTTTGCCTCCTATGCGCATTATAGATTTGCGGTGCGCTATGTACTAGTTGCTGGTTCTACCGAGGCTGCTACTGCTTACCGGGTGATGTAATATCCATGAGCTGCTTTTAGCACTTTCAGAAATATGCCAATGAAACACAGAACTGTTCAATGAACCCTCAACTTTATGAATTAAGTGCTCATCTCCACTAAAGACCTGGACAAGTGCTTGGTTTGCGCTCTAGGCAGAATAACTCTGATAGGACCAAGTCCCGGAGGTTACTGAGGGGGACTGGAATAGGAAGGTTGGACGCAGTACTGACCCAGTTAAAAGACAGACAAGAAGCCTCTATTATACATAAATATAAATAAATGTATGAGATACATGTGGCACAGTTGAATATTCAGTGAATAAATGGACAGTGGAACTAATTTACTGGGATTACTTACCAGGATTACACTATTTTATTTCCGGACCCTGCTTGCTTAGTGTGCTTATCCAGACAAGGGAATTCCAAAGCAATCATCTTTAATTGGATTTAAGCCTTGCAAACTTTTCACTTCAAAGAAGAGCTTAGGACTGGGTTCAGACAGAAAATTGCCAATTTACATTCTGGATTTCCTGTGTCCTTTCATACAGTAGCTGTCAAAACAGTGCCTTCTGCAGGGGTATGTGATGTATTTTAGTTGGGCAATGTACAGAGGTTTTTAGAACCACTACTGGCGTACAGTACTAGGAGGCCAATCTTAGTGGACCTGCAGTTTGACACAAAGGTCTGACCAAACTCATTTGGTAAGAAGGCTGAGCAGTAAGGTGTAGATGAAGAGATGAGGGGCGTGAGGATGAAAAAATAACTTTCCAAAAATCAGTGCAGGATAGCCAAACAGTTTTCAGATATGCTGGAGAGCCCATTGATTTTCTTTTTTTTACTTTTGATATAGCGCTGGTCCTAGCCAGAGTATGCAAGAGCTCTGTACATAGTTCAAAGGGAGATGACAGAAAAAGAAGTTACAATATTTTCAGTATATTACAATTAGACTAGAGAAAGGATAGGCAGCGGGGTCGTCTGGCTGGATTATGTGTGTGGAAAGAGGTAGGCTTTTGCGGAAGGTGATGATGGGAGGATGTGGCTTAGGAGGGAGTTCCAGACTCAATGGATGAAGGCTTGTTGTGCAGAGGATATTTTGGTTGGTGTCTCTGGGATTTGTGGGGGTGATGGGTTTCAGTTGGTTGTGAAGGTAAAATGGGATTTTGAGGTTGATGGCCTTGTGTAGAATGCATCCAAGCAATTCTCTGGACAGAGGAGTGGGAGAGAACCCGGGTGATGTGCGAATGTTCAGATAGGTGTAGAATGAATGAGTCCAGCTTGGAGAGAAGTAATGCCTGGACAATGGTACATTTCTTGTTACGTTATCAAATAAAAGCATGCGTCCCATCTTGTGTTGGAGGTGTATCCGGAGGTTGCATGTTTTGGTGATGGGAGCGATGTGATCTGTGAAAGATAGGTGTGGGTTGATGGTGAAGACGAGGGACTTGACTGGTGTGGAGAAGGATGCGTGTGGATTGTCCATGGTTCGATCTTTGAACCTGGGGCAGGGTGAGGCCTGATGAGGAAGTATTCCATTTTGGATGGATGGAGTTTTAGGGAAATGGGTGGCCATCCAGGTGGCGAGACAGTTTGAGTTCATGGAGTTTTGAGAGGGAGGGGATCTTAAAAGTATATTTGCATGATGCTGCTTATTGGTAAAAGTGGATGTTGTGGGTGCAAAGAGTGTCTGAGGATTCAACATAAAGACCGAATAGGAGGGGAGACAGGGAGGATTGTTGTGGTACTCTGTATTGGACTGGAAATGATATGAAAGCAGAAGGTGTCCTGTTTAAACAATTCAGCAAACCCCTCAAAGATCACACTTGTCATGCATTCAGGTTCAAAACGCAAATATTTATATTATGACAGATTGAATCCGGCATTCAATGCTGCAGATCTGAAACCTTTACACTTCTTGGGAAACATACTGAATTGACTAGTATTTCTTCGAGAATGCTAGAGGCCCAACCTTTGTACATCAAGACAATCTTTCAAAAGCATTTCAAAAGCCGGTAAGATCGCTCCACGGGTTGAGCACTCGCTGCTGTGATCCGAGCGTCATCTGCAGGTTGCAGGTTATAATCCTGGCAAGCACCCCTCAGCCTTTCATCCTTCTGAAGTCGATAAATGAGTACCAATTTCGGTTGGGTGATATTGTATGTAAATATGTGCTCTGCAAAGCGCTTTGGATTAAGGCTCTATATAAATGAACACATCATTATCATTAAAATAACAGCTTGCTTTGCGAATTGTAAAATATATTATTGTGCCCATCAGTCCACAACCATCAAATGTGAAAGGAATGCATTTAAATAAAATGTCGGAACAGCCGAAAAATGTATGTTTGTGAAAAATGTTGCGATTATCCAAGTAAACATTTCAAGAGAAATACTTTCAAATGGTTCGCCGAAAGCCTTCCACCTAGTCATAGTACCCAGCATCAGCAATGTATCCCGTACATATCTTTTTTTTTTTCCAACAACATTTTATTGATTTTTACAAGGTAGGACATTACATGCAACAACGCAGTACAGGTCAATATGAGTGTTAATTAGAGCTTTTATAGTCTATTTCAAGTTGCAGGGTGGAGGAGAGATTGGGTGGATCCTGAATGCGGCGGTTGGGCGGGCGAGATCTGGGTGATTATTCCCCTATGCTCTGGAGTGTTCGAGGACCGGTCGGGGATCAGTAGAGAGGACTGCATTGGAGCCATCTGGTGAGAGGCGGTCTTCTAGTGAGGGTTGGGTATTTGGCCGCATAGTCAAGGAAGGGGTCCCATATGTTTAGGGTTCTAATTAAGGAGTCAGAGCGTATTGCAGTGATTTTTTCCGATACTGCAATCTCCCAGCATTTGGCCCACCATAGGGCAATTGAGGGGCCACCTTTGTCTTTCCATAAGCAAGCCATTGCGATCTTCGCGGCCAGTAGTGGATGATTGCAGAGGCGGGCGATATGGCCTGAGATTGGGAATGTTCCATCGCCGGTTTCGCCCAGAAGGACGATGCCTGGGTCCCATGGAATTGAGAGGCCGGTTATTTCCTTTATGTATTTCAGCACCTCTTTCCAATAAATTTCTGCCTTTGGGCATGTCCATACTAAGTGGTAGAGGGAGCCGGGGGATTAGCAGCCTCGCCAGCATGAAGCGGGAAAATCCGGGTTGGCTTTATTGATTTGTGTGGGGGTGATGTAGTATCTGAAGCACAGCTTATAGCCTCCTTCTTTGTTCGTGACAAATTGCGAGCTTTTATGTAGCCTGGTCCAAATTTGCTCCCAACTCTCTACTGCAATTTCCCGGCCAATATCCTTTTCCCACTCCGTCATATATCTTTCTTTCTTTGCTGGGTCCGATCTGTCGAAGAGTCGGTATATGGTGGAAATTCTCCCTTTGTTGGTCGGGGATGTTAGCGTGAGTTCCAGGGCTGTTGGCTCTCTCGAGCATTTGTCTCGTGTCCCTCTATGGGACATCCAATGTTTGATTTGCGAGTATCGGAATCTTTCCCGTTCACCCACTCCGAATTTCGTTTTACACCTCTCGAAGGTGATGGGGAGCCCTCTTCCATGAAGTCGCTGGTTTTTGCCAGGCCTCCTGCTATCCATGCGTGGAAGTCTCGGGGCGGGTTACCAGGGGAGAAGTCTGGGTTGTTCCAAATGGGAGACATGGGTCCCAGGTAGCTGCGAAGTCCCCATTTCCGCGCTGCGGTTTTCCAGCACTGGGTTGCTGTGGTTGTGGCCGACAATGGTCCCGAGTTGGGTTGTGGTTTGAGTGTTGGCAGATGTGGGAGATCTTGCAGTGGGACCGGGCACCAGGATTCTTCGATTTGACGCCATAATGGTGGGTCTGCTTCTTGCACCCAGGCAAAAGCGTGGGATAATTGAGCCGCTAGCGAGTATCTGGCCAGGTCAGGGACTCCCATTCCACCTAGGGTTTTTCTTTTTGTCATGATTCGCTTGTTGATCCTGGGCCTCTTCCCTCCCCAGACAAATTCCATTAATTTCTTCTGTAGTGCTCGTATGGCCGGGGGTGGGATTTGCAGAGGTAGGGAAGTACATTGGTATAACCATCTGGGTATTAGGTTCATTTTCACGGCTGAGATCCGACCGAACCATGAGATTTCTTGTTGTTTCCATCTTTTGAGATCGTTGTGCAGCGCCCTGAGTAGTTGTGGGATGTTTTTTGTGTATAGGCGTGCTGGATTTCCGGTGATCTGTACTCCGAGGTATTCTATGGCGTCTTTGGCCCAGGGAATCGGTGAGAGTGGGGCGAGCGCGGCCTCGTCTAGTTGAGATAGATTGATGGGGAGTGCTGAAGATTTTGTTAGGTTGACTTTAAATCCTGACATGGTGCCAAATGACTTAATCTCTTTCCATAGGATCCCCAGGGAGGTTGGAGGTCCGTCAGCATCACATCGTCGCATATCTTACCATGAACCTACAGAGAAAAAAAACAAAGAAGCACACAAGGGAACAAATCTAATTCTTACCATCTGCTGATGTGACCTCTTTACTAAGCTCGTCTGTTGCAGATATTGTTTTCACTGTGTCCTTATCTTTACTCCAAATAAATATTTCCCCTGTTGCAAATACTCCTGCGAGCCAAACACCTGTGAGACACAGAAAGACAAGTATTCAAAGGTTCAATTAAGGACATTGCAATAGCGTTAGACCATACAGTGGCTCATTCAATGGTATTACTACAACATTGCACATCCCATCAAAGCGCATCCTAAAAAGGTCACATTTTGAAAAAGACCTCTTTCACCACATATATATGTGGGGAGATGGGTTAAGTTAATAATACATGTGGAGCGGTGTGGAGGGCTCCCGCTGCATATATATGTAGTGAAATGGGGCAAAACTAAAAGAAACGTTGACATTTTGGAATGTGCAGTAAAAAGCTATCACTTTACTGGCTGCGATCATAAATAAACACCAGAAGCCTTTTATTCTACAGCAACACAATGGTTGCTTTTCCACTTTGCAACAAATGCGTAAATAATATATTTGTTAGCACTCATATGCAGAGACCCAGGTTTATTTGAGGGTTAATAAATCTGTTGCGTCACTGCATAGTAAAATACAATATACCAGGCCGAGATTCATGAAGTGAATGCTGGCAAACTACCAACAGCCCACCACAACTCTTAGAATAAACGGCAGCAAATACCCCAGGATCAAGATCACCAGAGGTACACGACAAGGGTGCCCACTGTCCCCACTCATCTTGCACTGTCCATGGAGCGGTACGCCTCCAGGATCCGCCAGAACCTGATAGTCTGCGGTCTCGCGGTCTCGAGGTCAAAGGCGGATCCTACAAAGCTTCCCTTTATACGGACGACGTGCTGCTGACACTAACCCATCTGGAGACCTCCATTAGAGCCCTGTGGCAAGAGCTGGACAGCTTCAGAGCAGCATCGGGATTCACCATCAACCTCACAAAATCATCAGCCCTGGGCATTAACATCCCTAAAGCCTTGGTAGATTCCCTGGCGGCCAGCTTCCCCGTTCCATGGGCTAAGTCTCACCTGGACGATTTGGGCATCCGAATCCCGAGAAAAAAAAAAAAAGAGTGGGCATACAGGACGAACTTCCCGGCCCTGCTCAAAGAACTGCAGACGGACCTGGTCCGAGGGCAAAAGCAGATGTCCTGGACTGGGAGGATCACGTCAGTAAAAATGAATCTAGTACTCAGACTACTGTACCACTGCCAGGCCGTCCCGATCCCCATCCCCAAAAAAGACATACTGAAACTGCAAGCAAACATTTTTAAATTCGTTTGGGGAAGGTGGGGGGGGGGGGGCGTGGTAACCATGCATCGCCAGAAGAGTAATGCTCCGAGGCCCCGGAGCCGGTGGCTTGGGGGTCCCCGAGGCTCAAAGGTACTGCCTGGCGGCCCAGCTTTCAGCAGCATTCACATGGCTATTACACACCAACAGGCCACGCTGGCAGCAGCTAGAGGAGGACTGGAGCTGCTAGCAACTGAGTCCCTTCCGCATATAGCCCGGCCCAAAAACCTGCTGAACGCGGGTCCCCTTATGTCAACCAGAGACACAGTGGAGAGCTGGAGGAAAACCGCCCGGAGATGGAAATGCAGGAACACGGTGGGCCCAATATCCCCAGTCTAGGAAAACCCTGATTTCACCCCAGGGCTGGCACTGAAAAACTTTGACAGATCGAGGACGAGCGGTCTGAAGCACATCGCAGACTTCATGAACGGCACTCTGCTCATCTTTGAAGGGTGCAAACAGAAATTTCTAGTCCCGGAGTGCGAGCGCTTTCGCTATGCCAAACTAAGACACTGGCTGTCTCATGACTCGATAAAGCCACATGGAAGCAGAGCCGACGGCGCTGGAGCTAACCCCGACGGCGCTCCCACCTACCAGGAAAATATCAAGCTTATACAGGCTGCTGGTCAGACGGGCCCCCAATCCTAAGGAGCCCTATATGGAGAGGTGGGAGCGAGAAATCGGCAGAGAGCTGGACGAGGTGAGCAGGGCCAGCATCTGGACGAGGACCCATAGAAGCTCCAAATGATTACAAATAAGTAAGGGGCGATTAAGGTTTGCTACAGATGGTATTTAACACTGGAAATTCTATACAAGAGCAACCCCGCCATCCCGCCACACTGCTGGAGAGGCTGCAGCAATACTGGCACCCTATTCCATCTCCTGTGGTCGTGCCCAAAAGAGGCCCGATTTTGGAAGGAGGTCCTGGAGCAGATCAAACTAATCACTGGCCTCTTTCTTCCGTGGGACCCAGGCATAATTCTGTTGGGGGACACTGGCGAGGGCCAATTCCCGAAGACGGGGTGATTGGCGGACCTTTGTTCCCGGCTGCTTACAGCCGCCAAAATCTCAATTGGGAGGCTGTGGAAACACCATGAGGACACGGCAACATTCATGTGGTGGGCTAAGTGCTGGAGCATCGTAGTGGCCGAAAAGATCACTGCCCTCCGCTTTGGGAACGGGAGCAAGTTCGACAGCATATGGGCCCCCTTCTTAGATTATGCACACCAGTTCCCCGGCATGGAAAGAACCTCCACCCCTCCGCTGGATGGCGAAATATGACTAAGAACTGACGCTGATCTCCCTTGTAGGCACCCCAGAAGCTAACCGGATGAATTTCCGGGGCTGGAACAATTTGCAGTCTTCCACTAACTGGAATGCAGCCGCTTTGGTCCGACCCACAGCTGACCACAGAAGCTGTTCCCAACGTTTTTGCCCAGAAAATGAAGCTGCCTTCCCTCCCAGAAAATCCCTGATTGTCCCTACCCCACTGTTTCTCTTTACGTCAGGTTTGACTTTTGTTTATTTGTTGATTTATCACTGCATTATGACTTGAATAATGTACACAGCAACTGTTGACAAACTCCAATAAAATGTTTTGTTTGAAAAAAAAATAATTACCTAAAAAAGATGAGCCTCTGGGTGGTTATACCCCTGTGACAATTGAGGACTCACATATATTACGTGACCTCATCCATCTTGAAACGGAATGGCAAGACAATGAAGACATTAGTGACCCACATTGGGAACTAATGAATATACAAACTGATTGGCCCAGTAAAAGTAAACTTAAATTACAATCACGCTTCAATCCGATGTTTAACCCAGGAGGGCATGTTGAGGCATTTCAAGACTTGGTTATAAGTGATCTGAAAAAATTCAGAAAAAAGAAAATGTACATGAAAGATAATCTAACTCGTCGTGAGCAGGAGATCTTGTCTAATCTACGCAGAATGGATGACTGTCATTAAACCCTCAGACAAAAGGGACTAACAGTCAATATGAATCGGCAAGATTATATTGGTGAGGCCAATAGACAGCTTAAGGATACTGACTGCTACAAGCTATTGGCCATAGATCCTACAGCAGAGATGAATACACTTTTTGACCTGCTCACAAAATGGAAAGAGAAAGGCCTGCTTGATGAGGACATTTGTAAATACCTACACCCGCAATTTCCGGTGATGCCTACTATTTATTTCCTACCCAAGGTACACAAGAACAAAACTAAACCACCCGGGAGGCCAATAGTCACACTATGTGGTGCACTACTTGAAAATATATCAAAATTAGTGGATGAAACCCTTATTCAATTCGTCACCACTTTACTGTCATATTTACGCGACACTAAAGACTTCCTCAATAAAATTGATGGGATACCTTGGGAAAAGACATACATACTAGCCACACTCGATGTGGTCTCTTTATACACATCCATCAAGCACACAGATGGCCTCAAATCATGTGATTAATTTCTAAAAACCAGATCACTTAACTTTTTAGAACATGGCAAGATGATTCTGGAAATGATTAACCTATGTTTGACAAATAACAGCTTTTTGTTTAATAAGAACTTCTACACTCAGTTGCAAGGTACAGCCATGGGTACAACATTTGCTCCATCGTACGCTAATCTCACTATGGGCTGGTGGGAGAAGTTTGAAGTTTGGACATCTACTAACGCTGTAAACACTGATAAGGTTGTACTTTGGTTACGTTACATAGATGACCTGTTTATTATTTGGGATGGGTCCACTACTGAATGGTTGGAGTTTGTCAAATTACTTATCAATGAATTTGATCTACAGTTCACGGAGTCCCATAGCAAGACTATTGTTTATTTAGATATTCTTGTTATTGTGGCAGAAGGTGAACTAGTGACAGAATTGTATTGCAAACCTACCAGTTCAAACGTACCACTACATGCTATAAGCAACCACCCCACAGCCCTGAAGTGGAGCATACCTTATGGCGAATTTATTCGCTTAAGACGCAATTGTTCCCAACTTGAAACCTTCGACAGAGAATGTGGTAGTATGGCCCTCAAGTTCCTACAAAGAGGTTACCCCAAAAAAGTGCTGGAAAGAAAGTATAATAAGGCACGAGAGAAAGATCGCTCTATTTTGTTGCTGTCCAAAGTCCCAATAGTAACCAGTTTGGAAACAGGCGATACCAGATTAATTTTAACATACAGTAAAGCTTCCAACAATATACGTCATATAATGCATAAACACTGGCATATATTGAAACAAGATGAACATTTGCGAAGCATTCTGGGTAATAACATCAACATTACCTTCAGACGCTCTGCCTCATTTAGGGATCACCTTGTATCCAGTTATATGAGTCCCAAAACTGTCTCAACAGGCCAAAGTTGGCTCGGAGCAATAGTAGACGGTTTCCAGAAATGCACGAAATGTAAAGCGTGTAAATTTGCCAAGAATACAAAAAACTACCTCCATCCAATATTACACAAAAACATGATTATTAAATCTCACATCACCTGTGAAACCGAGTATGTTGTGTATGTGCTCACTTGCCCTTGTGACAAATGGTACGTTGGTAGCACTATTGGCAATTTGAAACCGAGGATACTGCAACACATAAGAGCCATCAAGAATATTGATCCTACGTATCCGATGGCTCTTCATTTTCAGGAAACACATGAAGGAAACCTTCAAGGCTTTGCCTACTTTGGGATACATGCTATTCCAAAGGCACCAAGAGGAGGAAACTGTGAATTGCTCCTTAGACAAACTGAGACAAAATACATACTGGATTTCGAAACTAAGAAACCCAAGGGACACAATCTGGATGAGGAATTTTATACTTTTCTTGGGACCTAAACTTATTATCTGTCCTTGTTTCATTTATCCTTTGTATCTAGTCCCGAGTGTTTACTTTGAGACCCTCCCGTGTCAACTCTTTGCATTTTTTTGAAACTCTCTGGGACACGTCGAACATAATCTGTAGTTCCATTAGTTGGACTGACATTTATGGGATTACCTTATGTAATTTATTTCAATTGTACACAGGTCTTTATGCTATATTGTTTGTTGACACCACCGTTATTTCTCACATTAGCTTGTCGGTTTTAGAGTCTATTAATTCAATATTCTAAAGACAGTAATTGAATGAATTTTAGATTTCCTTTTATCTCTAGCTATCCAATTTTAATGTTTTTTCTTTCCTATTTCATATGAAGGGTGAGCAATTTCATTGCTATGTTATCTAGGAACTTTATTTTAACCCGTAGTTATATTCTACTCTAGTGATTAACGTGTCCCCCTTCTCTAATGCACATAAGATTAGTTACCATTACTGTTCTGGTGTGATTTTCTAATTAGGGTTTTATCCTTCGTCGCAGTCTTGTATTACAATTGTATTATCAGTTATACAGTTGTGTGTGTATATAATTTGTTGATCCAACATTAAGGCTATGAATGCACCAAGCACTTTATATACTTTTGTATAGGATTTTTAAGCTGCTATATTGCTATTTGCACATTACCCGTTGGGGTTAGCTACTGCGATTTTGCACACGCACTTTATGCATCTCTACATGTGGTATAAGTAAAAAGTAGCCCGTGATGCACTAAGGCACTTGCACTTTCATCAGATAGCCCATCAACAATAGGATGTATGGTAATCTTCAACATATGTTACAAGTTATATCGACACATGGCTTTTTGCAATTCACTTTCGAATTGCAGGAATAATAATTGCCAGCTAGCCAGGACTGCGACCAGCTAACACCATGAAATGCACTGGTATTTTGTCTGCGTGCTTTTGACATCAGAAAAACGTGTTTTAGATTAATAAATAAACACGATACTTGCAGCAGTACACATACATACACACCTAATTAAATACACATCTAAAAATACACATCCAAAATAATACACCAAAAATTGTAACATGTGCAACTGGAGGACATTTTTGAATTTTAATGTGTGGTTTACATGTTGAGAAAAGCGATATATTGCCAGCCAATTGGATATGCCTAACAAATGTATTGTATGCAATTTAATGTTTTTAACGTAACCCACTGTGGTTTCAAACATTCTTAAACATGGCAGATTTCGTGTGGGAAAATGGCTATCATTGTGCAGGACATTCTATCCTTGTACACCATAGAGAATATACGGGTTTAAATGGACTTCTTTTGTTTCTGCACCCTCATCGTGATCAAGTGGCTAGCTTTGCCGCAAAACGCGTCGTTGTCCGCATTTTTTCTCCTGTCCATGGCATTTCAATAAAGAACATTTTGGACGTTTGGATGACTGCTGGTCTTTTGCAACTCTGGAGTGCACTCCGACACCCTTATACTGTGGTACAAGGCAAGTATATATATATATATATATATATATATATATATATATATATATATATATATATATATATATATATATATATATATATATATATATATATACACACATATACACACACACATATGGGATACATTACTCACCGTAATCGTATTTCTGATGCTTGTATCTGCTTAGATTCACATGCTGTGCATAGGCCGACATCTAGTGGAAGCTGCGGAGTATTACAGTTTGTTTTTTGAAATTCGAAAATGGGCGTCGACACAGGGCGTGCCAGTAATACTATCCCTAGTGTGACGTCCACTGTACCCAAGATCCCTCACGTGTCTAGGATCCTCAGATTGTATTTTTTCTGACATGAGGTAGCATGAGGAGTAGCGCGAATACAGATAATCCAAGCAGATAGACAGAAAGGTAAGACTACAAGCAATCATTCGCCTTCTCTGGGAGGGGAGGAAGGGTGGGTCGCATGTGAATCTAAGCAGATACAAGCATCAGAAATACGATTACGGTGAGTAATGTATCCGTTCTGAGGCTTGTGGAATCTGCTTAGATCACATGCTGTGCATAGATTAGCGAGCAGTACCAGAAGAAGGAGGTGGGATGTGAGAAGGGTCATGAGCAAATAAGTGTCTTAGAACCGCTTGTCCCACTTGTGTATCTGCCTTGGAATGGGTGTCAATGCAGTAATGCTGAGTAAAAGTGTGAATAGAGCTCCAAGTAGCTGCTTTGCAAATGGTGTCAAGGGGAACATTTGCAATGAAAGCCAGAGTGGCCCCAATGCCTCTAGTAGAGTGGGCTCTTGGCGTAAAAGGCAAAGTCTTTTCAGAGAGTGAGTAACACAGCTGGATACAGTTAATAATCCACTTCGAGATAGCACCTTTAGAGACGCGATCCCCCTCTCTGCCTGTAGCTACGGAAACAAACAGTTGATCTGTCTTACTTAGCGGTCTTGTTTTATTTACATAGTAGAGGACCGCTCTACGCACATCTAGGGTGTGTAGTTTCACCTCAGCAGAGCTTTGCGGGTTCTGGAACAAAGCCGGAAGCTCTATGGACTGGTTTACATGGAATTTTGATATAAATTCAGGTGAGAACCTAGGGTGTGTACGTAAAACCAGTTTGTCTTCATGTATAGTAAAGAAGGGATCCTGCACTAAGAGCCTGAATTTCACTGACCCTTCTTATAGAAGTAATAGCTACTAAGAAGGCCGTTTTATAAGTCAGGTGTTTGAGACTGCTTTTATGCATGGGTTCGAAAGGGGGGCCCATGAGCTTGGCTAGCACCACATTAAGGTCCCACCCTGGTGGTGGGCTTGAAATAGGAGGGTGAAGTCTCTTTACTCCTTCCATGAAGGCTTTAACTACTGGTACTTTCCACCACTACACCTTGCTCTGGGAAGTGGTGTAAGCCGAGAGGGCTGCCAGGTGTACTTTCAGTGAGTTAAAAACCAATCCTGCATCTAGCAGGTGGAGCATGTATGTAACAATGTTGGAAGGAGTGCAATCAACCGGGTTGATTTGTCTACTCTGGCACCAGATAACAAACCTCTTCCACTTGTCAAAGTAACAGTGCCTTGTTTTTGGTTTCCTAGATTCCTTTAGGATGTCCATACACCTCTGTGGCAAATTGAGATGTCCAAACTCTAAGACCTCAGGAGCCATGCTGCCAGGTTCATTGAGTTGGGTTGCTGGTGCACTGTTTGACCTTGGTGCTGGGACAGTAGGTTGTACCAGGCTGGAAGTTTGATGGGCTCGCACACCGTCATCCTGCGTAGGTGTGGGAACCACGGTTGTCTTGCCCACATGGGAGCAACTAGGACGAGCGTCATCGATTCCTTGTTCACCACTTTCCTGATGAGGAGTTGGTGGAAAAGTGTACGCAAACATCCCTGACCAGTTCATCCACAGGGCGTTCCCCTGGGAGTCTGGTTGGGGGAACCTGGATGCAAATCCTGGGCATTGTTTGTTTTCGCTTGTGGCGAATAAGTCTAAAGTCTATAGTGGGGAAACCCCACTGAGAGAAGAGCTCTTCTACGACCTCTCTGTGAAGAACCCATTCGTGTTCCTCTGGGAGGGAGTCTCTGCTCAGAGCATCCGCTAGGGAATTGAGCTCCCCTGGAACATGTTGCGATGACAGGAAGATGTTCCGTCTGAGTGCCCATATCCAGATTTTCTGGGCAAGCTTGGACAGATTTGGCGAGCGAGTCCCTCCTTGCTTGTTAGTCCCTCCTTGCTTGTTCAGGTAGAACATGGCTGTAGTGCTGTCCGGCCGGATTTGCACTGACAGGTTTAGTAGATGGGGCTCGAACGCCTGAAGCGCTCTGAATACTGCCAGAAGCTCTAGCAGGTTGATGTGGTTCTTGGCCACTGAGTGAGACCAGAGACCCTGTGCTGTGTGGTGGAGATGGTGAGCTCCCCACCCCGTCAGACATGCATCTGTAATGACTACTGCCTGTACTTCGGGATCGTAAAAGGGTTTCCCCTTTGAGAGATTCTCTCTTGTCAACCAGTGGAGGCTTTGTACCAGTGTTGGCGAAACGACCACTAGATCGTCCCACTGACCACTTGCCCGAGACCACTGTTTCGCCAACCATTCCTGCATGGGACGCATGAGCAGGCGCGCGTGGGGGACAAGGTAAATGCATGACGCCATCATGCCCAGTAATCGCATTGCTTTGCGTACCGTTATTTGTTGACCGGACTGATAATGCGGAATTTGCAGTAGTATATTCCGAATTCTTTCTTCTGAAGGAAAGGTCAACCCCTCCTGGGTATCCAGGATTGCTCCTAGGAATTGTTTTGAGGTGCTTGGCACCAGGCTTGACTTCTTCTCGTTGATTGAGAAGCCTAATTCGTGGAGGAGGTCGATAGTCCTCTGAATGTTTGTCCTGCAAATTCCTGGGGTTTCTCCCGTTAGGAGCCAGTCGTCCAGATAAGGGTACACTGGGATTGCTTCCCTGCGTAGGTGTGCCGCCGCCACCGCCAGTACCTTGGGGAATACCCTTGGTGCTGAAGCTATCCCGAAGGGCAGTACCTTGAATTGGTAGTGGCGACTGTCCACCTTGAAGCGCAAGTACTTTCTGTGCGCTGGGAACATGGAAATATGAAAATAAGCATCTTTCATATCCAAGGTTGCCATGTAATCCCCTTTTTTAGGAGGGGGATTACCTCTTGTATCGTGGTCATACGAAACTTTTGGGGCTTGACATACTTGTTGGCAGGCCGTAACTCCAATACTGGGCGCATTGTCAAGTCTTTCTTTGGCACAAGGAATTAAGTTGAATAAATACCCTTGTTTACCTGGTGTCCCGGGACGAGTTCTATCGCATCCTTTTGTAGAAGAATGGCGATCTCCTAGAGGAGAATCTTCTGATGTTCTAGGGAATGTACTTTTTGTCGTGGAGGATGGTTCTGGGGACGCTGCAGTAGTTCTATACAGTACCCTGTGGATACTGCTGACAGCACCCATCTGTCTGATGTGATCCCTTCCCAAGCCTGGGTGAAGTTTGAAATGCGTCCCCCTACTGGGTTTGCGTGAGAAGGGACCCTGAACTGAGCGTCACGGCTTAGCTGGAGGCGTGCCGCCTCCCTTGCTGGGGCTGCCTCTGCCTTTACCACGACCTCTCCTATTAACTCTGCCGTAACCCTGGGTAGACTGTTGGTTGTTGTTCCACTGTGTACCCTGCCCCTGGGAATAGTTAGATCCTCTCTGGGAATTTTGGCCGTGTGGGCGACGAAAATTACTATTCCCTCTCTGGTTGGGGGGGTTTATTGGTTAACTGGCCAAGGGATTTGAGAGTCTCGTATTCGTCCTTGGCATTTTTCAGTGCGTCCTCGACCGCGTTCCCAAACAACAGATCGGCTTCCACCGGTTTGTCTAATAATGATGCCCGAGTTTCTGTCTTAAAACCAGACTGCCGTAACCACGCATGTCTCTTGATAACAGTACCTTCTGCTATCAATCTGCCTGCGTTGTCCGCGGCGTCGAAGGTTGCTTTCAAAATGCAACCAGACACGGCTCTACCCTCTGTGGAAATCCGAGCTAATTGGCCCTTTAACGGTTCAGGAGCAGATGCTATGAGAGCCGCAACTTCTTCCCACTGATGGCAGTTGTAGCTGGCCAACAGGGTGGTGGAGTTAGCAATCCTTGCTTGATAGGCGGACGTTGAGGCTACCTTCCTGCCGAAACCGTATAGTTTTTTGCTCTCCTTGTCGGGAGGAGCTTCTGACGAAGACAAGGGTGTTCCAGCCCTCTTCCGAGTGTTGGTAACCACTAGGGAGTCCGGCTTCAGATGTACTCTTATATAGAGAGGGTCAGACTGAGCTGCCCTGAAAAGTTTTTCAACCCTGGGATTGACTGCTCTGGTGAGGTTTGGGTTCACCAGGGACGGATCTATTCTCCGCTGAATGGATTTCAGGATAGGGATGGTCTGGGCAACCGGCCTCCTTTCTCCCACTAACTCTTCTGCGAAGTCCCTTTCCTCCTGTACACCGTGGGTGTCAATGTGAAAATGTTCTGTTGCGTGAGCAAGAACCTCATTTAGGAGGGGCTGGTTATCGACCGGGGAGTCGGTAACCGGGGCTTCGTTCTCTACCGGGGAATCTACTCTGTATGTTTCCGGGTCATCCTCTTCTTCTTCCTGGTCCTCATATCCCCATAGTATCCCGTCCCGGTTTGCTCTCCTATCATATCAAACTCTTGGTCTCCACCAAAGGAAGCCTCCCCTTGATACCGAGAGTATGGTGTTGCGTAAGGTTGTACCTCGAAGGGTTCAGACCTCATCGGGGTTTCAAACCGGGCCTTTTTACTCGGGGGGGGGGGGGGATAGGATCAGTAGAGCCTGAGGGTGTGGCCCCTTGTGGATCATACGAGAGGAAATGTTCAGGATTTTTAATCATAAAAATCAGCCAAGGAAGACATTCTTGACATGACCCTATCTATGTCTTCACTGGACCATTTTTTGGAACTGGGAATGACTCTCTCAGCAAGTCTATGGGATTTATCCTGAGTAGCTTTGCTGGTTGTGGACCTATCAGCAGACCTGGACTTGTCGGTCTGTTTAGGGGGGTTGGAGTGTCTCACAGGTGTGGAAGAATGTACAGGTAGTTTCTTCTGCTGTTTTCCCCCCACCCCGTGCGTAGGAAAATGTTTTCCCTGTCCCTTAGTGGCTCCGGAGTTTTTCGACGACTGGCGTCGAGGATCGGGAGAGGTGTCCCTGTCCTTCGAGCGTGGGGCCTCGCTGGCTTTAATTGCGGGCTCCGCCTCCTGGAGCGCGGCCTGGGGGTGGAAGTCGTCTTCGTCTTCCGACGATCGAACTTCTGTTAGCCTAGGGAGCGAGGCACTCTTGGCAATAGTGGATGATTGCCTGGAGTCATGCGGCGATCTTGATCGAGAGCGCCCAGAGGACACCGAATCGGACCGTTCTGTCTGTGCCTCTTTCCGAGAACTCGACGTCGTTGAGTCTCGGTTGGACTTAGTGTGTTTAGTGTGTGTAGTATGTGAAGCGCTTGCATCGCTGGGGGTCTTCCCCATAGCCGCCCTGCCGGACGACCTTCCGAGGTCGGGGACCTGCGCTCGGCTGTCTTTCGACGCCGTAATGCCCTCGCCGTCCGAAAGTACGGCGTCGCTGCCATCGCTGAAGGCGCCCTCCGCTGCCATGGCCGCCTGCCTGGCGTGGTGGGCCCAACGCTTCGTCGAACGGTCCTTAAGTGTCTTAGGTTTAAACCTACTACACGCTCTGCAGTTCGCTTCGGGGTGGGCCCTCGGCAAGCAGAGTTTGCACATGGCGTGCCTGTCGACCCAAGGGTATTTGCGGTTGCACTTGGGGCAGAATTGAAAAGGGGTACCCTCCATACGCACCTTGAGGCAGCGGGCTGTTAAGTGTAGGAAATATATAAGGTGTACCTATATACCAAGAGTGTAGAGTATGTACCACCCCCCACTCTCCCTACTTGCAGGGCCGAGGCCAGCAGAGAAATTTCAGAGAAATTGGCCTGGGCCTGGCCCCGACTGCAGTCAGCACCACACTGGACACAGGTGACAGACAGAAACCCAGGCGCGGACAGGCCCCTGGTGGGGTCCTGACTCTTGGGCAGTCAGGACACCACCAGAGGACCGTGCCGCCGCCCGGGCCCCGACCTGGGCCTTCCTTGCCCGATTACTGGACTGTGACAGGCTCAGGCTGCACCGCATGCAACAACAAGTGACCTACCCGCTTTGCCGGCTGGGACTTGGTCTCCAGTCGGCCTCAGGGTGGGGGGGCCGGGTGCACACACTGGCAACCGCACAAATGAAAAAGCAGGCAGAGGGGGCCCCAGGAAGCAACCAGGCTGCACCACGCAGTGCAGCAGGGCAGGCTCTCTCACAAGTCAGGACCAACGACGCCTCGACACCTTGACTTCACAGTAACGCGTGAAATGAAGGTGGCACCGCGCTGCCTCCTGTGGCAACAAGTCACCATGTAATTTCACTGGCTCAGAAGAACAGCCAATGAAAACTGCACATTCTGTGTTACTATACAGAATGTATCAAATACTGTATAGTAACAGAATGGTAGTTTTCATTGGCTGTTGTTTGTAACAGTTTGTTTATTGCCATTGCTGGCCCCTTCCAGGCCCAGCCATGGCATGCAACCTGCAAGCATGAGAGAGATCGAGATCAGAATGACAAATCCCAATGATTTATAATCGAAGCAAACCAAAGTGGAAGAACAAACAAAGCAATTGCACGTGTGCGGGCACCGCATGTGTTCCGGGTGCCCAAAAAAAGAGTGCCAGTGTTGGGCACCGGCAACCACCCTCACAAATTAAGCACTGGTCCTGCTCTCTGGAGGTGAAGAATTTAGGCTGCTTGTGGCAGTCGAATCTTCGGTGTGAACAACAGGTTGGAGCAATAGTACAATCTGTTTTTTACAGCATATGCTTGCTTAAGCATATCCTTCCATGTCTTACACCATCAGACCATGCTGTTGTGGTGGGTTCCTTGGTCAATTGCAGATTGCATTAAGCGAATGGGAGTTTATATGGCATCCCATTAAAGCAGCTTGATCGTCTATGTCTGCCTAAAGCGCAGCAGTAAGACGGATATTTGCGCTACGCAAAACAGCTTCTATTTCAGCCTGCCGGATATCCCTACACTGGCTACCTGTAAAGCAAAGGATAGATTTCAAAATCTTATGCCTAGTTTTTAAGTGCATTAACGGTCTTGCTCCTGCCTATCTAGCTAGCAAAATGTCATACTACCAGCTGACTCGTTGCCTTCGTTCGGCTGATAAGTATCTTCCGATGATCCAGTCGTCCTGCTGTATTTACAGAGGCAATAGACTATTCTGTCACTCTTTCCTGATGTGGGGACTGCATTGTGAATGAGTTTTTTCTGTTAGGACAGGATTACATTTTTGGGATTCAGTGGACCCAATGAGTGAGTCCCTTATGCATTTAGCCGGGATCCCTGTTTTTTTTTTTTTTTTTTTTACTTGACTTTCGTAGCCAGAGGGACTGCTACTTAAGCACCTCAACAACCGTTTTTGTGATGTGCTGCCCTAATGGCCCATATGGATACCAGGGCTGGGGCGTTTATGAGCACACTGCGAGTTCAAGAGTGATTCTATCACCATAGAGAGGTGCGTTCGGTAGGTGACAGCTAAAATTTTGTTTTGGCCTCAACAGGGATGAAGTTATTTTTACTGCATTAGTAACCCAATGCATCAGTATAATATTTCCAGAGCCAATTTGATTTGGGCCATCCCTTTGCTTGTGTGAACCACAAGGCAACCATAGAAGGGCAGACTGGGATTAGTGGCTTAAACTACGTAAGCCTGGACTTCTGCCCAATACACATCCTGTGTGGGTGGACCTAAGTGTTTGGAGGTTTTAAGGGCAAACTCAATTGGCACCCTGTGTGTCTTCCTGGTGTGCATAATTGGAAGGCTGATTTAGGCCTGCCACCAAGTGGATTTATCTATGCAAGATCCTGTGAATTCCTCAGATCATTTGATTCCTACCTGAATTGCTAGCAAACCTTTTTGAGGATGGTCTGCTGCATCAAAGGACCCGGTTCGCCATGTTGTTTGGACCCTGGCTCCCTGGTCCTTGCTCCAGTTTCTACATAAGGCTTTTAGAAGATCTTCCTCCGACTCATTCTCCCCCAGGCTGGGCTGGGCTGGCTGTCCTGTTGTGAGACTTTTATTGCTGTGCTGCCTCCCTTCTAAATCCTTCTCCACCAAGTGTCTTGAGGTAGGGAGTCTCTGTGGCCTGGATGAGCGGTGGGTTGTCACTACTTAACCTCAATCTGTTGCGCTTATCGTAGGACCGCTCTTTGTTGACTAGCTGTCTTGGCTTGCACTTCAAACTTTCCTCATCCCCTTGGTCGAGGTCTACGGTCTTACTGGTGCCTTCTGAGTCTGGTATTGCTGCTTCTGGCTGGTGGATCATCATCCTGGGTGCACAGATTCTGGGTTGTCGCTTGTCCAGACAACAAGTACATGGGTACTAGACCCTTGTTCCAGGTCTGCAAAAGAAACCATGTACTTACCAGGTTCTCCTGCAGCTTCCGACAGTGCCATGCACCGTAGGTACCTGCCCCCGCGTCCAGATATATTCCTGGGCTTTTGCAGGCCTACTCTACCACAATTTGCCATTGACTGCCATGAGTCTGGCAACTGCCATGGGTCAGCTGGAAAAGGATGGATGATGGCATTGCATGCATGCATCCATCCATCCATCCATCCTTCTCCAGCTGACCGAGTCTCCAACCAGGGTCTCCTCTGGTGTTCCTTATATTTGGTTACTTCTTCGGCACACCTCTAGGGTAGAAAAGGTACTTACTTGGCTGTCTTGCCTATAAACTTGGTGGTGTTCTTTCCTAAGGGGAATCTTTTATAAACTTTTACACACAGTGTCTAAAAAGGTACTTGCCTGAACTTGGACATTTGTTATGGCACCCTCTTGCTTACCGGTTACACCAAAGACTAGCTATTTAGCTGCTACCTATGATTTATTATGGACGTTAAAGTAAATAACTGCACTCATCAATGGAAGCAAGTTCAGTTACTGTATCAAATGGTTATACTGTTTCCACAGATTTCTAGCAGTGTATTTAGACTGTTTATCTGAAGTATAATTGTATTCAAACTTTTGGTGACCCTCTGGGCGTGATTTGCCTAGACTGCTATATAACAAAACATTTAATATGATTTTCCACTGCTGCCCTGGTTGCCTCTTTACACCGTGCATCAGATGACTGTTTGGCTTGTCTCTGTGGAGATGTGTTAGGGTGCATCAGTGCTGCCTGTCTGCTTGCTTGTGCCTAAAGTCTTGATTTAGTTGTTCAACTGTCTCTGCTACTCTATCCTGGCTCCCTACACTGAGCATCATACGACTTTCCAAATGTAGATAGTCTCTTGGGAGGCAGGATGATGGAATTACAGGCTTTTTGACTCTGGATATGTGTACTATGGATATGTGTACTTCTTGAGTGTCAATAAGATACATTTTCCCGGATTTTCTTGTATTCATTTTCCTTGATTACTTGTACTAGTTTGACGCATTCTTAGCTTTTATTGTGGTTCTTTGTTAAGCACATTTTTAGCACATTTTTAGCTTACCTTATGGTCGTTCATTAAGCAAAATAAACATAGTTCTAATTTCATCCAACAACAGTGCCACATTTGCAACTTCAAATTAAGGAAAATAAGCATTTGTCTTGATTTTATCCACCAGGGGCGTCACTTTAGGAACTGTAAACCACACCATTAGATTCTGTGTGAAAGGATACCCCCCGTTAGGCCCCTTTGAAGCCCTCTAAATAGTTCAGCAATTTTTATATAGCGGTCAAAAACACACTTTAAAAATAATATACGATATAGATCAAGTAGTACACATTGCTATTTGTGCTATCATCAAAAATACCCAAGACCTCAAGAGTGATAGTGAGTAATGGGTCAGGATTTCTAGCACAACATTACCTTTGTGGGTGTGGTTTTGGCTATTGGGCTGGTCAGCTTGCGTTTGTGGTATTTTAAAATGTTTAACTCCTTAAAATTGGTTAGACTGTGCAGTAAATAGGAACATTTTAAGATTTGTGAGCTATAGATGGGTACACAGTAAAGGTCTTACCTTGAATTTGAATCCATAGCCTTTACAAATAAACGTAAAGGTTACTTTTAAAAATATAACTGTTATGCATTGTGTGGCATACTTTGCAGTTCTCCTGGCAGTACTGGGCATGCATCTGAAAAGTCATCCAAACCCAGCAGCGTTGCATGTCTAAATTGATATCTTGACAGGGCTCTTCAGATCTTTCTTCTTTACAGCTGTGAAACACAGTGTGTAACCTTTGGCACCCTGCAATTTCTTCTCTTTCACCCTTCTATTGCGTTGTGCATCATTTCATAGGCTCCTTTATGCAATTGTGGATTTAGACTTTCCCTTTGGCATTTTAACTTCTGCACAATCTTTTGCATGCTTGTTCCTTTCGGGTGGCCACAGACATCTTAAATGTGAGGCAGGGGAAGGAATGTAATGATTGCTTTTGAACATCATTTGAGTGCCCACCTGTGGGAACCCTGTGCTTTACTTAAGCACAAGCATGAGTCTAATATTGTAAAAGAGGCCTCATTTTTAAAGTTAACTTTTCTGGAGGGTAGATCCTCATTTTTGCAATGTTTAAAAAAATGCATGTCATGTGTTTATTATATACATGACAGATTACTTAAATAGAAATCATACCAAAATGTCGCCCTCATTTATGCGCCCCTGCAGTCATTGCAACTTTGGAGGCGCACAAAATGAGGGAGACATTTACTGCGCACAAGCAGAGCAGGGGTTACAGCGGTGTCTCCGTATACCATTTTGTAAATTGGTGAACATATAAGAAAAAAAAAAAGAAAGAAAAGCACCCTGCAGCGTTAGTGAGAGGAGCGGACGCCACAGGGATAGCAGGGTGCAGGCGGCACACACAGCAGTGTGGTAAGTGGGGTGGGGGCTTGGGTAGGGTAATGAAGGCCGGGGGACGTGAGCACAGTGATCTATATGGTCACTGCGCCGCGCAGTAACTGGCGTCGGCATTTTCGGCCGTCGCAGTTACGTGCGGTGAAGTGATCACATAGATCTCTTAAAACAGTGTATGTACATTTGTGTGTATCAAAGAACTGGGGCGGGGGATTGCACTAATAAAACCTATGAGGTTCTGCATGCTTTCCATATCAAGGAGCATTTCAGGACATAAGAATCGCCACATAGTTTTATAATTTGGGATATCTTCCATGATTTCCTCGACCACAAAAGAGCAGAAAGGCCATGAGCCTTGCATACTGAGAAAGAAAAGCTAGTTGTCAGCCAGACTCGGAGAATCAACTTCAGTTCAATCAAAAAAAAAATAAAGACAGTAAATTGTAAATAAAAACTAAACTAATTCTGCTCCAGTGGCAATCTGCCAACCTATGTCTGGCCTAGTGGCTCTTTATGTAAATGTGTCACTGGGGAAAAGGGCAACAGGGCTAATACACAGCCCTGACTAACCCCAGTTTCTATAGAAAACCAGGAGGTGCCGTGACCACCCGTAGTAGAACAAACGCAGGCTTTTGAGTCCTGTTGAAGAAGGATTAATATCAGTATAACATCTTCAGGACAATTCAAGTTTTTCAAGCACTGCCAGAGTTTCTGCAGGGTAACTTTATCAAAGGAAGTGCTCAGGTCCATGAACGTGAGATGGATCTTTTCTTTCTTTAGATACAAAAGTCTAGGGCAAAATTGGTACTTTATCCAGATAAACGTTTCTATGGGCCAATGCAGAGGCTCCGACCATCTATAGTCCAGCCATTCGCATATATCCATGCACCGCATACACCCATTAAAAATAAACAGATATTATGGAGGACAGTAAACAGAAAATGCCTTACCTCAGTATTGAGCAGAAATGAAAGAGTAAAATCTCCTGCCATAAGTGTTAGGGTGGCATTTGGATAAGAGCCTGGGCCCCTATTCTCCTGTTGCTGGTGTGAGCATTAAGAGCTCAGGAATGCAGCCATCATAAAACATGATGGGGGAGATAGAGCCGAATGGGGAAGCTTTTTTTTCTGTAAATACGCAGTTCGTGCCACTTCATGGGGAAAGGGACAGAGAAAATGTTAGGCCACAGAGTCCTCCGGATAAGATTTTTAAGTGGGTGTACTTTACTCCCTATTTTTTAAAGTTGGGAGTAACATTATTTTTTAGGGAGTAAACCTGTAAGTCCAATTCCCAATGGGAGTATTTTATAAGCGAGTAAAAATAGCTTTTAACTGGGAAATTGAAGTGTTTTTGTAATAATTATTTGCATTTTATGTACTTTATTTGTATTTTACATAGCACCTTAAGCCAAGGTGCTGTACAGAGAATCAGAAATGGTACAATAAAAATGAGTAACAATAAAAATAAAAGCAATCTGTCATTTTAACCAGATTGAAGGAAATGGAACTCCAGCGACTTGCGAAATAAAGGACATAAAAAGAACAAAGAAAATAAGGTAGAGCATTCCAATGTAGAGGACCTAAGAGTGGAAAGAACCGTAAGCGAGACTGAGCACAGGGAGGACGTGGAGCCAAGAGAAAAATTGAGACGAGCATAGGGGTCGAGAAGGAGTATAAAAAGAAACCAGAGAATAGAGATGGTCAGGTGCAAGCCCATAGAAAGACTTAAAAACAAGACAAAGGAAGTTACATTTATGTTGAGTAGAAAGATAGCCAGCTAAGAGTAGACAGAGAAGAAGAAATGGACTCACAAAAAGAAAGAAGACAAAAGAGACGAATAGAGGCATTAAAAACATATCAGAAGAGCAAGACGAGTAAGCGGAAGACCAAAGTGAGCCGTGGAACAACAAAAAAAAAGAGCCGAGAAAAGAGAGAAGATATCAACAGTTTTGTAGGTTGAAAAGTCAGAAAGTTGCGAGCTTTGCGAATATTGTGTAAATGAAAGCAGCAGGCGCACAAAGACAGAGAAATGTGATAAGTAAGAGATACAGCAGAATCAAGGTGAAGCCCCAAATTGCGAGCAGTAAGAGCTGGGAAAGAGGGAACGAAACAAAAGAGAAACTGAAGAGTGTTGGCAGAAAAGAAAAGAACTTCGGTTTTGGCAGCTTTAAGCATTCGATAGTGAGGCGACAGCCAGGATTTAATAGCTGATAGACAAGCGGAAGCGTAAAAATGGTGTGATAATCGAAGGAAGAAATAACTGCAGCAAGAGGAGAAGTGTAAAGAGAAAACAGAAAGGACCCAGAACAGACCCTTGTGGGACACCATAAGCAAAGGGGAAGGGTCAGATGTTTTACCCGCCCAAGTAACAGAAAAAGTTATTTGAGACAGGTATGATTGGAACAGAACCAGAAAACCAAAGCATGAGAAATAGGCCAGAAGAAGGGAGTGATCAACCGTGTCGGAAGCTGCTGAAAGGTCCAACAGAATAAGAAGCAATGAGTGTTGAGAGTAGCGCTCAGTGAGTAATGAGATCAAAACAGAAAGAGCAGTTTTAGTAGAGTGACAAGGATGAAAGCCTGACTGAAAACGTGGGAGAAGAGAAGAATTAGACACAAAAATAGACACTTGGGAATACACCAACCGTACAAGTAGTTTAGAAAGATAAGGTAATAAGGAGATAGGACGGAAATTTGAAACGAGGAAAGGGTCAGCAATTGTAACGCTCACCTGGCTCCCACGGAGGCGCTGACCTGGTCTGGATTGCTGTGACCTCTTCAAGCGTGATGCGCAGGATTCGAAACACTGACTGAACTGGACCCCCAAATCTGGCTTGTCTGGCCCGCAGAAAAATCTTTCTGTAGGTGGAGAAAGGGGATTAACTGACTGCAGAGTATTGTGATTGCTTCCCACCTCCCCTTTGCTCTTCTCTGACCACCTCCGAAATCCCCAATCAAGGCTCACCTTAATGTTTGAATGGATGAGCTCTCCATCCCACTTCTGGTGCAGGGGCGCGTATTTGACCAGTTACTTCACTGGTTTCGGAAGGCGAAATGCCGCAAGTATGCAGTTTAAAAAGTTCAAGAGTAGAGTCTTCTCTTTGTTTGCTTTTCTTAACCTGCGATCTGTCCTTATTTTCAGGTGCAGAGTGGAAGTGATGCTTCGAGGGATATTGCCGGAGATAAACTCAGGTGAGTTCGCGATAAAATGATCCCTTTAAATGTCTTTGAATCCCTCTAGTAATGTCTTTCTTTTTTCCCCTTAAGGGCCGGGGTGCAGTACCAGGCCAAGAAGTGGCACCGACCCAAAATGAGGAGTGGTTCCGTCAAATATGGCCAGGTAAGTCTTGTGACGGAAAATCAGGCTTTCCTCATTTGTTCCTCCTGCTCACCTTTTGTCTCTTCTTCTCCCCTGCAGGTGCAGAGATGTGGCGGAATGGCCAGAAGGTCGCGGTGGATAGTGAAGAGCCCTCGAGGCAGGTGAGTGATGCGCGGCGCTGCAACAAGTAGCGCAATGCTTTTAAAGAATGTCTATCTTCAGGATCGCTGGCGTGATGGTTCCGGACACAGGTAGGAAGTTAGATTAAGTTCTTGGTTTTACCTTTTCTCTTCCCTTCCTTCCTTCCTTTCTTTCAGGTATCCCAAGATCGAGGCGGGCGTGGCTGGAGGCAAGATGCAGGAGCAGGCACGGTGAGCGTTCAGCTGCTAGATGCAGAGCAACGCGAAGCACGTGTGGCAGTCCGGGCGTGGTTTAAATAGCCTTGGAAGAAGTTCCAGGTAAGTATTCTTCCACGGTCCCCACCCAAGTAAAATAGTTCCTTTGATAAAATAGTCCCTCCTAAGCCTCATTTGGCTTGAGGCTTCATGCAGCATGGTCTGCGTCAGGTAAGTGCACCAAACACCCTCTTTTATGAGCCTGGCGCCTATGGCGCCAGGACAAAGTCCAAAGAGCCCCTATTAGGGGCCGCTGGGCTTTTACCCGAGGGCATGATGCCTGCTCCCGGGGGTGCTGGGCCTGTCCTGGTGCTCCGGGGGTAGGCATCATGACAGCAATAGGTTGCTTTAGAATTGGGATAATAGAGGCATGCTTGAAGGATAGAGGAAAGGTTGATGTCAAAAGACATATTAAAGAAGGCAGTACGATAAGAAATCAGAGATGGATAACTTAAAGAATGAGAGCCGAAGGAATAGGATCAGCAGGAGAAGCAGTTGGATGAGCTTTAGCCAATAGGAGAGCAGTCTCTTCATTGGTCAAATTTGAAACAAGAAATAGAAGCAGAAAGATCTGAAATAGGAAAGATAGGTGAAGTTGAGGAACAACAGCTTCAATATCAGAACAAATTGATGCCACCTTTGAAGAAAAGAAGTTAGTCAGAGGGTGAAAGAGTAGAACTGAGTACTTGGGAGTAGGGGGCGAGAGGAGACATGAGATAATCTAAAAAAGACGCCTAGGATGGGGGGGGGGGGTCCATTGTGTAAGTAAGATCAGAAAAGTAAGAGCGTTTAGCATAAAGTAGACAATCATCATAAAGAGCATGGTAAGAAAGTATGAAGAATAGTCAGCCGTTGTCAGGTCCAATCTGGATTCTTCCTGCAGAAGTGATGCTGGCCCACCAGACCCCCCTAAGTCTGCCTGCCTAACAGTCTCTCAAAAGATAAAACTACCAAGCTGGCAAACCCAAGGGGAAAGGGGAATTGGAGAACAAAACAAAGACAGATCTTCACTGGCTTGCACTTATGCCCTCTGGTACTCTGGTAGAGGATGTAGTGGATTTCATATCTCGCCTCAGTGTCTGAAATCTAAAGAAAACAAATACATATAGATTTTATGTACAACTGATTCATATTTCTGCCATTGGTTTTATTTATTGTTACGATCTATCTCTAAATACCTGTAGCCTATGCGTAGATGCTGATAGGCGTTTACTTTTATGAAGTAGATGAACTAATTATTCTGTAGTTATTTCATCTTCTAAAAATGTCTAAAATTCTCAATTGTTAAACTTCTCAACTGGATTTTTTTCTTTAGTCTAAACAAGGAATTCTTCTTTTGATAAGAATCTCTTCATGAAATTATTTTTCTTCAAAAATGTCTCTGCGATTTAGATTTATCAAAAACTGAAGTTTGAATACTTAAACTTATTTTTCTAAACTTCAAAAAGTCTCTTTTAAAGTCTATTCAATCTTTGTTCAATCTCAGCTAAAGAATTTAAAATCCGTACATTTTTGATGCTTACCGCGATTAAAAAAATGAACTGTGACTATTTAAATGCTTTCTCTTGACTTCCGTGGTCTTGAGATGAACCGCGCAACGAACCGGAGCTTACTTCAGAGACGAACCTCGCATCGAACCAGAGCTTTCTTCAAAGATGAACCGCGCATCGAACCAGAGCTTTCTTCAAAGATGAATCCCGCATCGAACCGGAGCTTCCTTCTGAGATGAATTACGACTGCGCATACAACCGACACTTCCTTTCAGAAAAGGACGAGCCGCGCAACCACTTCCGTGAAGGCAACGAGACGCACGCAACAAAACGTAAAAACATAAAGGTGCTTTACTCTAGCCTCACTCAGAAGAACAGTGAAACTAAAAATACGCTCGCGCACGTATCTTGAGTCAAAGATTAAAATGTCAAATACAGACCGAAAGTAACTTAATATAAAAAATATATTTTTTTTTAGATAAAACCGCGCGTATGTTAGTAGGTTACCATCACGCATATGATAACTAATAAACACAAAAATAACTCTACTTGTAGATAACGGATAATTAAAACAGATTAAATGCTGAACATTTAAATACAGTCGCTTATATTAATAAATCTGTTTAAAAATTCAAACGAGCTGAAAATTCACTCAAATTCATATAACTTTGAAGAGTGAACAACTTAACTTGCTTCATCTGTTTCTTCTCAGCAACTAGTAAGTCTTGAATAAAAGTCAATTCATCTGTAGATTGAATTCTTCTTTGCTTCTTGAATTCAGGAAAAAACTATGAATTTTTTTTACTAATTGTTCTCAGAGCTCAAAGACTGCGACCTGCCACTAAGGCAGCTAAAATGAAAGGCAGTTTAGAACTTCGACCAACATTCCAAACTACCTCATGTTCACTCCCTTCCAATCACTGCTGTAGGAAGGACCCTCCATCTTGCTTTGGGGAAACAAGTGATTCCTTAATTTGGCATTAAGGAATTTTGTACAAATTCTATTTTCTAACCAAACATAACCTAAACATCACTCTCCTGAGGTTGAATCTCAAGTACTGTGTTTCATTGTAAAATTATGACTACCTCATTAACTGTTCATTTAATTGAAGTATGTGCTAATGAAGCCTTTAAAAAGTACCTTGGGATTCTAACTGTGTCTTTTGAAGTTATGTACCTTTGAAATCCTGGAAATGTACCATGGAATACTGACAGCCGTCAACTTGGACTTCAGCCACTGTCTTTCAAGATGGGGAAGAAAACGATGCATGGAACAAAGATGAGGAGAGAGCCATGGTTGGGAAGGTTTACAAGTGGGATAAAAGGGAATAGTAGGGTAAAATGAGTCTAAATAGGAAGATAGACAGGAAGAAAATGTTGAAGCAGCCTCGTCAGCAGACAGGACTGCAAAAGAAGAGTGCAAGGACATGGCAGAAATGCAAGAGGAGAGCGCACCAATAGAAAGATAACTTGAGAGAAGCTAAAGGAAGCGTAGGGGCTAGAGGAAACAGTGATACAGAAAGAAGATGGTCAGAATGTAAACACAAAGTGATGAGACTGATTTAGACACAG